>NW_024065865.1:0-485000 GCF_014898295.1 Botrytis byssoidea | reverse complement strand
ACACTCACATTCAAATTCACATCTCAAAGTGTAACGAAAAGAAGAAGAAGAAATATAATCAAGAAGATTCTATTCTCCTCTCTCTCTCTCTCTCTTCCTCTTCCTGCACCTCGCCAAAAATTCCCACCTTGATTAAAACGGACCCAAAAGGAAAAAAAGGCGATTTATTCCGAAAACGCTTATTTCATACTTATACTTGACTTCACCCACATCCGGTCCTTCAACCTCTTTTCCTCCACACTTATTCCAACCCCAACTTAAAACCTACAAACTACAACTATCACCTCCTCCTTCTCCACCAATACCTCGATTACTTTTCTCTCTTCGACCGACCGATTATTCAACCTTTCACTCTTCGATATCGCCTCCACCACATTGAATTATTGTAAATAGATTCCATACGATTACGAACATTCAATCATCAACATAACAAACCAACATTCCTCCACCATTTCGCGATCACATCGCGACTTCTTTCCGCAGTCGTGCCTTCACTCTCATAACAGCTCGTGCGTTCGAGCAAAATTTCGATACCAAAATACAATCATTATGCCTTCCAGATTAAATGCGCCGGTCTTGACCGTTGACGCCGGACTTATTCACAAAGTCGATACAAGAAACGTGGAGAACCTTTACAGCATGTGGACTGGTAAGTTTACTTCCGTTCTCCCATCATTCACTCGTGAAATCATTCGCCTCACGACATTCCCGTCATTCACTATACTAACTAACATTCCTTACAACAGTCTTCTCAAGATGTGCTGGATCCTTAGAAGAAGGTCAAAGATTAGAAAATTTAAGCTGGAGATTGTGGAACAGAGAAACCTTTTGCTGTGAACCAACTTCAGAAGCAAACACTACCACACCCATCATTTCACGATCCTCAAGAAGTTCCGAAGGTCTAGATTCGAATAACGTTCCAGAATTAAGTGGAAGTTTAGATTCACTCGTGGACGAAGAGGCCATCGAATTCGAAGAAGGTTCCGATGCTTCTCCTCTCGATATCTCACACCGACAAATTCACAGACAAGATTCCTGCAATAGCAGAAGTCGAGGAAAGGAACGTCACATTACACCTGATGATCTTGAGAAGATGGTTATCACTATCAAGGAAAAGAAAGATCTCGCTCCTCTTACCATCTCTACACCTTACCTTGCACCACTCTCCGAGAGAATCCCAGAATTCGTTCAACCAAAGTATGAATCACCTGCCATGCCATCAAATGAGTCTTTCTCAATCAACTCATCAAATCAATCTGCCGCCATGGAATCATCAAGCAGCAACTCCGAAAAGAGTGCCACTTCAGTTGTCAAGGGTTTCTCTCTCTCACCTGCACACGTCAGCAGCTCAATGCGTTCCATCCCACTCAACACCGTACCATCCTCGATACCCACTGCCGATATCCTCGCAACAGATTCAAAAGCACTTGCACCCAAGAAGACGCAAATGTTCGCTCTTGGTGGATCTTCCGGTGAAGACTCACTCAGTGAACAAGCAGCTTCAATGGATGACAAGCCATTAACACTCCAACAAAAGAAGAAGCCAGCTAAATTTAGCTTCGGTGGATCATCAAACGAAGACGAGAGCTCTCTACCAAACAGAATGCAACCACGTAGTGCATTGACTGACAAACTTCAAAAGCCTTTGGCCAAGAAGCAAACTTCTTTCCAAGAAGAGGTTGCCACTAGAACCATTCAAGAGGAGGCATTCGATGATGATGTCTTCGAGACAGATGACGAGGATGATGTCGACGAGTCTGCCATTGACGATGACGATGATTCCTCTGATTGGGAAGATTCAGTCGAGGATTCTGGAAACGCAAGTATCGATGACAAGACCTTCTTTCAACGAGTTGATTCAAGACCTCAACTCACCTCTAGACGATCATTGATCACCACCATGCTTCACCAAAACGATCGTGCTCAAGCACTTGCCACCGAAGCTTCTCGATCGACTCCAGCTCTTCGCAGATCCCGAAACTCTTCGCCCAATGGTCCTTCTCTCGCAGCATCACCGGAATCTGATGAAACCCCTCTTATGATGAGAGGACTTAGACCAATTGCCGAAGTTCCTCGTGGAGCTCAACCCATTATCAAGACAACCACCAACACTACCGCACATCAACAAGCACTTTCACCAAGAACTACAAGAAGAAACATGCTTGCAACTGAATTGACTGTGAGTCTTCGACAAAACCTCCTTTGGGAGAGAAGACAAAAGTCATCAGTCAATGAAGCTGCTGCAGCTCTCAAACGAAGACACACTGCACATGATGTTGCAAACCTTAAACAATACCCAGAGAATGTTTATATGGATAAGGATGATCAAGCTCTCAACTCAAGCTGGAATCAATACTTCAGTCAAGGGTTGGGAGAATATCATTCCAAGGGATGGTAAATTTCTGAACAATACTACGTGTTAGTCGCATAATGTAATGGGTTATCTGCGCATCGAGTAAACAGCATCAGTATACAACAATTTATACGTTTGACTTGTATTGCCTTTTGGTAATACACAGTCTTTACATCGACTTCACAGTCAAAACTGCATTCATCGTCATGGAGTTTCTTGGCATAAAAACAGGACGTGTGGAATTTTTACATGGTCATAGCATTGGGCACGAATTAATGTCTTTTTGCTTTTTTTTTAGTTTGCATTATAGCGAATGTTTTACAATCACAGGATCAAGGAGGGGTGGGATATTTGTTTGTTTTTTACTTTTATTTTTATTTTTAACTTTTCTTCTTCTACATATTCACATAGCGACTTGGAAGAAAAAGGTCAATAACTTCCACACATATTTGGGGGATGGAAAGAACACTGGTAAGGGAATAAACTGGTATGGAATGGGAAATTATGGATCGGTGTTCTTTTGCGTCTGTTTTTCTTCTTCTTCATTTTACACAAAAGCTTTTTTCGAGGAAAAGTGTTATGAAGAAAACTGAATGGTTTCTTTTTCAAAGAATGTTTTGATACCAGCGGATTTTATTTCAACTGGCGTTGGGATGATACCACATAATGGATTTTTGAGAAAGTCCTTGGGATTTTTTTTTCAGTTCAAGCTTTTCCTCTTTTTGAGAGAAGAAGATCATGAACTTCCGAGAGGAAGCATGAATCTTTGTATATGATCTGAATGGATGGGAACTGGAATGGAAGGATAGGCAGTGGATGATATAAAAGTTTAGGGGGAATGGGAAATACGGAACAATTGTATTGTGACTTGCCAAATGAAAGCAAGCAGATTAGATAGTTTTTAGTGAGAGGATAGGAGAGGGGGGGAAGAAGAAGAGAATAAAAAATAAAATATTGATACAAAACTTTCTGGTTCATTTGATTGATTGTGGTGATGTGAGTGGCTTGATGCGATGTTGATACTTTGACTGGATATGGTATAAGGATGAAGATGAAATGTCTTCGAGGAGTAAGGAGGATAAGAGCGGTAATGGGGATATTTGATATTTGATATTGAATGTTGAATGTTGGTTTGGTTGTAGAGGTTAAGAGAGGATAATGAGGATGATGATAATGTAAGAAGAGATATTTGAAAGGGAAGCAAATAGGAAGGTTTGTTATTGTGTAAGGTGAGAGAAGGGAAGGTGAGAGGAGGGGGGGTAAGAGGGAGTAAGGTTATTGAAGAATGGATAGGAGGAGCGATGAGGGAGGGGGGATGGATTTGAACAAGGGAAGTGAGAGGAAGAGGAAAAAAGGGAAGAGGGAGAGGATATCAGAAGAGAAGAGAGAAGATAAGGGATGGTGGGATATAATGGAAGACGGGGATGGGGAGGAAAAAGGGCTGGGATTTAGGATGAAGGATTGGCATTACGGTTTAAGAGGGGGAGGTGGGATATAATAGCAGATGGGGATAGGGGGGATGGGGTGAGATGGGGAATGGGGAGGGAGAGGGAGGGAAAGAAGATAGTAGGAAAGAGAAGTAATCGATTAGCTCAGTTCGATTCGGTTCGATTCAGTTCAGTCCGTTCTGTTTTATTTCATTTCATTCCAGTTTAGTTTAGTGGTATCGATATAATCTCAAAGATATCTTGAAGAATCAAAATTTTCAATTTCGAGCGCAGCGAGCTAGGGGGTTTGGGGGCTTGCCCCCTTGGATGGATGGATGGATGCATGGATGCATGGATGGATGGATGGGTAGGGTTGGATGGAGAGATGGGGAGGTGAGGAGGAGAGGAGGAGAGGGAGGGTGGAAATTGGGAGTTGGAAGTAAGAGGGGGGATGGAGATGGGAAATGTGAGGAGAGCGGTGGAGCGCTGGGGAGGTATTGGAATGAAGGATGAGGGATGGGAGTGGGATCAGAATTGGAATTGGGGATGAAGGAATACATAGATAGAGGAGTACTGCGATGGTGAAGATGGGTGAGATAAAACAGAGTAGATGGGTGATTAGGTAGGTGATTAGATGAATAAGGGTGATTGGCTGGATGAATGAATGTGTGAGATAAGGAGGGCGAAGATATTCACGATGGTAGGGAGTTATTCATAAGTAAATGGGTTATTGCTGGGACTGGGATTGGGATTGGGATTGGGATAAAGAGTGAGAATGCTTGGAATGATGGATAGGTAGGTAGAGCTATGTTTGGATTCTAGGGAGTATTGTGAGAAGGATGGGGAAAAAATAAGAGAAGGGGAGAGGAGAAGAGGAGAAGGGGAGAAGAAGAGGAGAGGAGAAGAGAAGAGAATTGATATCATAGCATATGAGAATAAAATAGAAGAGAAGAGATGTAGTGATCTAATATAAGATGATATGAGATACAATATGAGATAAAAGGAGACGAGAAAGTGTACGGACAAATAGATAGATACTAGACATCAATCTCCGGATTCGTTTTCATATATACTATAGATGAGTATGAAAATGAGAATCTTTGAGAGAAGGTCTATAGATTCTAGAATGTATTAGATATTTTATTTATTTGTTTATTCATTTTAAGATGTAAACTCGAATTGATGTGTATTTTAATTATGTTAGCATTTGCTCGAGTAATAGTTAGTTATTGCTGGTCTAGGATTCACGGAACCGAAGATTAAGGAGGGAGAGGGGGAGTAATGAATTTCCTGGGGCTTTGGTTGTGCTATGAGGAGGTCTATGTATTTGTTTGTGGGATTAGAAAGTTGTGGTTGTGTTTATATTATTAATACTATTATTGTTGTTATTTTTGTTGTTATTATTATTGCTGTTGTTCATTCGGTTGTGAATATGATCTTCGTTGAAAATTGGAAGGGTAAAGAAAGGGGGGAGGCGGAGGGGGAATAGTGAAGAATAAATCATATACCTCACACATACCTATAGAGTAGATATCATTCAAGAACACACTTTTCCAGTTTACCTCATCTTGCCTATCTATCCTATATATATACAGATTGAATTGAATCATACTATCTCCCCATCACTTCGAATACACTCATCCATTCATTCCTCCTTCAATTCTCACAAATTCTACTAATCCTCGCTACAATAAGAGAGAGCGATTGTTGTACCTCATCATTTATTATTTATTATTCATTATATATTAATATCTAATCTTACCTTATTATTATTACTATCACATAAATATCCCATTTCCTACTTCCATTTACAACTAACTAACTTAGTTTTTTGGTGGGTGAGTAGGATGGAATGTGTAGGTATATTTGTATGTGTATTATTATCGTGACCGTTACTATTACATCGCCGTTAACCTTACCCTTTCAAATAAGATTATTCAACATAACTACATCCATCATCAAATATAATAATCTACATTTCCCCCTCCACAATCTCCTCACTCTCACCCCCACGCCCAAATTCTCCTCGCCGTTTAAAATTTAAACATCCCAGCACCTCTCTCTCTTTCTCTCCAATCTCACCTCAGATTTCCCATCTCTGCTGACGCCATCCAGCCGGTACGGACCCTTCCTTCCCCGTTATGTCGTCAAATTCGTCACATCCTAATTTTCCCATCTTTACTATAAATACACACACACACACACACACATGTAAGATTCTACCACCCACTTCTCCAAATGTTAACCACGCGACCTGGTTACCCCTGAGTTTTGGGCTACTTCGCCGGGTGGGATTGTGCTGGGCTGAGGATTGATTTAGGTAGGTAGGTATTTGGACATTGAGATTTTGTGATCGTGGAAGATTGGGTTTTGTGGGTTGATTTTTGATATGAGATGGGAGATTGGGGATTGAGGAAGGGATCGAGGTTGCTTACTGTTTATTGTCTAGCTATCTAATTACTATTTATGCCTACCTGATACCTCCTCCTTTCATGAAAACAAATAGCAAAGATGACAGACAGAAATGCTTAGCTAATGAAACGAACGATGAGATGAGATGAGATAAGATAGCGTGGGGTAGGTAAGGTTAAGGTTATTCATCACACGGCACTTACTTCCGCAATGGCAATACTAAGACTAAAATAATCATACGAATACTAGGTAGGCATCATAAAATGTAGACAAGAAATACAAATGCCATTTCTGAAGGATGAAAACAAGACTCGTGATATGAAGATGTTTCAAGACTATAATTGTATCTGACATACCAGTAGGATGAGGTAAGAAAGGTAAGCTGTGCTCTATCTATGTAGGCAGATATGATATCGATAATCGAATCATCAGTCACGCACGCGGCGCAACGCTACCTCCACCTCCTTTTCTTTCCCCACGTTCGGTAACCCACCCCATGGTTACTAGGTACCTAGGTGTATAGGTATTATTCATTGATTCAGCCTTCACACGGTGGAAATGTCATCGAATAAGTTGTATCTGCCTTATCCCTCACATATTCACACAGACTGTATGGTTACCTATCACTCAGCTCAGCTCAATGTACAGTGAAGCTTGTACTATCTAAAACAAAGTAGCAATCCACCTTACCGGTCCATCCTATCTTGATGATCCAACCACCTTGGTATGTACATCTCATTCCCATAAGGCATTTCTCCTTTCCGCAAGGACCTGGATATCTTACACTATAAAATCACCTACCTATTTAAGCCCATTACGAACTTTAAGATCTGAAACGTGTTTGTTCTACAAGTTTAAAGCCCCTCCTTTCCTCCCTGACGTCTGTCTATCGTATACTCATCACAACCTATAAACACACATCTCATGACCCCAACACCAACAATACCATCTGAATTTCTAGATGGAAAACACATTCCCCTCTGTCTTGAATTAAATATAGTATACACAGTTACTTCCAAGTAAATAAGCACTGCTGTCTGTCTGTCTGTCTGTCTCCATGCACATCCTAGTATCCCAACCACACGGCGCGTAACCTACAAGCGCACGAAACAAAACAATTCTATTTACAAATCAATATGTATTTCTAGTCGTGAGAAATAAAACCCCAAGATTAATTAATCCATTCTTGCTTCTCAGCCCCGTGGAGAATAAATGCTCGAAATAAATCTGATTTGATGCAATGATTGTTTATTTATTATTCGTTATTATATTTCCTCTCGTTTTGAGAATGGGATGGGAATCATGGGATGGTGTAGGATCTCGCTTGGGAGGGGAGGAGACTTGAAATAATATGTGTGTTGTGTAGATAGATATTCTTATTTTGTGTGTACGGAAGAATTATTTACATGGATGGATTAATGAATAAAGAGAAAGATGAACGGATAGATAGCTGGGTGAACGCACAAATGAATTAATAATTCCAGAGCAAGAAGTAATATTTTATTATTTTTTATTTTGTTGTATTACATTTATTCGCCATACTCCTCTACGCCATGCACCGCCCATTTTTGAAAACAGGTACCTATGTACCTACTCTATGTATATGTACAGCTGATCCTCAATATCTTCCAAGAAAAAACAACAACGTGTGCTGTGCATGCATGCATAACGGCGGTGAAAGAAAGATCTGGAAGTCATGAAAGGAAGGATGTGAAATTCTAGATGTGATGTTACGGCAGATACATATCCATCTAGAATATACCGGACAAAAAGTGGCGGGATGGATGGAATTCGATTTTTCTTATTGGTTGGATGTTTATTTTGATACTATTTTTTTGATTCCGATGGGTGGTGAGGGAGAATGGGAAGGAAGATTGGTTGGGCTGACTTTTCACATCTACTCCGTAGGTACTTGGTGATATATTAACGGCGCGCTTATGAGTGAAGAGAGGGCGCTTGCTTATGGTGTGAAGAAGATGGTGTGGTGCATGTAAAGATGAGGGAGAGATGGGATTGATTGATAGGAGGAGAAGGAGAAGAGAAAGGGGGACCTGAGTTGGAAGTCGGAGGTGAATTAATGATTTATTATTTGAATATTATTTTATTGTGATTATAATTTTTTGAAACGAATTCGTAGAAGTTATCGTTCTTGTTAACGTTGTCGCTACTTTTCACGATGGATGTTGAAGTGGGATGACCCCCTGTCACTTATTCGTTTGTAGGCTCTGAAGTCCTGATTTGAGATACGGTATGTATACTGTAGTCTATTTGCTTTGCTTTGTCTATGACTGTACATTTTGAACTTGAAACTCTATTTTCTTACAATTTATATGTATTCATGTTATATCTAATAATGTAGAGAATTTCCTTACCAAAAAGGAATCCCGATCCCATACAATCAGTACAGAAATTAAACTCCGACCCAGAATATATAGTTTAGAACTAACTGTAGGTACCATCATTATATCTCACATTTACAAATCTTAATCCAACCTAAAACTCTTTTCTTCCGTGGTCGGTCTTTTCCTTTCATCATGAATTTACGGGCTGGAGCAATATCTGAGATTCGTGATGTTGAGATGGGATTAGCATAAAAATGAAAAGCTGACTCTAATCCTAAATACCGACATCAGTGCCTAGATATGCAAGCATAAGAAAACTTATGCAGTAATAGCTTTGACACTAAGTGTGTGTTCCAAGATCCAAATCGTCACTATTATAGACTGTACATGATGGATGAATTGTTCTTTTGTTCTAGAAGGAATTACATGAAAGTCTATTCTTTCCTCTTCCTTTCCAGAGAAGTCATTTGAAGCGAAATGTGGAATTCAACTTATTCAATATACAGATTCGTACATACAGAGTACATGTTGTTCCTAGATCTATCTAACTTCTGAAACGGCGACATCCGTTACTAGAACCAAAGAAGAAGATACGAAGTTGATGAATATCTTCAGCCATTCGTTGTATTTTCCTCTTGTAAAAATAGGGGATAGACTCGTCATGACTCCCTCGTTAACTCGTAAGCACAAACAATGGTTGGAAAAAATCAATAATATTACACCAAATATGAAAATCTATTCTTCACGGCCCTATTAATTATCGTCTTTATATAATCATTGCATTTTTTGCGATCAAAGATCCACTTAGTAGTCGCAGAGACGACACCGTCGAGAAAAAAAAAGAATTAATCAGGGAGAATGCATGGTTGATAGCTTAATTGGTAGGGCTGGAAATGTAGATGGAGATGCAGATGTAAGGACAACGGTATGTAAGATGTAAGGTCAGTCGATACTAAATAGCGCCCTGAAACTTCGTATGTGTGCCAGCAAAACGGCTGAGAGGATAATAGGTGGATGAAGATGCCAACAACGATGTCCAACGAACATGTAACTATTTACAAACGAGCTTACACTTGAGACTTTTCCACAAAGTGGAGTGGTGTCGGTAGCTATGTGTGTGTGCGCGTGTGTAGACAGTCTAGGTATGCATGTACACGAACCAACCAACATGCAGATGGATATTTAAATTCTAGAATTTAGAAAAATTGGTAAATCCTTTTTTGCCATGTTGCATTAGGCAGGTTACTAACGTGTAGACGATGTGGAGATAGTGATATTCAGGGTATTTTTTGCTCTGCTCGGTAAAATTTAAGGAGGGTGATAATCTTCAATTTTCTGCATTATTATAATACATATCGGCGTTTCTGAGACCTGGTTACGATTCGCCCACCGAGTAGAATGTATGTATGTAACCAACGGTCATAATGCTTAGTCGATCGTAATTCTATCCATTCGGATGGCTTCAAAAACCATACATGTAACACAAGGCTAACAGCGTGTGATGTGAAAGAAATAAAATTGACCTCCTCACTCCGGCACTCACTCATCACGCTTCATCAATTTTTGATATCACACACGCATTGGTATTTCCACGACCTAATCACTGGAGTCTCCAAACGTCAGATTGACGGTGCCCCAAGAATCCGGAATTCCCCAGCTGGAAACCAAGCCATCAGCTCCAATTCTCCAGATGATCATCCCAATTTTTCCACAGATCTCACTTTCTCAAACTCGCTTCGGACAATTGAAATCCACCACTCCACTATCCAGTTCTCGTAAACTGGATTCTTTTTTTCTTACAATTTTTTTGTACACATAAACTCAACCCCCTCTCTCTCTCTCCATTTTTTCTCAACATGATTTCTATATTCTCCTTCCTTGTCTTTTTGGGTAGATTTTTCACTGGGCTTGTCGGGAACTAGAATTTAGATCTTCTAGTTCAGGAGATCTAGATGTTTAGCTTAGCGTTCCCATTGATCATTTGTACTGCTGGTGACATGATAGGACAATTGACTTTATTGGTTTTTGAATTCCCACTTCTCTGGATTCTTTTATAAAAATTACCCCTCTATGCAAGTCACACGCTTTACTCTATGGCTCTAGTGGTGTTGTGTCACTAGCGTGCACCGCCTATGCAAGACCAGCATTGCATCAGGAGTAAAGTCCAGCCGAAGCATAACCGCACATTGGGTTTGGACCTTTTAATGAAAAAAAGTCACATGAGGCGACTTTTTTTCTTTTCTTTCACAATTTCCATTGTTGAGATGGCAATTAACTTTTTTCGGTCGCTGTGGTAACCTTATTAATGCGCTCCACTTGGGCAATTCGGAAACCACCGGGCGCAATCAGTGCAAAAGGTTTGTCGACCATACAGATACATATCACATGCAACGCTCATGCATGTACCGAAACCCAAAACGGGAGTTTCCTCGCCTTGAGAGGAGAAAAATGCTGTCTGCTGCAGTCTCGCGGCGAAGTTCCTCAAGTGGGGCTCACCAAAAAATTCGACCGAATGTGGTTTGGAAGTTGGCAGTTTCTCTCACATGGCGTGCGTGGAAATGTGTCAAGATGAGAAGAGGGATTAGTAATGTCCATACCAATGTGTTCTCGTTCATGGACGAAAAAGAGGAGCTCATGTTCATCAGGGGTAATGTACGCTGTAACAAGCAGGAATACCATTATTACCAGTGAGGGTCTCGGTCCGACGGTTGTCAATTCTACCACGATTGATATTGCGGCTCGGGGGATTTGCGGGGTCGAATAACTTCCAGCAGGCAAGGAGATAAAAATCAATGATGTCAATGTACCAAGACTGGAGTTGGGATGCTTGCCAAGATACGACATGTCTAAAGATACCGGTATGTGAAAAGTGATGTCCTCCTTCTAGAAGAAGTATGCATGCGAGTGTATGAAATCAAGTGTAAACTCAAAATATCATTTCAACAACGTGGTATGTTGGTTTCTGAATATTTTGATTGGTTGCTCAATTTTTGTCATGTGTTGAGAAATCAAGGAGTCGAGTTTGGACAGGAGGTATGGGAAAAGGTGTTCAAATGCTCATGCACCCCGTGTCATTGAACTCTGCAAAACCTTTTGCCGTGGGAAGAGTCGTGGTTGTGTTTGATTCGAATGTTAGAGAAAAAAAGCCGGTTTGACACTTATGATAATTGTCCGAACGAATGAAAATATTCAATTGAATATTTGGGGATTATTTTTATATTTTCAGAATAAATTTAACACGGAAAAGCTGACTCGAGAATCACACTTGTCAAAGCATTCAGAGTTTTCTAGCTTCCGTCTTGCCTCTGAGTAAGAGTAGAGTTTCGCTAATATAATCTGGGGTTTGGTGCTTGACCATGACAATGTTGCCTGGTGTCTGATTGTTGCCTTCCGATATTCTTTCGACCAGTCATGAGATTTGAATGGCACTTGAAGTTTAATATTCGTGATATCGGCATTGAGTAATAGTCTAACAAAGTCATTCTAGGAGTTAAGGAGTTTTCCGCTTAGCATTTGCGTAGAATGCAGGTCCTCTGGTGTCATAGGGTTTTCGTCGGCTCGAGTGAACCCACGTGCTAAACTCTATCTTCGTGTTGAAAGTTTACATGCGTGTTTCGCATTGAAAGTTCACACACGAGATTTAATTCTCAGTAATACACCGTGTTCACGATTTACTCGGTGAATTGGGTTGTTCTAAGTTAGAGATTCCAAAAATAAACTTCACATCGGTAGGTGGTGAAATACGCAATACCTGCGCCATTCGTTCATTTGATATTTTATTGATAAGTGCCGATTTTTCATATCCAATTGTTTTATGTTTCTTCTATCAGTTTGCTTTCTTGAAACGTTATTTAATTACAGTTAAACTCAATTAGCCAAGTTTCGGAAATTGAATTCATCAAATGAATTTGATAGGCGACATCAATTCTTAATTCCGCTTCTTTACCACAGACAGCAGCACGTTCGATTTAACTCATATATCCCCTCGCCCGTCTTCATTAGCAAAAGAGAATGAAAAAAATTCAATCCGCCAAGCTTTTCTTCCCGAGGGTAAAGATTTAAGGAGACAATTGACGCCCGCGAATCATGCTCGAGGCATTAACGACAATTTGGTGGCTTCTATGCTCATGTGATAGATAAATAAATTGAGGACAAGAGTTAGGGAATTCTTGGTGCAGCTAGAAATCTTGATTTGCTACAAAGTATTGAATGCGGCTTTGTGAGCAAAGACGATTCTCAATTGCTAGTCTGCCTTCAGCATTCATCCCAACCCGAGGAATCGCCTTGGTGATATGAGGAAACGCTAGTGAGCTTTAATGCACAATGCACAAATCGTAAAGATATCAGCAGTAATACAACTGTGGGATTTAGTTCACCTGATCAAGTGAAAGCTATACTTTCCAGATCTGCCCACGTTTAATGCAAGTCACTTCGCTGCACCGTCGACAGAAAATAAGCGAGAATCGTTCCGAGGGGAAGAAGCATTCGTGCACGTCAATACATTTCTACCCCTCATGTACATCGATCAAGTATCTCGTACGCATAAATTCAAAGTTAGAAAAACTGGGATATGGCGACATAGTGCACTTTGACATTCTTAGCGATGCGGAGAAAAGTTTCTTTCGTGTGTGATACGAGATCCCCGCACTTGCAAACTGCCATGTTTTCCTCGTCTTGTCTCATCTGTATGCCATTTTTTGGTATGTAATAAGCTTTATATAAGGTTGTGCTACAGATTTGTATCCCCGTGATGAGTATCCGTGGTGAAGTGGAAAACGCGGGGTTTTAGCATAGCAGTAAAGTATCGATGATATTGGACGATGGATGATATGATATTTTTCTATTGCAAATACATCAATTAGTATGAGGATACTTTGGAGTGCGGATTAGAGTTTTCATAAAGTAAAAAGTAATTCTTGGGACTGCTTTATGTATGGTCTTGTCTCACTTCACATTAACATCGAGAGTCTACAAACTCAAATTTGTTGTCTGAGATCTTTGCTCTACTGTTACGATAGATGAAACATTGTTGGATTGCGAAAAGATGCACATGTCAGAGGTACATGCATGTGATGCGGGATTTTTTGCATTGGTTTGCTACAGTTCTGTTTGGGTTTGGAATGATGATGAAGAAAAGAATGATTTGCTTGCTGAGAAAGCTCGTTAGAGATAAGCCAGTGTGGATGAGTCTGAACAGGCTCCCGGGTTAGGTATATTGAAGCCTATGAAGATTCAATGTACCTGCGGCTATATGTATCTTTCTATGAAAATCAATGAACGGAAATCGCAAAGAGAAAATGAGCCGGTCAAAAAATAGGGAGAATTCGGCAAAAGAAGGAAAAAGATACCAAATATTGGCTCCTGTCTATTACTTGAAATGATACCCCCAATTTAAGAAGTTTTGTTTTTGATGTCTTGCATATTAATCTATGATGGAATGGGGAATGTGAGGATGTAAGAAGAAAATGATTATTCACGGTTCATACACTGCTGGTGTGACTACTGGTTTAGAAGGAAGGAGTGAGATGATGAGATGTGAGATGAGAGATGAAATGATATGGTGTTTGACTATACCTAAGTATAGTAAGAATACTAGACAATCTAATCTTATATTGAGAAAGATCGAAACTTGGAAATTGATAGTAGTATTTCACCGGTGCGTGATTTGAACCGATTGTGAATGCTGTGATAGGAATGCAGAGCGCAACTTCAAAAGAAGGATACGAATATCCGGAGATAATCGAGAAAGAGAAGAGATGGGAATGGAAGGGAAGGGAAGAAATATAAGAATCGTTAATCTTTGTAGAATGAATTGTTCGTATACGTAAGTAAAGAAGTAACCGCAGATCTCAATTCCATAAGTATCAACTCTCCTTCTCGCTCAACCCCCTTCCACCAACCCCAATCAAATCATCAACTCCCCTCTAATGTCCCCCCGCCTTCCCCCTAAACCCCCACCTCATCTGATGCGCCACCATAATCCTGACTCCCAACTCCTCGGCCCACTCCCACACCAACCCGGGATTTTTCTGGAACCCCCTCGCTACAATCACCAAATCCAATTCCGTCCCCTCGCCCTCTCCCTCATCATTCACATCCATATCCACACCCCTCTCCCCACCCCTCCCACTTAACAACCCCTCTGCCTGCCTTCCACTCCCAATCATCCCCACCGATCCAACCAACATTCTCTCCCCCACCGCCCTCTTAATCTCCTTCGCAAACGGCGCCTGATACCCCAACCCCGCCGTAATCTTCTGCATCGGATGATTCGCCCCCGAAGAAACATCCATCAAATCCACCCCCCTATCCGCCAATATCCCCGCCAACCTTGCCGAATCCTTCACCGTCCAACTCTCCCCCTCAAAGCCCTCATAATCCAACCAATCCGTCGCGCTAATCCGCAAAAAAAGCGGCATTGCCTCGGGAATAATACTGCGCGTGAGTTCCACAATCTCAAGCGTGAGACGAATGCGATTTTCAAAACTTCCTCCATATACATCATTCCGCTTATTCGATACCGGAGACACAAATTCGTGAAGCAGATACCCATGCGCATTATGGATTTCGATAACATCAAATCCAGCTCTCAGTGCGCGTTTAACCGAAGCGGCCCATGCATCTTTAAATTCTTGGATATCTTCAAGTGTCATGGCCGAAGGCGTGCAATGGTGTTCGTCAAAGGGAAGAGCGCTGGGCCCTTTGACTTTGGTGGGCCATCCGCCTGCGTCCTCTGTTGCGACAGCGGCGCGATCGAGCCATGGGGCTGCCATGCTTGCTTTACGCCCTGCGTGGCTCAATTGAATTCCGATTAATTGGCCCTGGGAATGTGCGAATTGCACAGCTTCTTTTAGTTTGTCGCCTTGAGAGTCTAGCCATAATCCGCTGTCTTCAGGAGTGATTCTTCCTTCAGGTAAAACGGCGGTAGCTTCTACCATTGAGAGACCTGGGCCCCGGGAGATAATGCCGCCTAGGTGAGCCATGTGCCAGGGAGTAAAGTGGCCGTTGGAAGCGGAGTATTGACACATTGGAGAGAGCATGATACGATTTTGGAGAGTGAGAGAGCGGATATTGAGAGGGGTGAAGAGTTTGGGCGTTGAAGGGGTGGGATGAAGGGCTGTTCCTGAGGGAGGGCTTTGGAGAGGGGTGTAAAATGGGACCTAGATGATGTTAATAGTCTATTATTTTGAGAGTGCTTGGACGACGTACACCAGGTGCAGGTGTGTTAAGAAGACCTGGTCGTGGAGTACTGGTACCACACGGAACACCATGTTGGGGATGAGGTGTTGGTGTTGACATAGTTCTTTGCTGTTATTGTTGTAATTTGTAAGATTGTTATTGAAGACTGAACAGATTGAACTTTGTATGTTGGTTGCAAAACACTGAGAACTTTGTCGACCTTAAATATTCACCTCCATACAAAGAAGTATTTCTCCCCGCACCTACATGATACATCGTCGTATAACATCACGCCAATCTTCCATGCATGCTCTAGACTTTGATGAATAACAAACTCGCATTCTGTTTGAGGTCTCTTTTCGGCATCGTACAGCTCTAGTCTACCAAAATGCCTCCTAATGTACCCCTGTTATTTGTTGGATTTAATTCATCGTACCACAGCTGTAAACAATCGGGATTGATTGGAAATATTTCGTCCATTCCGGTATGTTGTATTGAGGGTTAGTAATCTTGCTGCAGTGACCAATACTTTTTGATGAAAGAAGAAAAGGCTGTTATGGAAATAGTAAATTGACTTGGCATCTTCCCGTGAGATGCCCGATACATTCCTGTGCTACCGAGCCGAGTATTGTCCGACATACACATTGAAAACGATCAGGACTCTACATTCCGAGCATTTGGGCACAATGTTTTCGGAAGATGAAATTGAGTTAACCAAAATATATTTTGATCTTTGATCGGAGCCATTCTCTTTTAGATTGTCACGGACAGCGGTGAGTAGAAAACTTGAGTAAAAACGCCATAGTATTAATTGTAAATTCCTTTGAGCACATACACCCCAGCAATCCATTACATGATGACTTCGTTGGAAACATCCTGTTTTTGTTAGTGAAAATACGGGAGTACCACAGAATGGAAAAACGTACTCTCTTCAACTCCTTGAATGGCAAACAGACACAGTTCTGCACACGAACTTCATCACCAACACCACACTCCTTACCCAAGATAGTAATACTTTGAACCTTGACACCATTCTTGATTATGCTGGTAGTATGGCTATTAGCTGGTGTAGGAGTTCCCTCAACACGAGCCCAAGCACCAACTCTACTGTTCCATCCAATAATTGAGTACAGAACACAAGCGTCATGCTTAATTTCAGCATCTTCCAAGACAATAGACTCCTTTACTCTGACACCAGGGCCAATAACAGCACGAGGACCGATTGACACATTAGGTCCAAGTTTGGCGGTTGGGTCGACATGTGCAGTTGGATGGATGAATACTGGTCCGAGGATATTGGCAGATGGTTTGGCCAATTCCTTAGAACCAGTTTGCGATGCCTTCTGGAGGTATAAGGCGTTAGCTGGAATAGCAGAGCCAGCGGTTTTGATTTGTCTCCAGAAATCCTTGGTCTCATAAACGAAAAATTGTTTGCTGTCGGCAAGATCACTCAGAATATCTTGTTCCAATCTAAGGACTTCATTCTTTTGTACATCTTCATCATCTTGGAAGAATGAGGACTCGAGGTTCTCGGAGGATGGGTAGGAAACGAGACGTGGACGATCGGTACGGCGCTTGATGGCAGTTCTGATGGAAGGGAAGATGCATTCGGTTGCGAAGAGATAAACACCGCAGTTGATCAAGTTCGAGATGTGCGATTCTGGCTTCTCAACATAATGAAGAACTCGGCGGGAGTGCGAATCGGAAACGATGCAACCAAAGTTGCTGGCAGCATCTTCACTGACACGGGTACCAAGAATGACAGCTTCAGCATCTCTATCTTCGAACAACTTAAGCATATCATTCAATGGGAATGAACAGCAGACATCTGCGTTAAGAACGAAGAAACGTTCTGGTCGCCCCTTGAGGATAGCATCTCTGAAATGGTATAGACCTCCGGCAGTTCCCAACGCTTGGTATTCTCTAAGGTAAACGATCTTAATTTGAGGGAATTCGTGTGCGGCATCCTTGATGAAATCGCGGAAAACGGATTCGTCGTAGTAACCGATCATGCATACTTCTTCGATGGAGGGGACTTTTGCGATGGCGGTGAGACAGTGCCAAACAATGGGATGACCAGCGACTTCGAAGAGTGGCTATAGGTAATGAGAATCAGCCAAATATCGAAAGAAAAGGATGTAATTGTATATATACCTTTGGAAGATCCAAGGACAATGGTCTAAAGCGGGTTCCTCTGGATGGTCCACCAACCTAGTAGCCTCAGCATCAGCCTTCTTCCTTGCGCATTTGCACACTTTCATGAATGTAGAATTACCAGAATAACAGCCTTTGTTGCTGCTTGAGCAGCACTACCTGGTCTTGCTCTCTGTGGGATTTGTAAGGACATTTCGAATGATTGAAGTGGTGAGGATATTTTTTTTATGGATGTTTTTCAATATAATTCTGCAAAATTAACATGAACGTGAACATGAACGTGAACATGAACACCTGGCATTGGCTCTAGAGCTGTGGAATTTCAATAGTATGGCTTGTTCCGTTGGAATTAGGGGCCTCAATGGTCCGTGCACGTGCACATCATACATAAATCATACACAAGTCATGTGAAGATAAGAGGATAAGCCAGCAGCCAGCGAGTACGCAGCTCGTGACTCCACTCTCTTTCCCCTCATTCGAGCGAGATATTTTCACTTCAGTCAGACTTCAAGTTTACGAATCATTATCACACCTCACTCACAACATTCTATGTTGAAACTCGATCATACAGCTACAGGAAAGAGAGCTTCCCGTTCGGTCAATGTGAGAAGTCGAGTCGAAGAAGCAAATTCAAGAATCCTAACTACCACAATCTATTTCATTGGATAGGCGCATCACATTAACATGGATCAAGACTCAACTACCCGTGACCGCGGGGTGGTTGGACTGAAGTCTGTCAATTTTGAGTCCAAACATCACTTAAATCTGCTTGAATCTCCCAAACTGGTAATGGCTTCTGGATCAAGGGCTATCCAAATGGTACAGCTGCATATCTGAAGTTCTATCAGATTATCTAGTGTTTGTAAAATAGATTTGGCCATTCTTTGCAATTTTTATAGATATCTATCAGTTTTGGCAGAGAGGGCCATACAAATCTGATAGTCGTCTGAAGTCCGCCAAAGTGATATCAAATAGAAACAAAAACAGTCTATAGAATTGAGGCTATTCAGTTTCTCTGATCGGCGATTCCCAAGCCTTTAATTTCGAATCCATCGTTCTCTCTCACATTTTTGTACCTCTCATTCGCTATATTCTTTTTGCCCTTCAGACCATATGCAAACACTCTACGCGGTCACGCTCGCGTATCTTGAGAATTAATTCCTTCTATTTCCCTTCCATCTTCAACATTCTCTCTAACTAAATTTTGTTCCTTGAATTACCTAGTAAGTCGGCGTTGACTTCTGCAAAGCTATTTGCAGTAATTTCGAACTTACTCGCCATCATTCTCTTTCTGTATACAATTCCAAGTTGCTGCCTTGCAACCATCCTCTCCCGCGATTCTCACTGCGTTCTGCTGGCTGATTCTGAGGTGGAATGATCTTAAATCTCATGGAACATTCTTTTACTTTTGGTTTGTAAGATTCCGTTTGATGCTTCTAGCTCTTACTTTTGCACGGTGTAGCATTCCAATTTTTGATCTTCACATGTATGAGATGCAGCATAGCACGATCTTGAAACTTTGTATGCCTCTGAGTTCATCGATCTATGCAGTCGCTGATACATAACTCGTGCAGGACAACACTAGCAAGATTCATATAATTCATCTTCACCATGGCTTACCGGGCTACGAGAAAGCAGAGAGAAAACCTCACTTCAACGAACAATCAATCATCCAGTCCTACTAGAACGAGAGTTTCGACAAGCCCTCACAGCACAACGATCTCGCCCACTCCTCGTACAATCAAACAAGAGCTCTCACGTAGACATACGCCTCATCAGACCTCTAAAGGCACCAGAGAATACCACCTGTCTTCAAATCCACATCATCAAATTGACACTGATCAGGGTCGCCGAGCTTCCCATTATAGCGGTGAATTATCATACCAAATCCTAACTTTGAGTCTGCACTAATCATATTTTCTCTACATAGATTCCCATCACCGATACCTTTCCGCCTACCAAGAACCTGGCACCCGTGACACAACTCCAAGCCTCGATGGTATGAAAGGTCTTCATTTGATAGGTATGAATCCTCAAATTTTGATTGACTCTCTCAGTCAATTGGGAAATTACGACGTTGAGCATGTTGTTGATCTTCCAAAGATTATCGTCATTGGAGATCAAAGTGCTGGCAAATCATCCCTCATTGGCCGATTATCAGAGATGTCCCTACCTACGAACAGTGGCTGCTGTACAAGATGTCCTGCCAACATCATAACTAAGCCAGCAGACACTTGGTCATGCACAATCTCACTTCGCCAAAAGTTCGGATATCGGAAACCAAAAAATCCAATCAAAGATAAAGAGGCCACGAAGAATAATCCATTCCCTCCTTGGTTCGAGCAAGAGCTTGTCACGAAAGAGTTCATCAGGATCACGGAGAAGTCAAAGCTAGAGAACGCGATGAAATGGGCTCAGATTGCTCTTCTAAATCACAACCAGGACTACGACCAGTTCATCCCAGGAAAAGGAGGACATTTTCTCAACAACAACACTACGACCGAGGCTGAAGTTACCCCGAATGTTGTAAAAGTCGAGATCTCTGGTCCAAATCTCCCTACACTATCTTTCTTCGACCTTCCCGGTATCATCGCTAATACTCCCAATGCTGATCAAAGATATCTCATCAAGGTCTTTGAAAACATTGCCAAGAAGTGAGTTGCTGCTCTTTCCTTAAATTAGTCTATCAAATATTTACCAGGTAGAACATTTCTAACGTTTTGCAGATACATACGAACTCCCAATACTCTGATCATCTTTGTTATGACCATGTCTGTAGAAGCAGTTTTATCCAAGGCGAAATCTCTCATTGAAGAAGAACATGCAACTGATCGTTGCATGGGCGTCTTAACGAAGCCGGATACACTTGTGGAGAAGGATGGGACTGGTGGTACCAGTGATTGGGAGAAAATTCTAAATGAAGAAGAGCACCGTTTAGGCCATGGATGGCGCGTCACCCGACAGCCTGGACCGGACTTCCGATCGAACGGTCTCGATTATCATGTTCAAGCATGTAAAAACGAGAAGTCTTTCTTCGATAACAATGCATTGTGGCAAGGCACATGGTCTAAATACCAAGACAAATGTGGGATCCCAAGGATACAAAGATTGCTATCTGAACTTCTTGCAGAATCAATCCGAAAAAGGTTTGTGACAAGCTGTGCTGTGCTTTGAATCCCTAAAACTGAGCTGATAATGTTTGTATAGCCTACCGGATATCAAGAAAAAGGTTCATAAGCGTAAAGCTGCCATCAAAAGTGAGTTGGATGGCCTGCCCGAATTGCCCAATCAAAATGTGCAACTTCATGTTTCCCGTCTTCTGCATAATTTCAGCCAGGAAGTCAAGAGAATGATGAATAGCGAGCAGAATACATCTGACATAACTTTTCATGGATCATGGACGAAACTTTCTCGCCAGTTCCATGAGCTGATACTGCACAACAAGCCACGAATCACCGTCTCAGACCCATCAGATGTACTGTTTTTTGAACAAATCGATCTAGATAACGATGATGGCGAAGCTAAGCTCGTGCCTGTACCTCATGGCATTAGGAAACGAAGCTACGATCAGATGGCTAGTGAAGGGACGTCAAACACATCCGATGAACCTCCTTCTACTACTTCAGTACTTAAATCTGAGACTCCAACTCGACAAAATTCTCGACTATTTGCTCACGCTCATCAAAAACCTTTCAAGAACACCATATTTGAACATCATTCACATTACGGCAGAGGCTTCACCACGATCGGCGAAATTCGCAGACAAATAGAGAATTACACCTATATGGGTCTGCCCGACATGGTTAATACACCGGTCTACAAACATTTCTGTCAAAATGCTGTTCGCAACTGGAAGGCGCCTGTTCAACAGCTGCTGCATGGTGTTATTGGTTTATTACGCACTGAAATTGAGAAATGTGTGGACAGAATCTTGGGTCCGTTCCGACAAACAGGTTTGTACAGGAAATCGATTGTACATATCCGAGAATGGATTGAGGAGTTATTGAAACAGCAGTCAGAGGCACTCGATGAAATATATGAGCTTGAAACCTACAATCCCTTTACCATGAATCAGGAAGATATACAGAAGATAAAGCGAGCCGAGAAAGCCGAACTTCAAAAAGTTCGTCACAGAGTCCGTGCCATTCGGTTTGTCGAAAAGGAGCTTCATATCAAACCCGCAAAATTAAAGACAAAGGAGATTGAAGGGGAAAAGGCGACTCTTCAGGAGACTATGAGGCTTGTGGATTTGGTCAAACCTGAGCAACTGGATAAGGATCCCTTTCAGAACGAAATCGATGTCGCAGCATATATCAGAGGATATTACTTTGTGGCAGGAAAAAGATTTATAGATAGTGTGTGTATCAGTATCAATAACCGTCTCTTTCGTCAGGTTACAGAAAAGATTGACAACCTCCTCGACTTCCGACTTGGTGTCAGTGACCCTAATACTGGTAAGCTATTCTTTTTACGCTTTTATAGTGAGAGATGCTAACGATAATTTCCAAAAAGGTGCTAAGACGTGTGGGGAGCTTATGGAAGAGAACACAGAAGTTGGTGCAAAACGTCGAAAGCTCAAAACTGAGCTTGAGGAGCTCAAAGCCTTTGAGATCGAATTCGAGAAGCTTGTCCGGGAGCAAGTCCAAGCTCGTGTCGAAGACGATATAGAGTCAAGTGCAACCGCTGCGATTGATGAAGAACCTCGCCGTTCGGAGAGTAGGGATTCCGAGCCAGCTGGAATACGTTACCAAAGCCCAGTTTCCGACTTGTTACAACGCCGTAACAGGTATAACAACACCAATGAGATGCGCGAAGCTGAGAAGAGAGGAGAGTATTATGTCAATGAAATGCCTGATATTTCTGAAGCTTGAGTGATGCAGAGCCTCTGATTTACTGAATCACATCACCAACTCGTCTTTGCTTTGCTGCAGCGACCTTCATCTGGCTACCTTCCCCAAAATATCATTTGCTTCCATTTTTGGATCCGGATTACGATCTGGCGCCGACCTACAATGACCAAGTACGACTTTTTTCGAGAATACTTCTTTCATTTTTCTTTGGAGCAATTATTCTGTTCACTGTAGATTCGAAATTCCCTTTGCTCTTCTCAAACGCGCAATCAGCCTCGATCCGCAATGCACCTTGCGATCTCCAGAACTTGCAGTCCTCTCGGTATGACGGACTCGATCGCTGTACTGGTCTCAATCGAAGCTCACGCACATTTACCACCACACCTGTCATTATCAACTACCAAAATTCGCTTCTTGCAATACACACGTTTTCTATTCCTCCTTTTGTATCAGTTTGTTTGAACTTATTTTTAACGATGTTCCCGCGAAGAGTGAAGAAAGTGAGGACAGTGGGTAGAGAAATTGCAGAATTCCATGTACTTGTTATTAAATGATGGACGGAAGGAATGGAGATGGAGATGGAGATGAAGGACAAATTGCAAAAATGAATGCACCTATTCTGGAGGGATCGAGGAGGTGAGTTGGAGGAATGGAATATAAATTGCGAGGTTAAATGTATCTCATTTTACATGTATCTGTCTTTAAGATTGGAAGAATGAAAAAAGATCAGATACACGCGAGTTAGAGAGATATAATGTGATATCTGCCTCTGCTTTATTGATTCATTCATCCATTCGTGCATTCATTGGTGATGAAATGACTTTCTTTTTTAAAGTTGAGATGGGTCTTCGTGATTGCCCATTAAGCTAATTACACATGTGGAATGGATGGGATGGATGAAATGAGATAGATTCTCCTTACAATTCGGTACCTACCTAAATGATGGTATGAGATTTCATCTCGCGCGTTTGATACCCAATCACTCCTGTCTACGCTATGCTTGTTGCTGTGGACTTGGTAGGGTGTGAATATGAGGTATTTCGATGTAATGTAACCTTGCTGACGTTTGCAATCCAATCCCCTCTCTTCTTATTCAACCCCATTCCTCTCTCCCTTCCTCAGTCATATAATATATACTATATACCGTATATCTTCCCATCTCCATCCACCACTTCCACCCCCGCCTCCCTTCACAATCCAAATTCCTAATTTCTAATCCGAAATCACCAAGCCTTCACATCTCTCTAACCATCAAGAGAGAGTAAATATGATTTTAGTATATCCCAAAATCCTCCTTTTCCACAGATATATCTATCGTACCCCCGTACCTGTAATTACATTTTCAAAGATATGATATCATATTACTTTACCACACAATCAGAAGCGAAAAACATCGTAGATGAAATAGGTAACGTGGTTTATCAGCATGTGGCCCATATCAGCATGTGGCCCACTTCATTTTGTATACAAAATTCGTCTGTATGTAACCATGCACTTTCTTTATTAGTCAATAGAATTTTTCAAAAATTTATTAACGTAGTTTATCAGTGCATGCACCATATCAGTGCGTGCACCACTTTTACCTCAATTTACACTCTTCAATTTCAATACACAATTTATTAATTATTTATTATATAATTAAATAATAAAAAAGGGAGAATATTCTTAGCTATCAAAGTTATTGAAAAAAACAAAAAACTCTTAATTCGAAAGATTACTAAACTATATAATATTACACATATAATATTTATTTAAAGAATAAATAAAACAACTCCTATAACTGAATTTTGATTACAGAATCTAAAATTTATTAAAATAAAAGAGTAAGTAATTATTTCATATATTCTTGATATAAATTCAAAAGGTTTTTTTTCTAAATTTAAAAAAATAAAAAATATAGTAAATCATATTTTCAAATCAAAAAAAGGAAAAGCTATTGAAAAGCTCTAGGCGTATTGATTTATAAAATAATATAAAAAATTAAAAATATATTTTAATTATATTTATAACTTTCAAAAAGCTTTTTACAAGAATCCTAAGCTTTTTAAAAAATAGTTTCAATTAATTACAAATATATAAATTGTGACGAACCCAACGAGCGTTTAGAGATCAACCTTAGAATTAAAAGCTACAGAATTAAAGAGAGTATGCTACAAGCTATATATACGATCGGCTTCGAGCTTAATACCGTATTAACCCAATCGAACACAATCATGTGTATATCATAATACTACCCCCCCCTTCTAAAGAGTTTGTCTTAAACTCACTTTAAACAAATAATTTAAGTATAAAATATAATTAATAATTATCCTCCTCCTCATTATTAATATTATCATTTTCTTTATTATTTTTATATAAAACATTTCGAAATATTAAGTGTATAATAACCAATTAGAAAGTGTTATAAGAAGCATTTATATCTTCCAAACGATCTTTAAAATATCGACTATTAATCACCTTACCTAGATCCTTATTATTATTGTTATTATAATCAAAGTTAGTAGGAATGATTACAGTTGTAATAGGCTCTTTTTAATTTCAAATATTTTAATATAAATTAAATAGGCAGATTTATATCTAATGAAAAGTATTTCTATATTGAACACATTTGTTTTACTTGTATAACAAAGTTCTTTCAGTAAAGAAAAACTTGGGTATATAAAGACAAAATAGAATTAGAATAGAATCGATTTAGGTCTTAAGAAAATTAAAGATACCAATAATATTAAGATTACTATTATCCATTAGATTATAGTTCTAAAAATAAAATGGATTCTGTAGTATGTGTGGAGTTCTAGATTTATTAGAATGAAATAATATAAGGAATCTATTTATTATTTGTATAGTTAGTTATTGTATAATCTAAATAAAATCGGGATAAGAATAGGGAAGAAAAAGCTATTGAAAAAGACGATTTCTAAAAATCATATTAAATTCATTACAGAAGGTTGAGATTTTATTCGAATTGAGCTAATTCTGTCCTTTGGCTTTATAAAGAGTTCTTTTGAATTTCACAATATAAATATATAAAAAATCAGTTTCTTATTTGAAATTGAATAATTTATTTTCGACCTTTTGAATTTTATTCGGATTATTGTAAACACATATGAATTGGTTCAGGATTATTATATAATTTAAGGGAACATTTTGATTAAAAGAAGAAAGTTGAGGTAGTACTATAGCTTGTATATAAGATTTGAGATTGAGATAAATATAGTAAAATTGAGCTATAGAATTATTAATTGTAATATTATCTACTTATAATTTTACCTAGATCGAAGATAATTATATATCAAATTTCTAAAAGCTATCACTGAACTTTTCGGGATTAGAAAAAAAGAGTTTCGATTGGGATAATATATACAGTATGGAAAAGTATTTAAGAATTAAAGAATATAAAAAAAAGATTTTATTATATTATTAGATTATTTTATTACAAAGTTTCTTAATTATATAAAAGATTTCAACCTTTATAGCTAAGAAATTAAGAATAAGAAAAGAGATAATATCTTTGATTAAAATCAAAAAGATTTATATATAAGCAAAAAAGCAAAAGTAGTATATCTAAATAGAAATAAGTGGAATATGTATAAAAGCTTTATTTATAAGTATATATAGATATTATTCTATTTCTTATTTGAAAGAGCTTTTAATAATATAACAAACCTAATGAGTATTTAGAGATCAATTTTAGAATTAAAAGCTACAAAATTAAAAAGAGTGTACTACAAGCTATATATGCGATCGACTTCGAGCTTAGTGCCGCACTAGCCCGATCGGACGCGATCACGTGTATATCGTGACATAAATGAAATATAATATTTTAGATAGAGATTTCTATAATTTTAATAAAATAGATTTTATAATAGAAATTATATATATAGTAATAATTATTATTAATATTGAGAAATGTGGTAGAAACAAATTAATATAATTAGGCAATCGAGAATGAACTATAATAATAATATATAGAAATAAAAAGAATAAAACTATTCCCCTATTTCTAATAATTTAAGAATAGATTTATCTTTTTAATTAATATATCAAAATCAATCTTTTTACAGATTGGGTTATTAAATCTATATCTAATGGATGAACAAATAATAAGATAGATTTAAAATAATTGAAATATTTTGATAAGTATATTAAAAATCAAAAAAAGAGTAAATATCGAATATTAATGCTGAATAAGTATAAAAGCTATAAATCAATACTATTTCAAAATTATTATAAAAAGAATAATATTAAATATATATATTTATCACCATATTCAAATTATTTAATTCAATTATTTAATATAGACTATTTTAATAATCTAAAATATTTATATAATAATTAAATTAATAAATTTATTAAGATATATATTAATTATATTTCAAAGATTGAATTCTTTATAGCTTTTAAAATTATATATAAAAAATCAATTATTTCTTAAAATATAAAATCAGGATTTCGAGGAATAGATTTAATTCTATTTAATTCTAAAATTATATTTTTAAAATTAGATATTCAAATTTGCGTATTTATTCCCTTCTTTTTCAATTTAGATTAATAAATTTTTCAAATCCTTTACAATTCAATTAAAGCTTTTTTTTAATTAATATTAATTAAATCTCAAATAACTTGTTATTAATCAAATTCACCTATATCTATATTTGAGATTATATTAATTTTAGCTAAAGATAACGTAGTTTAACACCGAGTGGCCCATATCACCGAATAGCCCACTTCAAAATAGACCAAAATAGGTCATTTTTGAATATTCCTATTTTAATAACTAATCATTATTTTTGCAAAACAAAAGAATATAAAATAATAATAAAAATTCAATTTTTTAGAAATCTATTTTTTTTATAAATATTTCTATTATATTCAATAAAAAATTGAAAATATCACGATTTTCGTTACAAAAAATCTATTTTAATAATAATTCTTATATTAATTCGAATTTTCGAAAAAAGATTAGATTTTTATAACACTTTTATAATTAAATTTTATATATTCAATTTTCAAAAAATTCTATTGATAAATAAAGAAAGTGCACGGTTACGCACAGACGAATTTTGTATGTATTTGAAGTGGGCCATTCGGTGATATGGGCCACTCGGTGTTAAACTACGTTATAGAATAATTAATTTATAAAAATATATTTTTGAATATAGAGATTTATATACTTCGAGTAGTGAATGAGATATTAAATAAATATTAATGTGTGAAAAAAATTTAATTATATTAAAGAGAAGTATTTATTAAACAAGAAGTTTTTAATATATTATTTTAGTAAGAGGTTAATATTTAAATTCAATGTAATAAGTATTAAAAAAAGAATAAATCTAATAGGAAAGCATTTTTTATTCGATATTATAATAAATATGGAAAGATAGGTTACAATATAAGAATTTATCAAAATAATATAATAGATTTTAGATTATTAGATTCTGAATAGTTTTAATCAATTAATTCAATTATTATTGAATAATATGGGTTTGAAAGTGTAAATTGAGGTAAAAGTGGTGCACGCACTGATATGGTGCACACACTGATAAACTACGTTATATAGAACCTTGTTTTTCAAATATTTCAAAAATCTAATTTTTTTTCAAAATTCTGATATTTATGAAAGTTATTAAAGAAAAAGAGATTTTGTAATACAAAATATAACAATTTCGAGCTATAATGAATTATTTAAAAAAGAAATCTAAACATTATAAATATTCTATTTTTATTATGATTTTTTGTGATTTTTCCTTTCAAAATAATAATTAGTTATTAAAATATAAATATTAAAAAAACCTCGATTTTAGTGCATTTTCGAAGTGGGCTATATGCTGATATGAGCCACATGCTAATAAACCACGTTAGTGAAATGAGCAAAATAATTTCGATTTAAAAAGCTACATACAGCAGATAGATACGGGTATATCATTAGACCCCTGACCTCTTACATTGTAAATTGCAAGAAAATTGAAAGAAATTCGCAACATCGTGTCTTCCGTGTTGGAAATCCTGTAGTAACATCCGGCAATACATTTATCCCCTTGTTTCCTCAAGTCATCTGTAATTCGCCTTTCCCGTAGCAACACACTGCGAGAATGCATGTATAAATTGACCACCCTTTTTGAACAACGTCCACATTTAAATCCTCCTCCCGTATGGAAAAGATTCGACATGAAGCGACATCAACCCATTTTCTTTCCGGTCGCAGCCTGAGAATAGATGTCCATGTGTCCGATATTCTTATAACTGCCCACCTTAGGCGCGGAGTCTTTCAGCGAAGCCAAACTACCTGGAACAGGTCTGGGAGGTTCATCATCGTCTTGCCAAGGAGTACGACAATAAACACAAGTGACAGGTCCGCCATGCTTACTAGCTTTCCATTGAGCAAAACAATCCTTGTGGAAATTTTGACCACAGGCTGCTTTACACCAGACGATCTCTTCGGTCGCAGGATCCATATCGAAAACACAGATGGGACACTCGCCTTCGATGGGTTTGCGTTTGCCATTGTAATTGCTCTCATCCTCGGGACTAGCAGTCGGGTCGTGTCCGTCTGGTGCACGGGTGACGGGTGCGTTGGCCCAGATGAGCTCCAGTTCATGGGATAAGAATGCTTGTTGGTAGCAAAGATGCATGGGCGCCTTATAAATGATTATCAAGGCATCTATAATCTTTTAGTTCATGTCTAGATGATAATTGGAGTGGGAAAATACTTACAGTTAATATGCTTGCATTTTTGGCCACGAATTCTCTGATTTTGGGTCAGTGTTGATTCATGCAGGAGAAAATGGTACCACTTACGGCATCCATACAGGTACAACTTGGAACACGTCCAATCTTGGTTTGATAAATATTACCGGTACTACCCGCAATATCGAAATCCTCATGATCTCTTCCATTCATCTCAGTAACTTTCTTCCTGTTCAACATGAACATACGCTCCTTTTTAATTCGCTTGACCTTATCTTTGAACTTGGCATCAGGCTCTGCAACAAATTCTCTCTCTCGTGTCTCTCCAGTACGAGTATCAACATTTTGATAGATGACGACATCAGATGCAAGTTGTCCTTCAATCACAACATCAGGGCTCTTTTCCTTCCTGGCTCTCTTTTTCTTCGGTGGTGCATCAGAAGTGGTCGAAGGACCAGCTTCAGCAGGGGGAGGTTGTGGGACAGGAGCTTCGGGTTCATTGGCCAATACTTCCTCATCAGATGCTTGAAGACGTGCTACCAAATCTGCTTTTTTGCCAGTCTTTGGGAGTTGACGACGCTCGAGTTCAGCTTTCAAGTGAGTGACAACATATTGACTCCAATCGATTGCTTCGACTTCTTCAACTTCTACCACAGGACGTTTGGCGCGAGGCATAATGAATTGATGAAAAAAATTTCTTGTAGGAAGTGTGTAATGTTAATTCAAAGGAGTGGTAGAGTAAGATGATGATTGATACAATTGTAGGATTGAGCGTGACAAGAATAGATATTTGTATGAGGAGTATTGAAAAGGAATCATTGAGATGTTTGAATTTCGAAAAAGAATCATTCAGCTACTTATACTTTTTGAGAAAGGAATTCTCATTGAAACATGAAAAACATGAAGTCTGTGATGAATCCTCGTTTGTTATATGTCCAGGTGAAATGTTTAATGAGAGAGACGTGTGAGATGTGGCAATGGAGGAGGTAGCCTGAAATACCCCACTTTTATCCAGGCAGAAGTCAGGGTTTAACACAAATTGGGCAGGAAACCTCGTGATCTGGTAGACTAATGGATGACTAAGCTGGGGTTGATCTTAAACTGTACTCCAGTCAACCTGGAGTGAAGCTTGGAAATCAAAAGCGTCACTGAAATTAGACTAGTTCAGGTGAAGATTTCTACCGCTTTGTTTCTTCTCTATCTCTTGTTTTATCGAGAGATTCGAACGAAAATTGGATTCGAAATAGTCTTAAGCAATGTAACAGGACGAAACATTAGAGCCATTTCTTGTCAAATTCCTTTCTGTAGATCCTGTCTACCACTACCACCACATCATCTCTCCTTCTTGGCCAAGATTTTTACTCTGGGAAGGTATTCCAATTGAATAAAAATGGTTTATGAAGTCAGCCAATATATCTGCCTTTCAGGGAGGTGGGAGGATGTAAAATCACACAAATAACATCACACAGTGATGCGCACCATACAGTGCGTGTGTATATCCAGGCTTGGGACAAGAAGCCCAACGAATGCTCAAGTGAGCCGATTCTAATTAGATTTGTTTTATTTGGATTTCATGCATCAGAGTCATTGAGGAACTTCTCTTTGGCAACCATCGTCTCTATTTCAAGCTCTCCACCCGTCGACTTTCCCGAAGCTTTTCTCAAAGGGAGAGCTAAAAGACGTCACGAAAGCAAGGGTTCACCAATTAAGCCAGCTGCGCAGGTACATGATTCAAGTGCTATCACCATCAACGCTCAGTATTGGATCGAACAGGCGAGACTTGCCACCGAACAGAAAATTATCGTTGTTGTATACCTTTTCATTATTCATCGTGTTGCTATATGCGGCGTCCATGCGCGTGAAATATGGTTGAAATGGTTCTATCAAACAGGTACAACAGGTACCGAGAATTAGCAAATCTATGCATCGCATGAGCCTTTCACTGAAGGGTTTAGGGCCATTTTCAATATTCTACATCTATCATGAAAGTGGGAAAAGAAAGTACGAACAAGGCCTACCAGCGGACTTTGAAATAAATCGAACTTTTAATGTTCCATTAATTATACCTGAACGCCTGATCTGAGTTACATTGGACGACGAAAGTCTTCGTGCTGCTGGGTTTGAGGGGAAACGTGATAAGACCACCGACAGACACACTCCCTTGGAAATACACATTGTTGACACACCTCTCTCAACACTAAAAGGCTAAATGATTCCTGCCAGTCGTATCACTTTTAACGCCATCATCGATTTCCTGTGGTAAGACTCAAAATAGGCAAGCGATAGAAAAAACCAGCATTCGGCATACGAAACAAGCCCACCCTTTAATTGATTATGATATTATATAACGCGAACACAATTCGCTACAGATTAATCGTCAACAACCTAGATCAAAGTTACCGATAAACCCAAAGTCGAAGGTGCGACGTCTGTTCTATACAATTTCTTGGTGCAGATTTAGTCAAGTAAATAGGGTTTCCGACGATTCAGTATTTAGGGAGAAGACGTAAGTGTAGGATTCCTAATGCGTGAATGAAATTCATGTAAGACATGCAGAGTCCGTTTACGAAGCTAGAGAATGTGAGGTTTTTGGGGCGGGGAAGAAGAGAAGGGGACATCGCGGAGGGGCTAAAGAAACCGAAGGGTGACAGAAAAAGCACTCAGGGGGTGGCGAGGGATGTGAGGTTGATTGTAGGGAGGAAACTAGGCAAGCTTTTGATCACGGTATGAGTGCTAGTAGTTTTCCTTTGGATGGGAAGTCTACCATGGTTGAGCATCATGGAATTTGACGATTATAAAAGGATGGAATTGGTGTTTGAGATCCACAAAGATCAAATATGTATGGAAGTCGATAATGCAAGCTCGTATTCAACTTACTATTACTGCATTGTTTGTCTTGTATAATAAATAAGAACCTGGATAGTCTAGAAGAGTTAACTAATAAACAATCACATCCAAAATTCTACCCTATGTGACTGAAAACCCCGCACTTTCCCTTCTCCTATCACCAGGAATAAATATTGTTCACTGATCTGGCTCAGATCGAGTGTGCTTGAGTTTTTGATTTTCCCTTGAGATGTCTTGTGTATCATTGATGAATGGATTTCTTTGGTAGTGTTGAAGATGATATCTGAAAGTATTGAGATCGTTTAGAATGATATCTAAATTACCCCCTCGGGCCGATGTTAATCCGAGCTCCAACCAGCATCTTCCCGTGACTATCTAATCCACTATTTCATGATTGGTGAAAACACGAACTTGTCACCAAAGCAACTTGATCTTTTGATAGATTCGCGTCTCCTTCACACTTCTAATTATTCCACAGTTCTTTCAATCCTCACCACGTTCAAGGAGCTGCGCATCCATTTCCAACTATTATAAGTGAAGTTCGTCTTCTATTTCGATTTTTTTATATTTCAATCGAGTTTCGAAAGTGTCAGAAAACGATCACAACCTATTTTGCGCATATTTGAAGCTTAGTCGCAATAATGCCTCCTCGTAAGTCGCACAAATCACATCGCATCACAGAGTCTTGGAAATACAGTCTAGCTGGGTTTACATGAATTATATCTTTCGATTTGTTTTAATTGTGTGGTCTGCGCTCACCTTCTACAGAAATCAGCGATGACGAGCGTTCGGTTTCCGATGCTAGTGAACAAGAATTTGAAAAACCAGTAAAGGGAAAGGGCAAGAAAGAAGAGTCAGAGCCTGCAGAGGAGTTAAAGGTTGAGTCGGATGAAGAAGGCGATGAGGAGCAAGCAGAAGATGAGTATGCGACGGTTATACTTGCAATGTTGACGTTCAGTTACTAACCCACTGGCAGATATGTCGTTGAAAAGATTCTGAAGCATTCTTTTGACGAGGAAGTCGGTGAACCCATTTTTCAATGCTATGATGGAGATTTCTAACACTTGTGAAGGGCGTATTGAGGTTCCAGGTTAAGTGGGAAGGTTATGAAAAGAAGTCAGATATGACGTGGGAGCCGGAAGAGAATTTGTAAGTTTCACTTAATCCTTCTACCATTACTTGACTGATATTGAATCTCTAAGGGAAACTGCGCAAGACATTCTGAACGCATACCTCGAGACTGTAGGTGGTAAAGAACAACTCATCGAACAATACAATGAGAAGAGAGCAGAGGCAGCTGAAGCAGCGGAAAAGAAGCAATCAAAGAAGCGTGGTCGCCCAAGTACTGGTGTTAGTACTCCTCAATCCAACGGGAAGAGGTCAAGAAAGAATGGTCACCCCGCCTCTTCGACACCACCTGCATCCCGAGAAGCAACTTCATTCAAACCACCAACAGGAAGTTGGGAGGATGATGTTGTCACAATTGAAGCTATGGAAGGACCTAATGCGGAAGTTATTGTATACTTGACATGGAAGGGTGGAGCCAAGTCACAACACCCATTACACCAAGTTTACAAACGTTGCCCACAGAAGGTAGAGTCCAAAGATATGTAATTGATTGTCTCCAGCTAACACGAAAAACAGATGCTCAGTTTCTATGAAAGACATTTGTGCGACCCCTTCACATGACCCCTCTCACATACCAAGCTAACGTAATCATAGGGTTTTCAAAAAGACTGAAGAAGAATCATAAATGAGCCATCTCACATTTATGAACGAGCAAAGAAACAGGTTCTCGCAAATTCTACATCTCCCAGCCGATCAAACTGATCATTTATCTCTGGATTCGTGTGCAATCTCCACGCAACCAGCCCACCCGCAAAATTTCCGTATCCCCGAAGCATTCTCTTTCAGAGAAACTCCGATGAAACAGAGACCACGTCCATATTAGTCATCTGCTCTCTACTTCATACCTTTCCTTTTTATTGGCACAATGTGCATATGTGATGGGATTCTGCATACTAAAACGTCATTTCTGCATCAATCATGGTTGGGGTTTGCATTTCCATGTACCGTTTAGCAGGAGTTTGCGGTCAAGCTCGTCAGTAGGAAGACTTCAGGTTACTCAACTAATATCGGAGGTGGTGACCTTTACTTTTCTTTTGGCTTAAGTCACTTGGCTTGGGTCACCACACCACTAATGGCGTCGTTTGTATTTTTAGGGGGCAAAATGATTGGAGAATAAATAAGTTGATTGAAGTATGAACTGTTTTTTTTTTTGAGGTTTTGAAGACAAATGAATCTGTGAAGGTGATGATCGTGAGAAATGTGTATTCTGAGGCGTTTATCTTTGCTTGCTTGAGGTTGAGTTCGCTCGGTTTTGCTTGGTCTGAGCAGTTCTGGACTGGATGTCAAATCACTGATTTGCTGATGGGGAATACGGATAATGATACTGTCCGGTCCATGTGTATGTATGTATGGTCTTGTGAAGGCAGTATGTTTGTGAGATGAAAGTAGATAAAGGGTGTGTGTCCTTGCCGGAAAGATCTCAGTGGATCGTATAGATGTGGCTTGAAGATGGAGAGTTGGGAGTCCCAGCTAGGGCGGTTAGGGTTGCAAGATAACTATGTTTTGTACTCTGTCTCGTCACCTTCATGGAATTTCTGCTTGATGGTACTTTAAGTCCCCTCTCTATTCCCATGTAAGGGCAAACAGGAGTCCATAAGAAGAACAAAACAGAAATTGTGGGTAGGTAGGGCTCTCGATGATCATTTCGCTATCTATTCTCTGCTTTCGGTAATAACTACGATCGTTTGGATGTATCTGAAGCTACCTAGCCAACAAAACTTACTATCAGGTTGTGCCGTCGTAATCAGTCGTGGTCCATCCTGACATCTTTCAGCGAGATACGCTTTGATCTCATTTTTGCTGACTGGGACGGTACAGAGACATAGAGGAAGTAATACGGTTTTGATGCTAGCGGTATGTCTCAAGAAATCTTGTTCACCATTTATAAATCATTGAACGCGATGTTCATTGCAGTCCCAGGAAAGACAGAAAATAGCGTCTATACTAGGATTTTGTTGACGGTTCAGCTTAATGACATTGCCTTTGACTAGATATGAAGCGCAGAGATATAGATGTGCTAGACAACTCAGTACGGGCTTTACAGCAGCTGTAATGTGAGTCACTTGATAACATTCAACTCAGTTTCTGTATACTAGGTACCTATTCACTCAGGCTCAACCAATAACAGGATGCATTGAGCTAATTTAGATGAAAATGAAGGCCTGAGGCACGGAAAGAAGAAGATCGCTACGCTTCGATACGGCTCTATGTATCGTTGTCTTTGCTGTAGTTATATGCTGTTCAGGACCGTTTCGAACAGGATTTGAAGAGAGACTTTGTGAATGAATTCTAAAAGGGATTTCAGGACCAGAATGATCGCTCTTGAAAACAACTTCTTCATCTGGTTCTTCTTCATTTCAAAAATAGTTTGATCAAGAGACATCTGTGAACAAATCAATTCGCACTTCTGACATTCACTACTTTTGCTTTTCGACCAGATTGTTTTCCACTTCTTATCAAAGTCTCATTACTACAAATACACTCTGACTACCAATATATTTGTTTGTATCCACACCATTACCCGTCAATTTATACTTTCTTTACAGAATAGATTCCAACAATCAACTTTCCATTTTTAGCCCTACCTCATCATTGGCTATCGAAGCCTGAAACAAACGTCGCGCCGTCCAGCAAGGAGAACGCGCGGAACGTGAGGAGCTGGCCCACAAAGAAAAGACGGTCATCTTGAGAGTACCTGCATCTGAACTTGATCCATTAGCTAAGCCTTGCTTGATAATGAAGTTCAACATCAAGTTCAAACCCAGGCGCGAATGGGAAAAGATCCCCACCGAAATGCAATTCTCAATATTCAAGTTTACATTCCCTGGCCAGAGAATGTTCGACTTGAACCTTCAGCCATGCGTCTTAATCGATCCAAGTTTTGCTGTCCGTAGCGCTATCGATGACCAGACGACTGAGCAGAGAAACCTAGATTCCGCTGCACATGCTGCAGCTAACGGCCAGGTTATGGTTCGTGCTGAGCCTCCAACAGCATTATTCATCAATAGGGCAAGTCGACAATACGCGTTAGAGACCTACAAACTTTTAGAGCAACCTCTAGCACATCTTCCTGGTAGCTCTAGCAAATCGATGGGCCGCGCGTACTTTAACCCCGAAGTCGATATTCTGCACTGTAAATCAAAGATAGAATACTTATCGCCAGGCAAGAGAGCGGGACCAACCATTAGTTCTTTCAAAAATAAAAACTTGATCCAGCGCATTGCCCTTCCGTATGAATATTTCTCGAGTCTGAATTACGGTGTTGGCCGTCGACCAGTCTTGTTGAATTACACTTCTCTTAAAGAGATTATCGTCCTGGTTGAACACTTGCACTGCTGTATCCATGGCAATGAAACTCGAGTTATGCTCGGAATTATGGGAACGCAACATCCTAAAGAACACTATGTCGACAAGTTCAAGACTTTGGTGGAGGGCAAGTGGGCTACTGCTATGGCGAAGTCTTGGGGAAGTTTCCCATTAGTGAGATATGCGGGGACTTGCATCTGCGATCGGTGAACCTTCGCCTAGGAGAACATCTCGTAGAGTTGAAGGTTGAGCGCAGGAGTGGAGATGAGAGGAAAGGGGCAGGGGGAGAGAGAGAAAGGAGGTGTTTGGAGGAAGGCATGGGGTTGATGGGTCTTAGAGTATAAAGTTTCTATGGTGTTATTTGGATGGCAAGCATACGATACACATTTTCGGTGTTCATTCTGAAGGATTGAGTTACTGCGGGGAGTTTGTTCCAAGGATCATAACACCGCGTTTATTTTAATAATTGGTTTACGATCCATTTTCTCGGCCTTGTGATGACAATCGTCCAGGCACTCGACGCTACTATCGATAAATTTCGATTGACTCTCTTCTTGAAGTGGTAGTTTTTGATCATATATGCTTAAACATGTGAAGAATTTCTCCCTTTTTGCAATTAGAAGTGACATTCCAGACACTGTATTGGAGAGCATAGCGATATATATCTGAATGAGCGATAGAAGGTTAATTTATCACTCTGGTTGATCTGGCCAGGGGATAATATTGACAACACTGTTTAAAGTTACAAAATTATGGATATCCTGCTGATAAATTCAACGAAAAGTGATCAACGGTAGAATTCAGACAGATTATCGCGAGGCCATTAAGGATTCCTGCGAGAGAGATGAAACAAATCTTTAGGCATAGAGTGAGGCAAGAACTGTTCACACAGGTGCATTGTATGTAGTCGAGGGAGGGTTGTAGGTTCATATGCAATATCCACAAGTATGTACGTAACAAGAGTATACTAGCATCAGTTCTGTTATTCGAGCTTCGAAATACAGACAAAATCGTATTCGCATCACTCCCAAAATATAACAAAAATACATGGAATTCATAAGAATTTTCAAAACAGGTCCCAAATACTCCATCAAATCCTACACTATAAAGTGGTATCGCACCCCCCGAGAGATAAAACCCCAATAACATAATTGCGAAGAGGTTTCATAAAATCATGATACTCAAAAAAATGGTGTGGATGGGCCTCCTACTTCCCAACATCATCCATATCACCCACTCTGTCTTTTTCATCTTTTTCATCGCTTCCATCCTCCTCATCCTTGTCTTCACTCCCCGTCTCCTCATTCTCTCCCTCAACAACCATCTCCCTTTCCATTTCTCCCGCTCTCTCCCCTTTCCAAATTCCCACTCCCATCCCCGCCACTCCACACACAATCCCAAACTTGACACCCCAATTCACCCACCCTCCCCATCTTTCAATCCATTCCACTCCCCCTCTCACAACAGGACTAATCATCCTGCTTCTCTCATATTCCAAATCCGGATTCATCGTTACCAATAACATACAGCCAACCCCAAAGATGACCGTCAGCATAAGAGCCGTATAAACTTGTACTACAGCTAATAGTATGGCAATATTTTTTGTCGTCTTCAAGACTTCAAAGCCGGATGCGACTAGTGGATACCCCGCTGCGACGAGAGGTGTGACTTCGGTTTGGAGTCGCCGCATCATTATTTGCGACTGGTCGAAGGCGGAGTGGATCTGTTTACTGTAGGGAATACCCATTCTGGAAAGTGGGGTGAACTTGACTTCGAGGACTGATAGGGTTTGTATGGTGGGGTCAGACACTGGGTATTATTTGATGTAGCTTTAGCGATTTTTGTACACGAAACGCGAGGAGCTTGAAAAATTCTTCTGATGACTTTTTATACATAAAATTTTCATGTGCAAATTTTATTCTCATTCATTTCAAGGAAACATGGTGCTAATATGCTTCATCAATATTTTTCTTCTCGGAGAGTGATGTCAGCACGGGAAGTTCACGATGGCTTTTTAGATGACCAATCATAGGCTCAAGCGAGTGAACCTGGTGAACTCAAAACAGGAATTTCATAATTTGTTTATCACTTCGGATTGGCTGGATGTTTGACCACATGGCCAGAAAGCTTCCAGGGTAAATTTCGAAGTTATTGAATATTCTGATAATGAGATCGAAAATTTGCAGACTGTCACTGTACTTGAAAGTTCAAAACGAAAATGCTTTTTTTGTGGTTGCGTTAAGGTTACTGCATGACATAATCACCAAGCGAGGTCCGCCTGGGGGTCATCGTTTCATTTACATTTTGTTGGTCATGGAGTTCTTTGGGAAGTAATTCTTTGGAGAAGCGTGTAGTAGGTAGCATCTTTGTATAAATTTGACAAAGGTAATACAGACTGGTGGTGCGTTTGAATTTCATCAAACGAAACAAACTCTGGCGATGACAGGAAGAAGCATCTTTGGATAGTGTGTGAAAAAAGTATTGGGCAGTACAGGTTGAATATTTTAGCGAGCAGTAACGTGCTCCCCCTCCCGACCCCCTTTCAGATGTACTACGCAAGAACAAACGCAGGAACGGTGGATCGTAACGCGCGGTAGCTGATTCTGAACCGTACTCAACTCGATGTGTTTGCCAACATGATGTACTAGCTAAGCTACGGTTGGATTGACCGTATTGAAGAGTCACAAACATAGACCAAATCCTATATAAGGATCTGAAAGCTCCCAGTCAATTTGAATCCTTCTATAACACATCAGAAAGTCTTTCAACAGAACTTCAACACAATTCTCTTTTCAAATTCCAGAATACAAATCTAAAACTCCATCCTCTTACTCTTCGTCAAGGACACGAGTTCTCAACCAACAACAACTTACCTTCTTCACTCAAAAGAAAATCTTCTACGTCTTTTAAGCCATGTCATACTCGTGGTACAACGCAACTGCCATCGCAAGAAGAACTAGTCGGGCAACTGGAGAAAACAACTCCAGTATCTTGCACACCATACTCATCTCATTGGGCGCCTTGATTGTTTTCGGAATACTGGATAACATCACTCTGTTTTGGAGCGCATTGGGTCTGCAATCAAGCCCTGTATACTTCGAGCCTCTAGAAACTCGGGAGTATATCATAATTGGGGATGATCAAGAGGCTGCAGATGAAACCACACTGCCATTGATGACGCCGGCATCACCTAGAAGAACCACCAGGGGAAGAGTTGCTAAGGATGCCCAGAATGAAGACTCTCTAATGACTCCGACGACTCTGAGACGAAGCAATAGAGTCAAGGAAAGAGAAGCCAAGAGCGCATTCCCGACACCTACGCCAACTCCGACAGCACCAATGAGAAGTGTCAAGGCCAAGGGCAAAGGCAAGACGAACAGCATCAAAGAGCAGTCCTTTGATGATTTTTACGAGCCGCTTCCAACTCCAACTGCACAAAAGAAAGTCATTAAAGGCAGGGAAAAGCAGATCGTGCTTGATGAATACGAGGCTTTCATGAATGAGCCAGAAGAGAAGAAAAGCAAGAAATCATCAGAAGATGCATTCGATTATGATGAATATTCAACCCCATGGACTGCGACACAGCGAAAGAATGTCAGCAAGGGGAAGCTCGGGAAGACTCCAAAAGGAAAAGGGCAGAAGGGCAAAGGCTAGTCTGGTGGACTGGGCGCATATGCGCAGGTTGCCAGCTTAATGGCTGGTTTTTTTTTTTAAATGCGATGACATTTGATACCCGGGATACATCGGGAAGTTCTTATGAGGTAGTGATGAGCACTTGTAGGACGGGGAAGTTGTGCAGCGACTCTTGAGTTTGAACAATATAAAATTTTAGCTTTTAATAACCATATTTATCAAGTGAATGAGGTGTGAAAACATATATCATTTGTAAATGTCAGTAAGCAGTGGGCGAGCATCAATGCATGTTCCAATATGAATTTTTACATTGATCCTCATCTACTAGAATTTCTTCTAAACACTATAAACTGATACATCCGTAGCAAATTTGCTCGAATAATAAAACCCTCGGTTCGTGAAAAAATAGTGCATAATTAAACTACTCCGAGAGATTCAGTTCGATCCAATAATTCGCTCATGACAGTGATGAATGATAGTGTTATCATTGTAGCTAGGAATCATGTTTTCCCTATTATAGAAAGCATCATTAACTATAATACTAGGATAATATACAGAAACTAGATTTCAACGAGTTAACGCTCAATTCTATCAAATTTACTTGAGCTTCTTCAAAAATCAATCAATTCTCGAAAAAATTCCTTCGAAATTGTATACCTTGGGAAGTAAGTTATTGAATTCCAGTTTCCAAGATCTAATGATGTAGAGTTTGATGATATCCATACGGATGAGTATACAATATAAAATAACTTTGTCCTACTAGAGCGAGACTTAGGTGAGATGTCTCGAATATTACTCCAATCCCAAAAATGTGAAACCTGAACAATGCTAGAATCGGCATCAGAAGCCTCGGTAGTAATCGAAAGTAGATTGAAAGTGAAACGCCAGCTGATAAAAAGCTGTATTGCTCGGTTATTTATCATTCAAACCATCTAAAGGTTTGATTTACCTCTCAGAATTTTCAACATAAGATTTAGAAATTTCATTTTCTCAATCTCGATCTCGATCTTCCGCTCCGATTTCCATTCATCAACTGTCAACTCCTCACCACAATAAAAGTTTTGGAATCATACCTAGACCAACACATCACTATAATGCCTCCCGTTCAAAATTTGTGCCGAAAATCGGTCAGAGGTGGGGGAATACTGTGATTACAACATTGACTGGGTCAGTTTACTGAATAACTTCTCATTCCTTCTAATACTGTGGGGCCATGGTCGTCTTCATACATTCGTTAAATTGGATTGTAAGATCTTACTTGCAATTGAAGGCTATATGGAGAATCAAAAACAGAAAAAGAATGCCGCCAAGAGATAATGCCAGCCGCCGCTGAATCCATTGAACTTGCAGGACTTACTTCAAGAAGTTCCCGAGGGACAAGTCAAGTATATCTCGAATGAGAAATGTAAATCGAGCAAGAGAAAAGTATCACAGAGAAAAATTTAGGGGTTTCCGATCGAGATGAGATGAGCAAATCACGGTACAATTACCATTCAATCTGCTCCATGGCATCGGAGGAAAATGCAAAGACGGCTCGACTGAAAATCCTGGGAAGCTTTCAACTGGGCTCGTTCAATACTATAACTTGGAGTAATAAAGGGGCAACAACGCTTTTAGGGATGGGAAACGGGTCTCGGTGGTTTATTATTTTATTGGATCGTGGATATCGCGAAGCTTGAGATCTAGTGTTAATTTTAAGTAAATGTAAATTGAGATATTTGTTCAATTGATTATTTCGAGTGTGTGAAGCGTGTATTGATATCTTTTTACTGTGATTTATATACATCCGATGAAGATTGTGAACTCCTGAACAATGCATGTCAAGCTGATTCTTGAGCTAATGTAGGCTAAAAAAACGTTCCAGGCTTACTTGAGAAACCTTGGGAATAGATACTGCCTATGACTGGAGATTCTGCGCCTCATGACATACAAATATCAGAATTTTGGGAATCGAGTAGATGAAGCCAACAGGCTCTCAAAAATTTGAAGCACGCCAGCACGTGCCGTCATGCGGGTCCATATAAGACATTTGCGTGACATAGAAGTACATTTACTGGGATTGCTACTGCTTAGATTACGGTTAAGGAAGCCACACTAGCTGATGCGCAGATATACCAGGTACTGGAAGAAAACATTATTAGACCGTTTCTTGGTTCTAAATAGTCCACGAATTTGGATAGTAATTGAAATCCTTACAACAACCCCAAACTTTCAATCTCCCCGACCATTACGACTCCCACCAAAACCTGACATTTGTCAAACAGCAATACATCAAATCTTTAATATTACGACAACAAGATGATCATTATCCTGTCATTTTGGCCCAGCATTATCAGAATAAAATTCAGAAGCGGAACTGAGTTATCATACATCGGGAATAGTTGGACAGAAAAGCTGGAGAACCTCCTTTATCTGGCTATTTGTCTAGCGGTCTTCAAATTAGTCAGTATGGCACTGATCGCTGCAAATCGTAGATTCGAGCGAAAACTACGAGAAGAGAAAGCCAGGATAACACGAATGGCTCTGTTGATTCAGACAGAGATGAAGAACAGGAGACAGGCAGGAGTCAAGATTGAAGGACAAAGCTTGTTGGACCGGAAGCGACAGAAAGAACTGTGGAGAACGCTTCTTGTGGAAGAGAGGGTTAAGCTTATCTCGGTTAAAGATCTGAAGAGAAGAAGCCGTCCTTTCTTCCCTAACTATTGAGGTACCAAGCCATAATTCAAACCAATTTTAACTCAATCGCCGAGAGGATCTTTATTTCAGAGACGGAATAATACAAGAATGCAACAATTTCTATGATCGATAGCGTTGAAATAAGGGACTGTGGAGCAAAGCTGTAGCGGGAGTTCATTACTTCATTGGATCCTATGTCATTTGTAGTTTTGGGTCATCATGCCATTTAGTCAGTAATTGAAATCATCAGTGCTTCTTTGCTTTCAAAAGTTAAATTGTAAGAGTTCAATAACATGCCAATAGCAATCGTGGAGTGATGTAGCATCTAATATGATGCAAACTAACTGAATGTGAACGTCACTCGGTTGTTTCAATTGGGTCATTCGCATCATTGTCAATTTATTTCGATATTCTAGATTTTGCCCAAAGTAATTTTATGCTTTCTATTACACTATAACACACGATAGCAAACACGCAGAATCTTCATAAGATATCAAGATAGTAACTGTGTGACATTTGTCTCGCCCTACATCCATGCGCCAGTTCCTCAGCACTTTCCCGTCCACATCGTGCTACCCTAATCATATTACTAGCTCTACCCACTAATATTCCAGGGGATCATAGCTGTAAATGCACTATTTCAAAGCCTTTATGACTACATTTATGTGGATGCATTCTGCGCACAATGATGAGAGACTGCGGGGGAGAAAGACGCCAAGGAGCGCAAAGCTTATTGAAACAGCATGGAATGAAGGTGAGTATTCAAACCCCCAAGAAAAGATGCATACCATCTCTACTGAAGGGCCAAATAAAGAGGTAGATGATACCGAGATCAGCCCGAAAATCTGAATATGTAATCCGTTCTTGCAAAGGAGTGACTGAAAGTGTGTGCATGACTTCGTGAGCTACGGATGGCTAGATTGGAATAGCTTTTGTTTTGTTCATTATAGAGTTATAGGTATGAGAAATTGTTTAGAGGGGATTACTATTGATAGCGAATGACTAGGAATGCAGTCCGGCATGAGAAAAGGTTGCCGCTGGTTGTTTTGTAAACAAGGTACAAAAATGCAAATTTCACTCCAATTGATATTCAGATTGCCCTGTATAGGCGTATCCTTGGGCTCGGCTGTCTAGATAGCTAGTGTTACATTCTGTTGCTAAAAGTGCCGTGTTTACCTACTATGCTCACAGCTAGCGTATGCGCTAGTATACTCGTCCGGCTCCCCTATCTTATGTAGGTAGCTCACATTCAAAGTGTAATGACAGAAGATCTTCTTCTAACCTTCAACAATTCTTGACGGACAATATACCACAAACCTCTACTTGACATAAAACAAAGCTTGTCCAAGATTTCCACGACTCTCGAATAGAAAGTTCTCGGCTCGATTGCAGATCAAGAACACTAGCACTTTTCAACCTCAAAATTTTACACACATCAGCAAATCCTCTAGCTCAAGGATCGAGAATCTTGAAAGCTTTGGAAGCATGCCACCTACGTTCTTCCTCGGACCTGAGTGGAAAGACGGTGACTGGGAGGCGACCAGTAGAGCCTATGAAATCTCTCTTTGTTTAATCTGGGCGTTGGTTGGCATCGAACTTGGCTTGTTGGCCATTTAAATGACAGTTGCCTTCTACAATTGCTTTGCCATATTAGTCATTTTCATCGGAAGAGCTTTGTTTACAAGAGTAAATCGGGGCAGACCACAAGAGGAGTTCAATGAAAAGCTTCAAGAGAAATGCACGGATGGAGAATGCAAGCCTTTATTGATGGAAGATTCTGGTTTAGGTCAGTTTTTTTGTAAAAGAATTTACTTAGAACCTGCTCATAAAGTTGTACAGCTTCTTTTCAACAGCTATGGTACGGACGCGGAGTAGTATTTTGTTTTCGCCGGCTGTCTTTGAAAAGGTCCCTATTCTAGGGCTAGAAAAGGTTGCTGGTGGATTATTTAAGACTACATTCTGAGTAATGTTACATAACAAGAATATATCATTTTCACCCAAATAGATTCAGTTAACTAAATGACTTAATTCGTTGAATAGTGATTCTGAGTGAAATGGGAATCAATCAAACGGCCATTCATCAAACAGCATGAAGAACAATAAAGTGAAGCTGGTAGTCTTTTCCTGATTTCGATTTGGATCGAACCTTTGAAGAGCTATGTATTTTAACTATAAATGTTTCATTTTTATCCTATTGCACACCTGAATTCCTCAACAACAATTCCAAGACTAGCTTGCTCCGCGTACCACGTATCATTTACTACAACAAACCACACCTGAAAGACGTTTAAACTCAAATTCCATATCACAAAAGATTCTCCTCGTTTAAAATTGATTCTTCCTACTGATTTAAAATCCTTCATCATAGCTGAAGATGAATTTTCTCCGTCAAATCACCAAAAAGTATCACGCCACCAGCACCGGTATGGGACACGCCAAGAGGGCATATCACACACAGCAATTCTATCAATACAACAAGGATCATTCGTATATTATCATTCCAGTTCTCTCTACTGCTGGTCTCATGGCTTTTTATCACCGCACGGTTGGATTTTCTCTCCCATACCATGGACAGCAGATGAAAGACACCGAAGCAAAAGCTGCCACTGACAAAAGAATATGACTTGGTGAGCATCGCTTTAAATGAAGTTTCTGGAAGTTTCTAATATGAATACAGAGCTCATATTTTTATAAAAGAGTGGATATGAAGACAGCCTTACACACGAGGAACTTTGAGACTCTCTCGCTAGTAAGACCGATGTGGTAATAGAGGTCAGGGCTACTGATGATGAGCGCTGCGTTCTTCTCTTGGCGAGGGATTATCGGCAGGTATCTGTGAGGTATCAAAGAATATGATACATCAATGGGAAAAGTCTCATGATAGTTCAACCCTCGACTTCATGTTCTTGAAGTGAATTAGATGAGAAAAGTTTCGTATATCTATGCTAAGCGAAATAATGGTTTTATTAATTGTAAAATTCGATTCCGAGATCTAACGAAACATAAGTTCAACGTGCCAATGTTTGTGAGCTTTTAGTAGTTGAAGATAGGTAGTTCAAATCAAGCAGGGGCTCAGAGGTTTCTATTTTCATTAGAGTGAATTAGATTTGTGCGATAGACTCATCTGACTGTTCGTAAAATTGAAGCCCTTTGCCGTATGACGGAACGCACCAACTAAGAGCAGTGAATGAGACTTTATGATGGCTGTACGACTCAAATTTTCAATATAAAATCATCAGAATTCTGTGATTAATATCTTTCAATTTCTCAACAAGATCATCACGTCTAGGTGCAATCTATCACAAAAACCTACTGAAAGCTCCATTTACAGACTTTACAAGTCCAATAAAAAGAATTACAGTAATTATTTTTCCTCAAAACTTCGTGCGTAGTGACAGAGCCTGTTGACAACAAGAGAAACCATTCTACTCAATTTACAAACCTTCATCATGTCACCCATCAATGTCATTTGGCATTGCAAAGCACGAATTCCACTTTCTAGCAGCCAACAGAATAGCACTGTGCCACCCCCTTCTGACAACTGGCACTGCTCAAGCTATTTGGAGCATATACCGAGTGCCAGCGAAGAATTTTGGTACAATCTCCTCATTATCATGGCGTGGACTGCCATAGGAATTACTGTTATTGGTTCATTCATTGCCATATTAGCCGCTATATTTGTATTTATCAAGGCGATCAAGGAGAATCAGGAATGGGAGAACAGCATCAAGGCAAATTCCAAGCAGTTGTTGGCAGAAAAGGACGGTATAAAGACAGAATCCAAGCGCTTGTTGACAGAAAAGAACAATATAAAGACAAAATCCAAGCGGTCATTGACAAAAAAGAAGAACAGAAAGGCAAAATCAAAGCAATTGTTGGCAGAAACGGAAAGACAAGACGGTGGAATTGAGGCGGAATGCCAGTCGTTGTTGACTAAAGATTCTGGTAATATATGCAGTGTTTTCTCTCCAGGAGATGGTGAAAAAACTTGCTGACGATCACCTAGGCAAGGAATATTTGTAAAGGTCCAACGTGGGTCTGTGAGACAGGGACAGTTGGGTGGGGACTGGCTATGAACGAATGACGTGTTTCTAACCTGAAGCAGAGGTATATATTAGGGCGTATTTGAGAAAGGAAATGGTTTCAGGTGGATGGATATACAAATACAGATTAGCAAATCGCTCTCATGTATTTATTAGTTTAATGAGTTTATATCAAGCCTTCATAACGATATTTGCTCTACTCGAATATGATACTCCTTAGTCTCTATGATGGATTGCTCATGTGCTTAAAGAGTTGAGATATGTCGAGGTTAGATTCTACAATAGTAGTGCGGGAGGATGAGATATAAAGTGTTTTGTTTAACTAGGTCGCTGTGTCATTTTAACATATTTCTCCTTCTTTGAAATCTGGGGAATAATGGCAGAATCCATTATTTGAGAGAAGTTCATTCAGAATATGAGTGGCATAAGAGCAATATGTGAATTTTGAAAAGGAATTTTGATAAGGAATAAAAATGAAGGAAGTTCATACATCTCTCTTATTTGATAAATTGTGCTATATTGAATACAAATAGATATTTTTGATACTGTAAACATCTATACCTTGGCTATTCGTTCGCCAACTTCAAGGAATTTGAACAGTACAAGCACAGCCATTTCTACATAAAAGGACTCAAAGATCTCGATGCTTTCGACTGAGAAATGATAAGAAAGCTTCTCCAACACCAATACTTTACGTTCATCAAAAGACCTTCAACACAACAAGATAAAAGTTGTTCAACCCACAAATACAACATGTCACCTACTCCCCCAGACGTCTGCGACTGCGTAAAATGGTGTGCCGACCAAAGTTTATCCGCTATGCAGGAGATTTTGAGAGACATCTTCTATATACTAGTCGCCATCCTGACATGTGTAGTTGTGGTCAGCTCTTTTAGCTTGGTTACTACCGCAATGTGCACGCTCGTACTAATCACCGGGGCTTATTTGCTACGTTGGCTTAAGTCTATCAATGCGGATCAGGCTCCGAAGCAAGACGGTTATGGTACCGGAGGAGAACGACAAAGATTGTTACCGGGATCATCTGGATTGTTTGACAATCATGGACTACCTGCATATTCCGCATAAGTATATTTTTACAGTAGAGAAGATTGTGGGGATTGGCTAATATTTCAAAATTGCATAGCTTCATCGCATACTGGAACAGTCTTGATTTAGAGAACAAATTGCAGGTTAGGGGGAGAAAGCAGACCATGAAGGTTTGGCATGGAATTTGGGGACAGAAAACAGTTGAGAGTACCAGGAGCGGTTCATCCCATGCGGAAGACAACGAGAAAACTGCATGATTCGCGACGGACTGGCTATCGATGTAAGCTACCGTTCTGATCAACAATAGTTTACTACAACTCAAATGAAACATGTTCGATGTACCTGATATGTGAAGTTTCTATGATACATTCTCCGTTGGCAATTCTCAAGTCTTCAAACAAACTCTTACTTTCATCCTCATTTCATGCCGCTGCATAAAGTTAACCAAAAAACAAACCGTCAGTAAATGTATTAACCTTGCAAAATTTATTTGCTCCCGTTGAAGTTATCTTTTGTTGGCAGTAACGATGTTGAGACCGAGATTGAAGTACGAAGTACCGAGGGGTGACGTAACAGCTGTGGAACTTTGGGCCTTTCGCGTGTGCTTTATGGCGTATCCAAGCTAGGAAGTCGGTGATGGTGAAGAGATAGAATGAGAGGGGTAGACACAGATAATGAATGTAAGCTGTCCAGTTTGAAAGTTCAGTATGATGGAGTTTGCGAGCCAGTGACGGAAATTCTGTAGCGTCATATAAAGGTATTTTGGTAAGCAAGAGCCCATTTCTTTGAATGCAGAGAAAATTGCACGAGAGCGGTGTGTTAACATTGTTTTTTAAGGTCGTGGGGCGTGTACTCTATCTATATATTATCACACTTATAGCTACAAAAAGAGACTGCTGGGCCTCTAGGTATCTTTTTGAGATTTTCTGAATGTTCTTCAGAATGATAAGTATGAATCACATGGTGGATAAACTCAGATTAAACTTGAGCAGATGTTTGAAAATCCGAGGTATGGGCTAACAAAAGCTAAGATTCACAGAGTATCACTCTTTCCAGATCAATAAATCAAATTATCTCGGATTCTAAGATTGAACTGAAGATTGATCAAAGATTCCGAGGGCCAGATGGCATGGAGATGTCATATCCTCATAAGTGCCAATGCGGGCCATTCTTTCGATTTAGCTAAGAGAACATGAATGCAATCTCTTGGGCTCAGTTATGGGCCTGGATCTTGGTGCAAGGCCTTCGTTCCCGAATTCCTTGATATTTCAAAACAGTGACTCAAGCACTAGTTACTCTGAAATTCACGGACTTTTGGGCGGCGTACAAATTCGAGAAGGTGTTCGAACCTTTTTTCTCCATAAAGCTTAATCAGCAACCATCAAAGAATTTTGCTGCGTGTCTCATTTTTGGGCATCTTTCCGTATTGAAGCGATTAGAGAAAGCTTTCAAGCAGGCTTGTCGTGGTGAGAGCCAATAGCTGGCCAACAAACACTACCTTGATTGTATGACTGGATTTGCTCTTTCAAAGTGTAGACGCTTTCTACACAACTGGAGTTTAAATCATTATTTGAAGTTCTCTACCACCGCTCACGTTGCTTGAGACATCGCTTCAATTGCCACCATGCGAACATCAGACATATAGCGGAGCTGGGTTTCTCAATCTTCGTTCACCCGCCCAACTTGTTATATTCCTCTCCAAACACATTCTTGAAGCTTCCCCTGGTCTGGTCACAAACCGCTTTCTCTGTTCTATTCTCCCAGCTCTGAAAGACAATGTTTTCATCACATGCCATTTGTACCATGTATTCCCAGGCTGTGCGTTCAACATCTAAACCATTAAATATGCTTAATGAGTGTTCTTCACTACCCCATTGCCTCGAACCTTGGTAATTGTGTAGTGGATTGAGTTTTGGCGGCCAGCTTGCATGGATGAAAAATGGTCTTGGGATTTCCTTTCCTCTTGTGCCCACATCTTCCATAGGGTCAACTTGCAGAGCTGCTGCACCATTCCCGCATGAACCAAAGGGACGAGGCAAATGAGATACGGTGTAGAAACTATTACCAAGAACGAGAGCAGCCGTTGAGAACGTTTCTTTGTCGCCTTCTCCTGCACCTCCTTGAGTCATCAGGTGGTAATAATAATCACCGTAGGCATTATAGTATGCTGCGAGTAGCAAGGCCTCGGTACGATGTGCCTTGTTGACTAAGACTTGTCCAGCTTCGATTGTAGGGCGATTGTTTAGGATGGATCCTTCAAGACCAATTATCTTACTAAGAGTTGGCGAGGGTGTCGGGCCCAGTAATCTGGCCACAGGACAAGATGTTCTGATGTGAAAGGTGTGGATGTGAATAGATCGTCGGGGGAATAGACTGGGAAATTATCTGCATCGAGAAAAAGAACTGATTCAAAAGATGGGAGTATTATTGCAAAAGCTTTTAGTTGGTATCCCGTGAAAGAGAATGGAAGCTCGTGTTGATCGATAATATCAGAGAGAATCAGGCATTTCGCGTTTAATGAAGGAAGAATTGTCTCGCATATCAATGGTTCGTATTCATCCGGTGAGGCAAGGAAGACTTCGACGGGTAGTTTAGATCCGGTGCGGCGAAGGAATTGAAGACTGACGAGAAGTGGTGGGAAATAATCACCTCCTGCAGATGTAACAATACCCTGGGTTCCATCCTCAAATTCCAACTTCGGGGCATTCTGCATAAGTTGATCAACGAACCAAGTATGCGAACGTCGCATGATTTCAATATCCTTTTCTTCCATGACAATATGATCCGCGGCTCTTCTTTTGCCGATATTCATGGAATATGCTTTACCACTAAGCTCTGGGGGTGAGCATCGCGGTGCAGCAGCTGCCAATAGTGGAGCGAACGTAGCCCAAAAAGTACTGGAAGTAGCAATCCATGGTAGAGTTGACTTTCCGAATGCAGGAAAAAGTGTTTGACGATCAAGATATGAGTACCGGTACTCAGACCCAAGGCCGAAAAGTACAATGATTGTGATGGATGAAAAAATAACAACAAAACGGCGCTTTTCTGGCAAGGAGTTCCACATAGTGACACGGCTTGCTGAGCGATAGAAAGAGAATAAACAAATTAAAATGAAGGATCACATCATGAGGATAAAAATGAGGTTATAAAAGAGCTAAGCTTCCCCAGCCAAAGCTTGCGAACTTTCTGGCAGCCAGGTCTCAATTGTGGAGAAGCACACACGCGGCCGTTGACGCTGCCGTTGCAGTACCTTACGTACCCACTGCATGCTATGAAAGTATCATACTGCGGAACTTAATTTATACCTCCTTGTGTATACCAAGGACCAGCCAGTTTGTATTATGACTACGAGAACTTTCTCGTTCTTTGCGTTGGTCTATAAATTTGGAAGCAATTCCATGTGTCCAAAAAGGTTGTCATTAAGCTCGTAATCTTAAAAAATTGAAGAGACGGTCTGTGCATTTCAATCTGCGGAATCGAACCGATTGTTCATAAACTCGAAAATATCAAAACGAGATCGTGACGTTGATATTTCTCGACGGCAACCAACCACTTCAGAGTTACTAGTTTTGAGAGGGGCTCGCTCCCTTGTCTGACAGTGGTCTGTATCTAACCACGATGGGTATATCCTACATATTTGGGGGCGAAATGAGCCTTGCTGATAAGCCCCACCACAACGTCGCAATTCTCTATGTTCATGATATTGAGAAACATATTTACCATCGTCGCCACCGTCTCGACAAACTTGTGGCTCTTACCGGTAGGCACATCTATGGGTCCATGCAGATACCATGGGGTTAAGGGACAAATTCCAACGAGTAAAGGACTCTCTACGTAGGGAGCCCACCAGAAACAATTCTCGTCACTCACCAGGTGTTGTCAAGCAGCTTGTAGAATCCACCATTACATCTGCTTCTCCGTCAACGTCTACTTCCACGAGTCTACTGGGAGCTACTAATAATGCCGCTGATGTCACTGCGGGAGTTCAATCTTCACGCGATCCGGAATCCGCAACGAACATCCCAATTGTCCGAACCAAATCCCATGGGACCAAGCAATTGGACAAGTCGGAGGATCTTTGGCTGCAAGCCTGTGACATTTTAAAATTCCAGGAGCCGGAATTGGTGAGTATTTTCATTCCTTCAGGAGAATTTCATCGGTATCGTGGGGATGAATTAATTCTCAATTAAAGTTCGATCTCTGCTAACTCGGTCTTTGTCTAGATGGACGATTACTCTCGAATTCTTGTCCGTGAAGCAGATACAACGCCTGGGAGCAGCTCTATACAGGATGTGCCAATATCCAATGACACATTAATAAAATTGATGAAAACAAAGCTGGACGGATTTACAATTCTCTCAAGTCGATCTGGGGATAAGATTGAAAAAGTCGTCAAAGTTGTGATAGCAGCCAAGACTTTTATTGGGTCTACTCTTGAGAGTGAGCCACATGCTGCTATAGCTTGGGCTGGTGTCTCCATGTTTCTCCCTGTAAGTGGGTATATTTATTTATTCATGCATGAAAATATGTCACCATGACTATAGAGGGTGTATCCTTGCAAAGATTGAAAAGTCATTCCTTAGTCCTGCCATCTGTGGCTGTTTACACCTGACTTTATTCTATAACAGCTCAATGTTAGTATGCTAGAGTGTTATGTATAAGGCAATCGGCCTTTTCTCCTAGAGTGCAAAGTGATTAATCAGTCAAGACCAACAATAGGCTGACAATACATCAGCTTTTAATCAATCCCATCACAGAGAAAGCGGGCTGTCGTGAAGGGCTAGAAAAGATCCCACCACTCATTGATCGATATGCTCTCCTTGAGGACTCTATCCGGGACCCAACAAGTACCAATGAGCATCGGAGCAGTGCTGTAATGTTGCAGCTAAGGAAAGCCATAATTCAACTATACACCAAAATCTTACTTTATGAAGCTCGAGCAATCGTCCAATTTTGCGGGAACTCCATCACCGGATATTTTCGAGATGCCTTGAAACTTAATGACTGGACAACTATGTTTAAGGAAATGAATGAGCTTGATCACCAATGTAGAGATTTGATCCATGCCATTGATCGTGATTTAAACCGGAGAACAGTTGAAAAGCAACAGACCCTGCTAGCTAAGACGTTAGATGAGTCAAAATCTTCACAGGAAGCCAGAGATCACCAGGAGTGCTTTCCGTCCTTTCGAAATGGAAATTTGTATGAACTGCAAAAAAATCAAAATCCCTCTCGCATCCCAGGAACTTGCAAATGGGTCCTTGAGCACCCCACATTCATCAATTGGAAAGAAGGAAATGGGCCTGGTGTTCTCTGGATCTAGGCAGATCCAGGCTATGGCAAGAGTGTTCTTTCAAAAGCGCTCATTGATGAGAATCTTGTCGCATCAGACCAAGATACGGACGTCTGCTACTTCTTTTCAAGGATATCTCGAAAGAGCAACGCAGTCTTATGAAAGCCCTTGCTGCCTTGCTACATCAAATATTTTTATCTCAGAAACATCTTCTAGTTTACACGGAGTCAAGTTGGGCAAAGAACAATACCAAAATCGCCAAAATAGCCCATGAAATGTGGGATATCATAGAGAATATAGCTATGGGCTCAAACACCGGAAATATAATATGTGTACTGGACGCTCTAGACGAGTGCGACGCTTCCGAACGAAAATTCTTGCTGAAACAATTACAAACGATGTATAAGGTTACTGTCCCTGAAATCGTCGCTCATTCCTCGAGCTCCAGTCTCTCCGATGTCTCACTTAAATCACACATGACTGTTGATCCAGGAATTTCGACAATCCCTTCTGGCTCACCCACTTTGAAGGTGAAATTCCTTATCACTAGTAGGCCTTACTATGAGATTGAAGAGGAATTCAAAAGCCTCACGGATGTGTTTTCAGGAATCCGCTTGGCAGGTGAGGATACTACGGCAACAATAAAGGAGGAAAACAACCTCGTCATTGATGCTGAGATAGATAGGCTCAAACTTCCATCAAAGGCGGATACTCGGCTTCGCTCTCGGTTGAAGGATATAGAACATCGAACTTATCTCTGGCTATATCTCGTCATGGATACGATACGCCTTCGAGCCAAAGCTAGTAGACAATTAAAGACTTTTGAAAAAATACTAGACGCGGAATTACCTTCTACCATTGACGAGGCGTGAGTGTTTCTTACTTCCGGATTTTTTATTGGCCCACATACGGTGCCATGCTGTCTCCTTTATTCGATATATATCATGTTTTTTCCTGTGCTGATCATAAATTGAAACAGGTATGAGGCGATTCTGAGTAAGAGTCCTGATAAGAAAGAGGCCACAAAGTTACTTCACATTGTGGTCGGTGCAGAGAGACCTTTAGTATTGGATGAGCTTAACATTGCCCTCAATATAGATAAATCCTACGACGGATCTCAATCTTTTGAGAATATCGAGCTTGAGGATCCCGAACTATTCCCCAAGAGAATTAGGGATATTTGTGGTCTTTTTGTTTCCATTTCTGATTCTAGAGTATACCTCATTCATCAGACCGCGAAAGAGTTCCTGATAGCGAATGACTCAAGTCTCGTAGCAACAGGATGGAAACACAGCTTGCACCCATATGATTCTCAGTCTATATTGACTCAGATTTGTGTCTCGTACCTCTACTTGAGTACGTTCTCGGAAATCAATACTAAAGCTCAGTGCTTCATAACGTCGCCTGAAGCCCAACCACACATTACGAATCAAGGCCGATTTAAATTGCTGAAATATGCATCAGACTATTGGATGAAACATTGGGAGATATCTTCCTGTAATATCGACATACTGACCATCGTTGAATTATGCTCACCAACAGTTCGACGCTCCATATGGCTTCGAGCTTGTTTAGAGGGGTTGCCCCCCCAAACACCTACGGAACATTGCTTATAAGATTTGGCAATTGATGGGGGTAGACGACTTCGAAGAAGTGAATAATATTTCAGCGCTTATGATCGCATTATGTCTTGGTCTTCGCGAAGTTGTTGAAGCTGTTTTGGCCACTCCACTATCATATTCTGAACTGAATCAATTCTGGAGAAAAGAAACCGCGTTGTTTTTGGCAATCAGCATGAAAGATTATGAAATGGTAATATTAGCCCGTCATTTACTTCAATCCGTTCAACGATGTTTCTGTTACAGATGATTTGCAAATGCCATTGAAAGTACAGAATATTAATATATCTTTACGCTGCAGACAAAGTCACTTATATCCGCTGGTGCCAACATAGGTGACAATAGCTTCGATGAGAATTCACGGACAGCCTTGGAAGTCGCGCTCGAGCAAATGGACAACGACATCCTGAATCTCCTCTTTGAAAACAAAGCTGGAACACATGCCGCCTTATGCACGTCCTTGAAATACTGTGTTAGCGACTGGCAGCCTGGATTTTTCGACTTGATCTTGATGAAAAATGGACCCCTTATACCCAGCTTGAGGATTAGACTTTTGGTAATCGCAATGTCAAGAAGTATTGGTCAGAATAGAATACGAGCTGTCAAATTGGTGCTAGCATGTCCTCACGAGCAGAGTATGGACGAAACGTTGCAGGCAGCCTTACATTTGGCACTGACAGATTATGATCTCGACTTCGATATGTGCTCACTAATCATAAATGATCCGGCAATACATGATCTCGACAAGTGCTGGGAACTCAATAACTGTACTGGTAGCAGTCAGTCAATAGTGCGTCATCTCACTGAACGTTTGAAACCCAACAAGATTGGGTTTCGCCGGTACCCAGATGAAGTAAGGCTCCTGAAACTTCTAGGGGCTCGTGGTGCGTCCTTTGATAGAAATTCTGATGGTTCTGAATTCTTGTACGCAGCTTACTGTGGCCATGTTGATTATTTTGAGATTTTCATCCAAAATCACCCTCAATTGGCAACGCTCTATATCAACAGATGTAGAGTTCATTCGACTCCTCTGGAAAATGCAATCAATAATCGCAATCATGATATGATCAGATGTCTTTTGGAACACGGTGCACGTATCAATCAAAGTATCAGCTTCAAGTTCTCTTACCTTAAAGAAAATTACTTTTCCACTATATTTACCGCAGTTGGACGCGGAGATACCGACAAACCTTTCAATATCAACAAAAATGATCCATTGCTTAGTACTATATCAATTCAGCAGCTTCAAAAGCTCATTGGGTATGGCTTTAACATCAATTTGGAAATCAGAGGCCAGACCCTACTCTCGCATGCGGCATCTTCCGGGGATGCAGGTCGGGTTCAGTGGCTTGTTGACCATGGAGCCAACGTTGATAACCGATTCTCGAATGGACAGTCCATTCAATCTTACCCTTTAATGGAAGCAATCTGTAATTGCGATGACTTAGCAGCTGCATCAGGCATTGTAAAGATTCTTCACGACCACGGTGCAAATATTGATGGTCCTAGAGATTACAGGGTGCACGCAGGGTTTGTTGTAGCATCTTCAGTACACCTTGCCATCATCAAAGATAGCGTGAAAGTCTTGCAGACTTTACTTGAGTGCAATACCGACGTGAATCTTTATGGGAAGAATTATGGAATCCTGCTCAAAGAAGCGACTACGAATGGGCAAGTTCACATTGTGAAACTTCTCGTGTTATACGGAGCAGATGTCAACGCCGTAGTTAAAGGTGTTCCAATATTGCACAAAGCAATATTCAATCGACAAATTGAGGCAGTGGCTGTCTTACTCGATCTCGGTGCCAACATAAACATTTTTGAATATATTCGAGGCACGCCATTACAGCTTGCGATGAGTATGCAGTATGGAGACATGGTATACCTTTTACAAAGTCGAGGAGCATTACAAGTCTGTAACCTGAAACCACTGGGAACTTCTTATTTTTACCATCAATCCCGTCGTCATACGTCAACAAATTCCTTAGCCTTCTCCAGAAAAGATGTTGAATTGCCTGCCCCAGAGGTATTATCGCGGCGTCAAAGTTTGCATTCCCAAACTTGGGTTACATATAATTTCGATCAGCATGGTACGGTGTCTTCTAGCCCTTTCCGTGAAGAACTGGGCAATGATGTGCCATTTGACTTAAGCTCAAGATCCGAAAGGAGGAAAGAAGTGGATAGCGGCAGTGATGATGAAAATGATGATACCTCGAATGACCATAATTACAATAACTACTCGAGCATTCAGATAAATCCTGATTATAGCTCTTCTGACTTGGTCATGGGCCGAAGAATTTACGAAACTGAACAACATTACTACTAGTCAGGGACCCAATTCTTTTCGGGGAGCAGAAAAGTAGTGTAGCCCTCGAACAAGCTGGAATTAGTGCCAAAGGTCTGAATGTTACTCCCCATCGTCGAGCGGCCGTTTCCCTTGCGTTTGATCAGAGCGCGATCGGCGTTTACCTCCAAATTCCTTTAAATTCAGGACAAATGTCCAAGTCACCACAAACACTTGGGTTTCATTATTCATCTCATCAACCAGATTGTTTTATTTTTTGTCAAATATGCCGTCTCAAATCTCATTTCACGAATTGAGCTTTTTTTTGATATACCTTTCACGATTTCTTAAGGGACTCTGTTGATATCCCGCAACTTCCACTCATGCAAATTTCTTAATTAATTATGTTCTTTACGGGGGCCTGTGTTCAATCAATACACATAATGATATGGCGACACTTCTCATTAAGATCAAATGTAGAAATCATGCACTGAATCAAATAACCCTTCAATCGCTCGAAATATCTCGATGCAGTTGAGAATTCACTTGTGTCTACCTAAAATTTGGGGGCTATACCAAGTTTATTTTCTCAGCGTAAACATTTCGGTGGCAACAAATGGTAAGCACGAGCACATAACACGACAGAGGATAATAATACTGGGAGCTATTTTAGGTATTTCAAATCCTGGTTTCAAAAGACATTGGAGAAGAGCATCTCTGAATCTTTCTGTTATGAATTATTGCCTACTCTCTGGTGCTGATAATTGTGAAATGAAGTATGATACCATATCCTCGTTGGGTTTCAAAAAGGCCAAAACTATTTTCATATTCAAAAACAACCTCTTCTGCATCCACTTTCATATGTACTTCATCCCTCGGCTCCAGAATAGTTGAACTAACTTTCACGTCCTCGACCAACACCGGTTTTTCGTCACTCTTCGAACTCGACTTCCTGCCCCAAAATCTGCTGATATTTCCTGCTGGGCTGGGAGCGACCTTATGAGAATCCTTTTTCGCAACGACTTGTCTGGAAGGTAGCTCTGGACGAGGTTTCAAAGCCTTTACTAGTCGTTTTGCCATGTCTTCATCCTCCCAGAACCACGATCCACCATTAAGACTCTCCTTGTCTCCTATCTCCACACACACGTCATATCCGGGATTTTCTCTATCAAACTCCAGCGGTTGTGCCTTTTCGTTTTGGACACAGTGTGCTGGGATCAACAGCAATGTTCCTTTTCTCAAACCTGTGTTTGCAAACTCGGATAGATAAAGTTGAATTTGAGCTGTAAGGAGAGAAAGAATCTTCTCTTCTTGTGCTTGCTCGAGAAGAGACTTCTGGGTTTGGATGGAGCTGAATTGGGTTCTGAGGTGGTTCAACTGCGATTGAATTTGGGTACCGTAGGAGGTGGACGTAGATGGGAGGACGGAAGGTCCCGAAGTCTTCGATGCTGCAGGAGCTACCGACGATGATGACAGAGAGTCGATGTATGATGGGGGAGCCGGTTCATCGTCGTGATCGTGTATTGGAATTTTAGAATCCATGCTGACAGCTAGGTACAAAATTATGATGCTTTTTGATGCAGCTGAAGTGATCAAGGCTAGGTTGTAGGAAGCAACGTATTGGTTCTCTCTCTGCCAAGGAGATGTGAGCGAGCCTTCTAGTACGTCCGATTATGTAAATCCGATTATCGCACTCTCTATTGCTTCCACAGCAATTCGCAATCTTGGTAGACTCAAAAGAAGTGTTACTAAGTGTTAGTAAATTTTAGTGGTCCAATAGTCACGAGACCGGATTCACTAGGAAGAAAGCCTATCAATTATTGATGATGTATATGACTTCTCTTGATCTGATCTTTGGTTCTTGCAAATTATCATATCTGAAGTGACTCAAAATTTCCTCAAAATTTCGGAATCTTCATTCGGAGCCAAATGAATTGCGATCTCACGGACTGGTTAGGTCGGGTGTTCGGACAACTCACTCGGCTGTGCCACAGCCCATGTCAAGAAACATGTGTTATTTAGCTGCCTAATATGCACAGCGAGGCTTTGAAATATGCGGGAATAAGGTGGCCATTTAAAGTTGTCTGCCTCGCCGGCCTTGGTCCAGGGATAGACACTTTTAGTACCATTCAATAGGTACTGAGGTAAGGTATGACGATGGCTGTGTGGGGCTGCTGAGATCAGGTGAGACTTTCTAGAAGCTCGCTAGAAAGTCCTTAGTGGATCCGGGGAAGATCACCAAATTTAGGGGCTCGGCATCCCAGGCTGGGATTTTCCAGCAAGCCTTGCCAAGGTGTCAGTATTGCATCAAAATTTGCCGTTTGCCGATTTCGCAACATTATTCCTGTTTGTGGTCAAACAGCTGATAAGCTTAAAATGTTATCTATCTAGGGACTTTATGGTTTCACTATTAAGGTTTTTTTGATATTGCGGGCATTCGACTTCTTTGAGCACTGCTCCTCCCTTCAATGCCCAATGCCCTCGTCAATATTCCCCACCACAGCATTCTTGTCCCGTTTATCTCACTTTGTCCTAATCCATAAGTGAAGGAATAGTCAATGTGTAAGTTTAAGATTGGTCCGAAACGGCCAAGTTCTTACTCTACACGGTCGGAATGGCGGCAGTGTAACATTATCATCTTAAGTCAAGAGGATTGCGCCCTTAACGCTATTGGGCAGATGAGGCTCCCTTGTCAATCCAAAGGGTTTGACATCAAATTGCTCCTCAATTGTTGATGCATCCTATCCCGCTGTCGCCCTGCCTTTCGACGAAGTATTCACCACTATCTTTACGAGAATACCTCAGTGAGGTTGTTCTATATGCCTTGAACATGTCTTGCCTATTGATGGCGCTCTCAGCTTGGCGAGTGGATTTGGATGTATATAAAGTCGCTCTTGATCTTCTGTTCGGTTTTTCTTGCTCGCTACTCCCTTCTGTCATCACTTATTGATTGCCGTTTCCATATTGTTCTCTCGTCTAAATACTAGTGTCTTCGCCGTTACAACTTCATTTATTCCCGAGAGAGATCAATTGATCAGCTGATCTACACCATCGTAACTTAGTGTTGGGTAAATAAGAGTCAGACCATTTTAGAAGGAACTATCCAGCTTCTGATATATCAGCCCCTCCCTTCTTCCAATCAAACCACAACATTTCATCTCCTACATCTACCGATACCTACTAGAACTCTTCTATTTTATCAGGGCATCTACCAATATTTATACCATTATATTAGACGCCTTGGCAAAGTATCACGAGCTCTCCAATAATTGAGAGTCCACTATCAGCGCAGCTGACAATCTTGGAGAACTTCTAGGGGTATTTCCGGAAGCACTCAATAACCCCGCACCCAGGTTAGTATTCACATCTATCGACTGATCATGCATAGTTCAGTATTCAATGTGTTAGTTTAACCACTGATTATATAACACAGAACAGCCCTTCCTCTTCGAAAGTCTATAAAGTTTACCAAGATTCCCCTCGCTAGGATTTCAATTGTCCAAAGAAAAATCACATATCAATCATCATGTATCAAATCGCTTCTCCCAATGAGGTTTGAGCTTGTTCCTAATTCTCTCAAAGACAACCTACCTAACTTCTGATAGTATCTCGCCATCACTGGCGCAAAGATCGCGACTGTCAAAATATGCAAGAGCGCTTTTGTTTGGCCTTTTCAAAAGGTGGGTGGATTCTCATTCTCTCATACTGCACTACTAATGATTTCCAGGTTCGAAGGTTCAACATCCAACCTCGCGACTATGAGTTGTCACTCCAAGCTATGACAAAGGAGAAACTTCAGTTGGCGATTCCTGTAGTATTCACGATTGGCCCCGATGTCAACCGAAGAGGCGATAATGCCCGTACTGCTGACACTAACCACGAGAGCGCCGCAGAGGATGGCGACGACGCCCTTCTGAAGTTCGCAATGCTCTTGGCTGAAGGCGAAAGCAATGACGGTGACGCTGGCGCACATCTCAGAAAGATTGTTGTCGGTATTATCGAAGGTGAAACCCGTGTTCTCGTCAGCTCCATGTCAATGGAGAAGATTTTTACAGAGAGAGAAGCATTCAAGAAGGACATCTTCAAGAACATACAATCTGAATTAGGTCAATTCGGCCTTAGAATCTACAACGCCAATGTGAAAGAACTCAAAGACGCTCCAGGCTCTAACTACTTTGCCTCTCTAAGCAAGAAAGCCCATGAGGGTGCCATTAACCAAGCCCGTATCGATGTAGCAGAGGCTCAGCGACTGGGTACTGTTGGAGAGGCCCAGCGTCGGGCAGAACAGGATCGAGAACTCGCCAAGGTTCAAGCCGAGACCGCAGTTCAGAAAACAGAACGTGATAGTGAGAAGGCTCGAGCTGAAGCTACACTTTCAACCCGCAAAACTGTTTACAACCGTGATGTTAAAGTTGCTCAAATTGGTAAGTGATATTTAGTTTCGTTTTCTGTAGGATCTGTTTTCCTAATACATTCCTATAAGAGATCTCCAATGCTTTGAAATGTTTGAAGCTTGAAGACCCTGACGCTCGAATTCTCCCTGAGGATATCGAAAAAATGGTCATTAAAGTAGCAATTCAAAGTCTTGAATCGCAGATCTTGCAAAGGGAAGAGGAGATCAAGAATCTTTGAGAGAGACTCCATTGGTTTAACACGCAATGAACTGACACATTGAACGATTAAAGAGGCCACACGAGCCACCGAAGTTCGCGACGAAGAACTCCGCAAAGAGGTCGAGGTCAAACGTGCTTTCACAGAGCTTGAACGTCTTCGCGCCAGTGACGTTGTCAAGGCTACGATTGCCCGTGAAGCTAAGCAACAAGCCGCTGATGCCAAAAACTACGAAGAGCAAGCCCGCACAAATGCCGAATACTATAGCCAGCAAAAAATAGCGGAAGCAAAGGCCAATGCTGAACAAAGGGCTGCCGATGCTAAGATGTATAGTGAGAAACAGGCCGCACTTGCAAAAGCCAATACTGAGCAGAAGAGTGCCGACGCCAAAGTCTACAGTGAACAGAAGGCAGCTGATGCCAAGGCATATAAAGAGAAGGCCCGTGCAGAGTTTGAGCTCTACAGCGAGCAGAAAGCTGCTGAAGCCAAAGCTTACAGAATCAAATTGGAAGCCGAAGCTAACTTTATCGCCGAGTCCAAAGCAGCCGAGGTAGCCCTCTTGAAGAAGCAAAAAGAGGCAGCTGGTATGAGTGCCATGGCCGCCGCATACGCAGATATGAGCAAGGCTATGGGTGGTCCACAGGGACTCATGCAATACCTCATGATCGAGCGTGGTACTTACCAGGACCTTGCCAAAGCCAACGCCGAGGCTGTTCGTGGTTTGAACCCCAAGATGACGATCTGGAACACTGGTGCACAGGCCGGTGGTAATGGTGAAGGCAGCTCTGCTGAAGGTCAAGGGATCGGTATGGGTGGCATGGACAGTATTCGCAATATGTACCAGATGCTTCCACCACTCATGTCCACCATCCATGAGCAGACTGGTATGACTCTGCCAGAGTGGCAATATGGACGTTTGGGTCCTGTACCTGGAGAGACTCAGGAGGTTACCAAGGTTAATGGTAAGACCAATGGCGCCAATGGACATAGATAAGGCAAGGGCGATGAACTTGGTATGTGTAATAAGTTTTAAAGCTTCGCGGATGATAAGGCGTCAGAGTTGTTAAAGCGTTGCAGGCGCTGGGGGGCTGGAACGTGCATGATAGATATTAGGGAGTTCCGGGGGTTCGCAGGGATAAGGAGTCGTAGTTTCTATAGTGACCGATGAATCTTTTAGAGATACGTCCAATCTTTTAGCGTTTCACTATTCGGAGGTGTCAATATCTAAGCGTTTGCATTCTTATTTGGAGATTTGGTGGGGATTGACACAAGGAGTTGGTCAAGCAGTATTTCGGGGGGGCGGGGGTTGTTTGACAGTTCTGGAGTTACGGCGTCTGGAAGGTATTTCGGTTTATTGTCCTTAGTTATTCAGGAGCCTGTTTCTTTTATTTTAGTCTTCCCTTACTCTAATAATATCAATTGATCACAATCAAATTTTGAACATGGTTTCACTCTCAGATGGGGATTTTCCATGCTTTGAAAAGGATGTCAGAGAAGGAACAACAGAATGAATAATAGCAAGAGAGTAAAGAGACAGAAATTTTAAATTATTTCAAGTTTGTTGATTGTTAAGTGTTTTTCTTCTATTTTTGTTGCTCTTCATATTTAACTTTCTGTGAAAGTTCTTAATTTATACTCTGCAATTAATTAGACTTTATGCGAGAAATCTTTGGATAAGTTTATGTAACTTTTTTCATTCTCACTTTGAAATGACCGCAAAATTCCGCGCTGCTCAGGAGAAACTTTGATTCCTTTCAGTTCCCGACGTCGTCATTGTACAGTGCGCTAGAGTATGTAGTTCGCTTCTTGCATCTTTCAATCCAAGCTCTCAACCCTCCATCGTACGATTTTCCCACTGGAAATGAATATATGTGGGCAAAGCTAACTGGGTTATCCCCGCCTTTGGTTAAAGGTTTGAAAACCTCTTCGGTGTCTAGGTTAGTATTCCATACAGACGAATCAAATTCCCCGGGGATAGAATCTTTCTGCAACTACCATCGCGAAGTGGCCAGGCGTACGGAGTATTGAGGTTTCTTTGATGATAGGTCGAATGTAGTTGGATAAGAGTGGTTGAAAGGACTGTTCTTTTTACGGCAATTTGGTACGGTTGTCTATGTATGGTTCTGGTGTTTAGTGATATGCAGTGTATTCCTACCATAAGATATTGTGATAGCTCTGTTGGAGATCAGCAAATCACATCGTCGCTGGCTTGTCGCGGAAGATTTTGTGATGTCTAAGGATTCGAGGAAAGGAGGGATAGGCTCGTGGCATAACCTCTCGAGCACCCAGTGCGAGATACAATACATTGATCTTTCACTCCTTCAAATTGTGCTTTGTATTCTCAGTGTTATAAACAATGGTGCAAAAATAGAACTAACAGGATTACCACACAGCAGATATAATATTATTCAAGGATGGAAGAAGAGGATACAAAGAAAACATGCTTCATAGGCGTCATTCCACTGACCCCGGCTGAAGAATGGAGTCAAAAAAGCTTAATCTAAATCGTCGTTCTATGATCGTAATCTGACCGCAGTCTGAATCAAGCTTGATGTAAGATCTTACAAGACTAGATCGAGTCTTAAACTTATCTTTAGTTGAAAGCAGTACTTCAGCCTCCTTTTAAAGTTCGAAGAAGGTTTCAATTTACTTTTTATCTCGACTCAGTCCTTCAGCTCTTCAACTGTCAAAAAATGACAAGTGAATGGTTCCATCTGTTGCAACATTCCATAGTGACTTACTGAGTTGTGTGAAAACGAACCGTTTTTCTTTTCTCTTTCTTTGCTTTTACCCGAATGCTTGAAGGGGGGTAAATTGGAAAGGGGTTACTAAGCAGATTTTTCAAATTCACATGGCAAAATTAAATACGAACTTAAAATATGACGTTCCAAGTAGCGTGAGGCTAGTAGACAGAGCTAAGACAATATCAGCTTCTAATTGGAGAATTTACCAAGGTATATTCCTCATTACCACGTGATATTGCAATGTCTCACAGAGAAGAAGTTGATACGAGGAATGGTCTCCTATAACCCCACTTATTGGATAGCTAATTCTATGGAAAGAAAGAGCCCCCTTCAGTCTACTCTTTCCGCTTCCGTCTTTCACCGCTGATTTTCACAGGCAGAACTTCCCCGTCAATGTCCATGCAAGGAAGCGGTGAGCATGTGAAACTCAAAGATGTAACATCACAAACACAGCCCGCTTCTATAGGAATCATTATATCTAGAAGTAAGCGTTCGTTTTATTCGCAATTTGTTGTATGAATATGTATGAAGCGTTGTCGATTCAAAAAATTCAACATTTGATGCAATGCGGCAGCTTCCTTCGTTACCAAAGCACAGCCTCTTAGTGCTAAAGCTAAACTGGCTTCGCCACCGCCGGTGTGGGTATTCAGCTAATACTTGCCTTGACCTAATCGCCAGTGCCGGCAATCATTTCCGCTCCATGTGAACAAAGGTCCATTTTCAACTACATTCCTTCGCGTTCTTCGTATATCACATCACGATTTTTGTTAACAATTAAGCTTAAAATTCCCACCTTTCGTGCTACCCAACTCTATGTCCAAACGACGAGCTCATACCAAGTCTTCAAATGGCTGCACACAATGCAAAAGGAGACGGGTGAAGGTCAGTCTGTCTCATTTCTCTACTTGCTGAACAATGGTGTTGCTGTTCGCTTTCTGTTGTCCTGAAGAACAATTTCGGCTTGTATCAGAATTCCAATAGTCCGGATTGCAGTCCGATAAAAAGATGTTTGAGATTTTAGAACTCAAACAGCACTCTTCAGTGGAATGGATTGTTTAAATCATTTGAATAATGAGCCGCTTTCGAACATGGAGGTACCTTTAGACACCAAAAACCTACACGTAGTCTACTATCCTGGACTACTGAATTTTTTGTTCGGAATGTTCGGATGAAGCATTTGATTTGTTGGATTGTTACACCGAGCTGTCGCTGATATGCGAAATTTCAGTGCGACGAAACACGGCCATCATGTGCAATATGTGCAAGAAGAGGTGAATCATGCAGTTACCTTTCGCAGCCATCAAACCAGATACAAGGCAGCTTGCTTGCTGGATTCTCGGCTCAGACTTCACCCACAACTTCAGAATTCGAAGATGATAACAATAGAGCTCTAGAGCTAAGATTGATGCATCAATACTCAACCTCTACATCCGTTATTCTTTCCAAAGACTCGAGAGATATAATGTTTTATTGTGATGTTATGGTCAATCACGCAATTTCAAATACATTTCTGCTCCATGCCATTTTAACCTCCGCCGCTATTCACATGTCGACTATTGAGACTGAAAAATCCCAATATTGGGTTGCTACTGCCTTGCAGTATCACAGTCGTGCAACACTTGGTCTCAATGAAGCTTTGAAGAATTACTCATCTGCTTCAGATGCAATATCTCTATGTTCTCTGGCCATGGTTATAAATTCTTTATCTTTGTCAAGAGAGAGGTTGAAGGGCGAAGAAATTGACCCTGTGGCTGAATTACTTCAGACACGCAGATTACTTCAGGGGCTCTCAGTCTGCTTAGACCAAACAATAGGGGGTAACTTGTGGAGCGGTTCTTTCGAGGTTTGGAGGGATCAATTGATCCAGAAATCATCCAATCCGAAAGACACGGTTCATAGGGACCTTCTCACACATATTGATAACACAAACTCCATCTTTGGCCATATGGGTATATTTCTGAGCCAGCACGAGAAGTTCCCAGAATATCAATCCAAAAGTGAAGAATTCATCCAGTATGTATAAAGGTTATCTAGTCCCAAGTACAGGACCTAACTAGGCTGTTCACTGACTTCAAACAACAGGACGATACTACATAAGACGAATGAAATGGCTACGTACATAGCTTCCATTGAAAGTGAACATAAGAATGAATACTTGACTGCTTGTACATCACTCTTCTCGTACATGGAAATTTTTCAAATAGAACAGGGCGCTACCATCATAGCATGGCCACTGGCAGCCAGCGATCTTCTAGTAACCCTTCTGATGAACGGTGACGACATAGCAATGCTAATATTTATGCATTATGGAGTAGCTTTATATTTATGTACATTACATAGTTTCTCAAAAGGCGCTGGAAAGCATTTGGTAGAAAAATTATCGCGAGCACTCGAAGTAAAACGTCCGGAATGGATCGAGGTGCTACTTTGGGCAAGGGCCTCTGTTTTACGGGATATGTAAGCTTTGCTTTTGTGTATTCACTTCACATGCTCAAAGTATTTCTTACCGTATCTGTGTATTATAATTCCACATTCTTTGGCCATAAGCAAGGCTAAAACACTATATAAGAATAACTTTCTAGTATGTCTTCGGCCTTGCACTAGGGTCGAAGACAATGAGCAACAAAGCAATAGAATATGATAACCAACGTCATCCCTTCTTCAATCGTGCAAGCAGCCAGTCGCACTCCTTCAGCCTCAACTGTCATTTATACGCATCGAAAGTAATTTGATCTTCGTCTCTCAATTATCTCCTGTCGAAATCATCTTCCACCCACTCTTCACACTACCCCGCCAGGTCAGATCCACGTTGGCAAATGTCGGCATTTTCATTTCCCAATTTCCCCTTTTCATCTCCATGCCCTGATTCACATCCCTCTCAACAATTCATTCAATACAGCAATAGACAGACTGGAAACCCTCTATATCCAATCTAAGTTTGACACTAAAAGGTCAGTTTCGATTAGGTAAATCTCTTTTCTATTCTTGGATTCTCAAAGACAGAATTTCTCGCTTGCATTCCTTAATAGAGGTCCTGTGGATGCGAGAATTGGGTATCCAGATAGACTAGATCATCGGGTGGTTGCTGAGAATCAGGGATAGATGAATCATGACAGAACAGTTTCCCTCACGAGTTTGGAGGTGAACGAGGTATAAAGAATACAAAGAGGTAGAAGATATTGGATGAGTATAATGCTGATTCGATTGATGAATTTTCAACGGTAAGCTCTTGTGAGACTTACAATGATTTTCCGTATCCAAGACTATAATACGAGATGCCTTTGCACAAATTTTATCAGAAGTCTTACAAGTACTCTCGCCACTTGTTAAAGGAATGAATCTTGTGGTATTCTGATTCAAACTTGACGAAGACTTCGTAAAGCCTGACTTAAAGCTATCGACTCCAGTAGCAAAAATGAGTAATCAGACCTGGTAAACTTGGCTCTTTTTATATGCAGATTAAAGACCTTGATGGACTTCAATTGTATATGTAAATTTTCACGATGGAGGGTATATTCTGCCAAGTAGGGAGTTTGAGATAGGTCGGTAGTAGTAGGGATGATATTCTTCCTAGAGTGACTTTTTCAATCCTATATTCTATGATTACCGGGCACATTCTTGCAAGACCAGCGCTGTCTAAGCACAATGCAGATAACAGATGGTTCTAGATTCTAGTTTTGCAAAGTACGAATAAGTAATTGATGCAGCTTAAAGTAAGGCGACTCGAATTTCTGGCCATCGACAGCTGGCATTGCATGTTGCTTGTCTCGGAGACATGTTAACGAGTCCCTGCAGACTAGGCACTATATCGCGGAACTGATCATCCAAAGTCTTGAGAATACTTAAGTTGCATATCTATGTTTTCATCTACAAGCCTCACCCCGACAAGTTGAGACCCGATAATATAGGCCGTCAAGAACGAACAATCTAATTCATGAGCTGGCTCATATTTGACTCATTAGTTGAAGCATATTTTCAAACGTTCTGTAGGGTTTGACCACTCATATGGTCTTAGAAGGTTATATTGCATATCTGATATTCTGTGCGTCAGACTACCTCTTTACAAGTTCATGTTTGACCAATTGGCAATCAGATTGATTAGATCCGGCTCATTGGCAAGCTTACTACTCCTGAGTTCAAATAACTAGTACATCACCGGTGTTCCCAATACAGCCATTCACAGTCTCGGAATTATCATTGTTGCACATCTTATTCCGATTTTACAAGCTTCATGCCTACAAAGGACAGATGATGGTGTGAGAGCGGGGTTGATGGAAGGAGGAAGTCAATAATGGGAACCTATCAATGAAGAGGCCAATTCTAGACTCTGGTAGACGCATACAAATAAAGTTCTCTGCCACTCATTGATGATAAAAATATGGATTTTATTATAATGGACATGGTTACCATTGGACCAGCCATACCCCTTGGGGCTCTGGCGTCGTTCTAATCATACATTATATGCCTATTTTAGGCTATCGCCTTCCTCTATGATAGCCTGGGCCGGGGAGCTGCCAATTAGTAACTTCAGCAAGAGTGAGTTACACCGCCTATACCAAGAATCATTATCTATATTTTCACAAAATTTATCGACTAGTGAGAAACTCAAAACACCTTAGTTGTGAAGTGTCATGGTCGAATTGTCTACATTCATAGCAAGTGTAGCGGTCTTTCATTCCTAGTCAAGAAGTCACACGATCTACTTCTGCAAGGTTGAAAGTCTGGCTGTAGTCTCCAGACGTTTTAAACAAGCTTCCATGCCAATCAATTTGGAATTATTTGGATGGAAATGGCTTTAAGATGACTCTTTTACTTCCGATAATATTGAGCATTTATTACTAAGTGATCATCAAAAATCGAGGTAAAAGTCAAGTAGTTAGTCTTCCGTGGGGCAGAATATAGAGTATTACTGGATTGGGAAATTTTAGGCCTTTATATTCAGGGAAGAAACAAGGAATGTGGTCAGAATAGGAAAACCCAAGTTTCGCAAAACACTTTCATACTTGACCGTCAGCTCATTCTGAAAAAAGGAAAAGAAATACATCAATACTCGAAGCACAGTATATCTTTGACATATACTATCTACCTATTATTCCGGTATCATGTATTCGAGATTATGAATTTTATCAATTGTCGTAGTCTTCACATCATCCAATTGTAAATTAGTGACGGACGGTGAACGAGAAATTACGGGCATCATGAAGAATTAGAGATGATGAATAATTGGAGACAGATGACAGGTGACAGGTGACAGGTGGTTCCTTCGACGTTACTTTATGCGATGACATTACCTCACTAGTGCTAGCGTGATGTGCTAAGTAAGTATATCCGTGAGACTAAACGAATTTTCGCACCAGGGCTAAAGATCACTTTACCGAGTAAGATCGCTTTACCGAAACCTGATATATTTTATTCCGAAGTGATTTTACGGTTGTCCAAACCCTTTGTCACTTATTCAGATATCTAGGTAAATTGAGAACTTTTTCTCCTCCCCCTAAATATCGCTAGGCCTCTTATAGCTTATCCAGACAAGCAACAATTCCTTAGATATATCCCAAGAGCCATACTAAGATCACAATAATAAAAACACTCATCATACCAATTCCCCTATCTCTTATCCAGACAAGCAACAATTTCCAAAAAATGCCGCTAGAGCCACACCAAGACCATACCAATAGATCTAATCGTAATGCTAACGCCCTTGTCACTTATCCAGAGATGCAACCAACTCCAAAATTTCCTCTAGATTAAATCTAGAAACATACTAACCAAGTCCCCGCCTCAATTGTGACTTATCTCTAGGTTCCCTCCTCAACCTGTCAAAATATTCCAATTCATCTTCTCATAGCGCTAACTTAATGGAGTAGTATGCAGAGATGCAATATATTCACCAAATACTTAAAATCAAGATTTCATATTTCTAGCTTTACCCCTAACTTATGAACTAGAAGTCCTTATTCTCAGTCTATCAGATTGAGTATTATCAAGCGGTAATGAATCAATATGCCCTATTCCTTTTCGAGTACTATCCAGATGTGCAACAGAATTTTCCTGGAAATGAATCACTTTGATAGTGACTTCGAGTTGGTTGATTGTGAAACTTTCTTTCAATTAGATTTGAGTTGAGTGAATGTAGACAAACAAATATTCTTTTAATTTGAAATCGTGGAAACATCATTCTTGGGGAAATAGTTCGAGACCCGGGTGGCAGTTATTCACGAAGTCATGTTTTTTCAGTCAGGAAAGAATTCCTCTTAAATTCTAATCCCACCTTTCCCCCTTAATCCTCTTGTTCCATCCAGCGGTGCATATCTCAACATGTCCAGGTCTTTGAATCAATCCCCAAGTCTACTGAATCAATTCGTTTAATCACTTGAGCTTACTTAAATGCATGCTTAACTCGAGGGGTATGAGCTTATCTCTTACCAGCCTGAGTGTTAAAAGACACCAAAGCGTGTCTCCTTTCCCCTTTCCGAGAAATTTCAGAAATAAAAAGATTTTCCATACTCTCTAGAAGGAACTCTACCTTCAAACAACCAAGATAAACCATGCTAACTATCCCACCATTTTCAAAGATGTCAGGATACCCCCACAAGAATTCAGTCACAGATCTGCAACAAAAGCGATACCATTCCCTCTCAAAGCTATCAGTGGATGATGATAAATTCACTGGTCGCACTTAACAATGTTAGCGAGGGAGCTATCAGTACCGGCTTCTAAATCTACACACAGTGACATTTCACTTGTCAGGATACCCCCGTAAAAACACAGATGTAGATGTGCAACAAAACTTTTTGCTAGCTATCACCTCCTCTGAGTGGGTGGGTTCTAAGTCATACCCATGCATAAGCGTTGAAGCTGGGAGAAAAAGTATCCTTCTTCTCAAAAGACCCCGAACGAAGCAGTCGATCGCTTCCACTTTCCAGCAGAGTAGGACCAGTTCAGAGAACTCAAATCAGGGCCGAGGTGATACCTCCATCACTTTTTCATTACCACACTAATAAGACAGCAATGATCCTCCGAACTCGCGATACAAATCACCCACATTCCAATCATTTAACCATCGGTATCAATATCAAACAAATCCAACATGCCTCCATACTCTATCCATCAAAACTTACTAACCAATTTCAATTCCGCAAAAAAGAAAGAAAAAATCATCAACTCCGTCATAATCGTACGCGTGAAGCGTTCAATTGCGCCATTACGAGATTTAAAAATAGTTTACTCCCCCTTACTATCCACAGCTTCCCAACTAGCAATACTTTAGACACAGTTCTAGCTTAGCACTGACCCTCACCTATCGAGAATCCAAGCTTTAAACTTTGTGGCTGAAATTCAGTCATGCAACAATCGAGAACTTTGATATTTATCAAGCCACACAAGATGAAACAAGCTTGGTTGTCTGCCTCTAATGCACTAAGCTCTAGAGATCAGCGTTCCAAGCATGGAGTGTTGGTACTACCTTAGCACCAGAAAAGTCTGAAGTGAAAATTACAGACAAATTGGCAAGTAAGTAGAATCATATTAAGAAATGGCATATTGAGAGAGATACAAGAAGACAATTTCTCTCATATTAATATCAACTTCACTTGTTATGTCAACTTATGCCACTTCATCATATCCACAATTCCTCCCTCCCTTTTCGATTTGTCTCTCAACCCTCCTTCACTCCACCCCCGGGACTTCCATAACCCCCCTACCAAAAAACTCCGCCACCATCCCAAACTTATCTCCGCTCCTACCAAGCATATCCAAAAACAAATCATGCCTCTCAGCTGTCTCATCCTGGCCTCTCATGATCGCCTTAATCGTGTCGTTTTCCTTTTTACATGTTGGGCAATCTCCTTCCACGTTTCCCTCGTCGTCATTTTTAAGACATCTTTGATGAAAACTATGTTTACAAAGAAAATGGACCGTGGGAAGATCTAGTTGTGTGCCACAGAAGGAACAGCGTGTGGCATTGAAAGTTTGAGGCTTGGACGAAAGTTCGTTGATTTCTTGACGTTTAACTTCCGTATCTGTACGATAAGAGGTGATCGTACGACGATTCGTGGCGATCTCTTTGCGTTCACGTTCAATTGTCTGTTGGAGGTAGCTTTTTACCATACCCATGGTTGCTACTGCGTTGGTACTTAATGTTTGAATTACTTGCAGAGGTGCCATAAGTCCATCGGTGTCAATCTTTTCCAGCACTGCGTCCAGTTCATCTCCGGCTTCTTCGAGAATTCTTGGGTCTGATGTAAAATATGCAAGGGCTGCTGGGTATAATTGAGGCTCTTCAGGGCCGTACTTTCGTAAAGCTTTGATGGCACCGCGAGTGTCCTTTGCAGCAGCATATGATCGGAAGATATCGAAACGTAGACCAGCTTGTTCACGCACAAGCGTAGTACCATCCTTGAAATCCGAAAGATGGGAAAGTAAAAGTACGTTAGAAATATCAATGGGAATATCCTCACCCTCGATAAGCTTTTTCGCTTTACCTTCCCATTCTTCGCGATCACGTCCATTCTTTTCATTTGATTTATGTAGGTACATCTCAAACAGGGTTGTATACAGGTCGATCTTATCACGTTCTTTCAGGCCCGGCTCTCTGAGACATGCTTCCAGAAATACTATGAATTCCTCAGGATGGTCAACGAAAGAAGAGAATGCAGTCCTTGGTTGCGGCGGGCTGTAAGCCGGTGGCGGCGGTTCAAGATCTTCAGTTACTTGACCGTCGGCTGGTGTAGCATTAACATTGCCTACAGTGGCAGGTGAAGGAATAGTCGAATTGTTCATAAAAGGAAGTGGTATCAAATCCCTCATGTTTGCAACAGCATTGACAGCGGCACCCGCGGCACCAGCCGCATACCCAGCATGGTGTACAGGGGCTTCTGAAGTAATAACAACGTCTTTCATAGGCCTGTAGCTTCCTGTGTAGTAGTCAATAAAGACCTGAGTTGTGTCTTTCGGACAATGCCCCAAAAGGACTCTAGCATATTTCATAAGAATTGGATAAGCCTATTGATGAAGTCAGCACATTTTGTAGTCATGACGTGGATAATCTTACAGCATCAGGATCTAACCGCCAAATATATTGTAGAGCTTCCGGATATCGTTTCGAGTCTTCTATCAAAATATCTACTACTAACTCATGTTCGCCATGCTTTTTCGCAAGGTAGGCAGCTTGTTCATAGTAACCACCTTGTCTGCACATTGTAATGGCTGTTTCGAGGTCAAATTTCAGATCACCTGGAGATTTGATGAACTTCTCCAGTTTATCAATATCTTTCAATTTTGCATAGCAATTCAAAAGTAAAGTGGTATGATCAGCCGTTGCTTTGTGGTGTTCATGAAGCTCTTCAAGATATTCAATCAGGTTATGGATACGCTGAGTATCAAGATACTAAGTAAATTAGCAACAGCATAAAAATAATTCACAAGTGCGACGTACTTTTCGAATAACTTGTGATGGTTCAGTGCTATCAATCGCTTTCAGATATTGTTGCATGGCGCCATCGTAGTCTCCTTTTTGATACAAGAAGTCTCCCGATTTTCTGAAAATCATGTTTTGCTGCTTAGAGTCCATACCAGCCTTTTGGGCCAAATTGATTGCGTGAACGTAGAGATTTCTTTGGTACAGAGTCTCAAGTCTCTGTTGTAACGGCTTCTCATGATAACGATGTATCTATCATATTGTTAGCTTCGATCAAGATATCGACCAATACTACCAACCTTTCCATCTTGTGTCAACGTAAATAAATCGCCCCAAATCATAAACAAGTCTTTGACTTGCGAAACTAATGACTCCGAGTGGGCCACAAATTTTAGATCTGTATCCAATAAGGTGAATGTCGACGTGTTGAATAAATCATCTGCATGAGCCCCACCAAATCGCCGAATGGCACTGGATTTCGTCGCACTCGATGTTGCGGGGGGAGAGACTATCGCAACATAATCTCCATAAACTGCTACCAGGCTTTTTGGGCCATCATAACCATAACACGAATTTCGACCGTCGACTCTATAGTAATAGATAGCATCATCTCGGACTACTAATATATCACTATTCTTTTTATCCACCGTCATGCATCCCACACCACATCCAGAATCTTCGACCGGCCTAGCTGATTGATTATGCGCTTTTCCTGAAATGACGAGCTTCACAAGACGTGAAGTCGTGGCGACGTACAAATTAACAAGTCGTTCTTCTTCTCGAAAGGAAAGTCCGGTAATCGGTTCCTCGGATTCGTGTACTGTTCTTTGCTTCGCTCCCCTATCATGGATCAAGTCTCCTCTTATGACGGTCACTGCACCATTTCCGAATCCCACAGCCAATTGTGAAAGATCATCCATTGCAGTAAATGCAGATATCTGGTTTGAATTAGCGATCGATCCACATCTGCGGAGATGCCACTGACAGGAAACTGTTTCCGCCCATTTTGGATACTCAAACTCGATTGACATGTCGGTAAGCCCGTCTTCTTCACAGGTTTATCCAATGCCCATACTTTCAGAATTGGTTCATTTGATAAATCTTCCTAAAGTACATCAGTTCCTGATGTTGTACCACCATACGTTGACACCCACAGCTATTGTAACCAGCAACGATGTGCCTTCCACTTGTTTCATATGAGTTATCGACCCAACATCGTGTGCTTGGAATGTTCGCAGGATCTTAAAATTCGAGGATAAGATTCGCACAACGCCATCATAGCTTCCTACGAAGAGATTCTCGGAGCCGGAGCACACGCAGCTTATTTCGTTGTTCTCGAAGACGGATTTACTCTCATCATCCGGCGGTTTGACTTGGCTGACCTCGAAGAAATCGAACGTTTTCCACTACACTTTGTTAGTGTTGCCCATATGAGATGGGAGAATTGAACTCACAGAAGTTAAAGCCATGTTAACATTTCATCGCATTCATAGCGGATTGTAGAAGTTGAATGTATAGAATAGCTTCGGTGAACACAAGGCTGGCCAGAGTGAGCTCAAGGCTAGTGCAGGCCATCGGTGCACGGACTTTTAATGTATGTATGTTTGTTTACATGTGGAAGGAACAACACCTCAATATGCGTCTCTTGCTAGCTTTCTTACCAATCAAACGGATATTCTTTTCTGCACGATTAGCTAAAGAAAAAGGTGAAGTTATGATTGGAAAAGTCACGCTTTATTATTGGAAGATAAGCTCCCAGTCTTTTTCCCTGAAAGGAGAGTATTCTTAGATTAGAGATACATCCAATATCCACCGCTACGTCCAGCATAATGGTCAACGGGGATTGCACTTAGTCTTCCGTTGATTTCGTTTCCACTCCATCTCCCGCCTTTCTTGCATTGCCATATCTTCATCCTCCCTGCAATCTGCACATACTTGATCTCTGGACGTAGAATCATAGGTTTTTGGCATGCAGCCATGTCTATGGACAAGATCGATTCTGCCCTCAGAAGTGTCGTCATAAGGACAAACTCTAGGTGCATTGGCTAGGTCCAACTCCTCTGTCCATCGATCTGCCTCTGCCTTTACCATTGCTTCAAACTTCGTAGTCCTCGCTTGCTTTCTCCTGGTTCTCTCCTTTTCGTTCGCTTTTCTTTCAGCCGCCTGCTCCAACTTCATGTACGCTTGAATTTTTTCCGAAGATTTATCTCCACGAAAGCGTGTCGCAGACCTCAAGTTTCTATTCCATTTCTTCTCATTCTCAGCTTCTTGTTTCTTTTCACTTTCTTCTTCTCGGATTCAATTTCGTATTGCCTCGTCCAATTCCTGTCTCTCCCTGTCCCACGACGTTCCTCGCTTCCTCTCAATATTCTCACGGGCGCTCTTGCGACTTCTTGCTCTGTTCTCTCTATTGATTTCGCGTTCCCTCCGCGATTCATCCAATTCAGCACTTTCACGATCTTCTTGTTTCTTTTCCAGCCTGTATCTCTCTTTGTCTTCCGGTGTTCTACTTGATAACCATCTTCCCAATTTACGCGTCTGTTGAGAGACTGTCAAAAGGGGCGCTTCGTCAGGTACATAATCAGCTGGTTGCCATGTTCCTGTCAGCTTGTATGGCATGAAGAACTAAGATTTGCTGATTAAAATATTATTGGCACGTCAGAGTGACGATGAGAAGCGATCCAAGTTTGATTCGAAATAGGACTATTTTAGTTGGCGTGTTTTGTTGTTTCTTGACGTATGATCGAAGTTCGTCTGTGTCTATCTATGCCTTGTTAACAAGCAGATACACAATCGGAACGGCTTATGATCTTTGTATTAAACTATGACGCCGTTAAGAGAATTTAATGCTCGCGAGAAGATAAATTTCTAGAGATAGTTGATGATCGTATGCTTGAATCGAGTGGCGGTGTTGTCGAGGGGATCGAATGAATAATTTGAAATATGACAGCTCGATAATTGTGAGTAAAGATTACGGACTGCGAATAGCTTGTAGAGAACGTGTTTCATATGTATATTACTGCTTTGATTCCGAATATTTTCTCCTTCAAATTGATTGGAGAAAGAATAGCACGGAGGGGTGTGGAAACGTACTTGAGTATAAGGTAGTGCATATAAATTTGGGAATCAACAGGTATTCTCTGAATTAACAGTCAGTAATGCTATTCACGAGTTAGCTGATATATGTTTGTCATTCAAGTCTTGTAGTAACCAACTTCTATACTGATACTATCCAACTTGACCGATTACTATACAAATCTGAAATGATTCGCAAGCACATCCACAATCTATCTTTCATACCTACATCGCAGAGTATTCACACGCAAGTTTTCCTCATGATTCCGCTATGATCAAAATATCACAACTATCATATCATTTTCACTAGTATATTGCCCTTGCATTTTGTCTTTCTAGTATAAACATGCTATTCCAAACTTCCAATCCACCAACCGCTCATCCTCAATTCAACAACATAATCGCCCGTTCGTCTCCCTACTCCCTACTCCCTACTCCCATTGCCCCATCCCTCAAGAGTCAAAACAGACCACCAAGATCCGACCGTCTATATCATGACCTCTACCCTCCTCTACCACACATTCCAGAATCCTACTTCATAAAACCAACCACACACCTCGAGCATCACAAATTTCCACCCCCATAACACACGAAAAGAAGCCTCCTCTCATATCATACCTACCAGAAGCCACCACAACTCCAATCTCACTCTCCTCTTATCCCCTATACACTAACACCCTCCCATCTCATGGCATCTCAAACCCCCATCAATAAACACCCTCCTCCAATCCCAAAACCACCATCCACAAACCTCCTTTCCCTCAATCTATTCCCAACTCTTCAAATTCCCACCACTAAACCATAAATCCTAGGACATCTCAAATCTCAACCCGCAATACCCCTCCTTTACCTCCCCCTTCCCTTTCCCCGTATCCTCCTGAGATCCTAACACAACCCTAAAACCAAAATCACACATTCTCACACAAACCTACACATCAACATCAAATCATCGACTCATCTCCTGCAGAAATAACTCTAATCTACCTCCTGATTTACATCGAGCAATGACTTTTACCTACTCCATACAATCACACATTTACACGAGACAAGCACACATATACTAACGCCTGGTACCTACAGATAAAATACCAATCAGTCTACCTGAATGTCTTAAACCTGGTACACCATGCCTAGACTTATCGTCGTGGAGGAAGCACTAAGTGTGGATTGATTTTACGTAAACTAAGATGCCTGAAACACATTTTTGAGATTCATCTAAAGTGCTGCACGAGGTTGGAAAGAAGACATGGGATATAATTCAATGATGTTATAGTTAAGTGTACAGCCAATGTATTGATCTCATCTAGGTATTTTATGATGTGGATTACAAACATTGGGGGAAAAAGCTGCGGAAGCATGAATGCTTCAAGGAAAATATCCATTTCTGTGACGCTATTGCTCGGATACAATTTGAGAAGTGAGCGACCCATCCTCGCTCTCATCATAAAACCATTATTTGTGGAACTCGTTGGTCATCTCTCCACTTCACTCCTTTGCCCCAACCACCCCACCCATCTGCAGAAAAGAAACCCCAGCTAGAAAATCGCAGAAAGAAAAGCATGAGGAAGTAGCAATAATACAATCGACGTAAGCGTAAAGAGGGAAGTTGGTGCAGGGTGTAGAAGTATTCTCAATATGGTGCTTCATTCTCGTGAACATCTCTATAGACAGTTGAGAACATTTTTACTGCAATATGATCAGTATGCTATTTTTCAAACGAAGAGATGCTGACACCTACCAAGATTTCGTCATCCATGTTTGCGTCTCCATTGGTAGCTGGCTCAGCAACAGCATTTGTAGCTTGAGCATCGGTACCAGTCTCTGCATTCGCGGCATTTCCGCTCTCCCAGTAATCTGCCATCTCCAAATCAAGTTCTTCAGCGGTCTTCTTCTTAGCTGGGCGAGCTGTAGTGGCACCGGCACCGCCACGGGAGCCTCTCTTTCCTCCTCGCTTGCCAGCTTGATCCTTGCCGTTTGTCTTGTTTGGTACAGCAGATTTCGGTTGCGATTTTGGCGCGCTTGTAATTCGGTCCGTAAGTCTCTTAGCAAGCTTCTCCTCCATAATGCTAGCGGCCTGGGCATCAACGAGAAGTTGAACCTATTGATAGTAAGTGAATGAACTTGATTGCGATAACTAGTGATAGAAATTACCCTCAATGCTCTGTTGTCAACCTTAACACCATTAAGCTTGGATACGGCGGCGGCGGCATCACCTGGGCGATGGAAGGTGATATTGGCTTCGCCACGGCTAGCTCCATTTGGGCCATAAACTAGTTGAACGATCTTGGTGTGCAATTTTGCTTCGTGAAAGTATTCCTAATCATTGAAAACACATGGTATTAGTTACTGAGAAAGAGACACGGCAGAAACTTTCTTCGAAGTCGGCAGTCCACATAGAAAAAGGGCATTCGCGATATTCCAAAAGGATTTCCGTTCCGACACCTCCATGGAAAACAGCCAGCGAGCGAGCGGTCAGCGTTAGTGATACTATCAGTATGCTTGTTTGAAGAACAAATTAAATCGACTCGGACTGAGGAACAGTCATCAACATGCTCAATCGGTGATATTGATTGTCGTATCAAATCGACGCGTCTCTGTATGGGGAGTGTTCAGGTGTAACACGTCAAAGAATCATCAAGTCCACAATTCATTAACACAAGATAGGTGCGACTGCTTCTCCATGGAATGGAGAACACGTTCTCGGAACAAAGGCCCAAAAAGATGAATGCTGTGCTGTGATGTGCTGTTCTGTGCTGTGTTTGCTCAACCACTCTGCTCGCTGGGACATCTCTGTCTTGCCTTCACTCCTCTGAAACTCTCCATTATTCTTGCCATGCAATGGCATGCCAGTCATAAATCTACACCATCGTTCGCCTGCGCCAAGTTCGAAATCAGGAGCTTGCCAGGCAACCTGAAGAATTATTGGTCTTATGCAATCTGACGAGCTTAACTTCAATCCTACCAATGCATCAAGCGATTTGCGAGCAAAGGTATGAAGAAAGACTTTGTGATGGGTAATAGGGATAGGTCCTCGTATAGTCAAGGCCTTAACCACTTCGACGAATCAAGAAGAGGCGTGTAAAAATATCGATAAAAGTTCCTTCAAGGCCATAGACCTTAACGGCAACATACCTTAATCTGTTGTTCTGTCACATCATATGGCTGACGTAAACGTCGTTAGCAGCTGAGTCTCGAGGAAGGTGTGTTGAGATAGACATACCAAGTTGCTAACCACAATACGAGATGGGGCATTCCCTCCCGAGGGACCAGCTGGAGCAGGCTTAACTGCACCCTTAACTGGCTTCTTGCTCTTGGATACACCTCCGACTGGAGCTGCAGTAGCGTTGCGACCACCTGGAGCACGTCCACCACGACGTCCACCACCGCGTCCACCACGTCCAGTGCCTGATGCTCGTTGAGTAGCAAGGATCTCATCGAGAGATTGACCGAGCTTATCAGAAGACATTGTGAAGTATTTAGGGTTTGGAAGTGAAAAATTGGCTGATTATGGTTCGTAACGTTAGGTTCAAATAAGATAGAAAAGTATTGACCGAGTATGAATTGATCAATAAATTTCGAAGATGGAAAAGAAGCTAGCTGACTTTGATTTCTGTTGCGCTGAAATGCGTTCTATGAGGATCAGGCTTTGGCTGAAGACGCGCCTGAAGGTGTTGTTGTTATGGCAAGGGTAATTTGCGATTATCCGAAGCTGGATAGAGTCGCGGATTAATAAAGGTGACTTCTTTGAAGAATTTGTGGATTTGGAAAGTTATGAATAGAAAGTCGTTGAAGTTCGAATTGTTGATGGATTATGTCGAAAGTGTCCGAAGTATTTGTTTGTTCTTGAAAGGAGTTGGAAGGAAGGAGGCTGAGTTTACTTTGCGACACGATTTGACACTAGTCAATGGTTGAGTCATCATTTCTTTCAACACATGACTTCTCTAACCAATTTGAGCTTAGATCAAGTAGCGTGGCTTCCTATCTGTACCCAAGGTGAATTCTTTCTACTGGAACCTTTAGATGATTTTTTGATCACATTCGCATGTATGATTTTGAAGTTTGAATTGATTCGATGGATTGCAGTCAATCATGTACTGGCTACGGGTAGCTGGTCAATAAGAGACGAATACATTGTTACAGTATAGGCGGGTATGGTTTGTAGGAACTTCTTCACATCTTCATACATGAAGATAAATATAGTACAGCGGACCGGTCCAAAGAGGTTTCGATGCTATTTTCTCAAATATCCTGTCCCTGCTTAATATCGCAATCTACTCACATAAGCACTCGGTTTCCCACTCGATCGGCGAATTCTCCAGTCACCAGAACAATCCTCGGTTCATGTTTGAAATCCATGTAATGAATACAGCGCGCAAGATTGCAGCTCAGCACAACCTTGTAATACATTCGATACATTGGCTCTATGAGTAGGAGGATCAAAGTATGAAAAGAAACGCCCAAGAATTTTCCGCATGGTTTTCCACATAGCTTTCTAGCAACATCTGTCCAGCGGTCCGCCCTTAAAACTCCAGAAAGTAAAAATGCCCCGAGAGATGTGGAAATATGTCATATACAGTCTCCTGTCTGACCGAGCTTCCCTATGGCCACAAATATCCTGCTTCAAGAAAGAAGGCAGTCATCCTCTCCAATCAAAACCCTCCTCTCCAATCATCTTCCTGCCACTTTTGCTTTGCTGTCTTGGGATGTGGAAGTGGAGCTAACTTTGCTGTCTGATTTGGGCTCCTCTACAGAGTTGATTTCGAGAATGTGGTAAAGGACAATTAAAAGCATTGCAGCTGAGCCAAGGAAGATCGCGAGGCGGTAAAGTTCATCGTCCGAAATCATCTTGTGTGATTGTTATTAGAATTGCGATTCGAAGAGAGTGAGAGTATTGAAGGAGGCCACGTAAGATCTTTGAGAGAGAGAGAGACAATGAGTAGACTAAATAACTATTAGAATTTATTTCCTTTCAAACAACAAACAATAGATTTGAATCGAACATACCACGAAGCTTCGATATCTACATCAATTGTACTGGATTGTGATTGACTGTGAGGTTGTTGAATCAACTAAGTCAAATAGTTCGTGTCGCAACAGCTTCGCGGCTTTCATGTAAGGCCAACTTGATGGAGCCAAAGTCAAAGCTTCACTCCCCTACTAGCCCCATTCGCTAAAGTAGCCATTAAATTTTAACCCCACCAAGATCAATCAAGTCCTTGATTATGATGATTTTGATTTTGATCTCATCACCAGTCTGAAAAATACTACTATTTCTTTAGTCGCACATCAGGAGAACACAAACACAGTCTTTTCCGCATATCGATACCCTTCCATTGACCCTGGTGCGTACCTGATCATTGATTGAATCAGTCATCTATACAATACACAGAGCCCTGATCAACAATCCGACAAAATGCCACCAAAGAAGGGAAAAGGCCAACCGGATCAGCCTAAAAAGGCACCGGCCACAGTGGCAGACAAGACTTTTGGAATGAAAAACAAGAAAGGAGCCCAGGCACAAAAACAAATCGAGCGAATGCAAACTTCGTATAAAGCTGGAGGCACTCCCGATGAAAAGAGACGACAAGCCGAGAAGGAACAACGAGAACGAGAAAAGATAGCATCAGAAGCGGCGAAGAAAGAGGCAGCTGAATTATTTAAGCCCGTACAGGTTCAGAAAGTCCCATTTGGTGTCGATCCCAAAACAGTTCTCTGTCAATTTTATAAAAAAGGCCATTGTGAGAAGGGTAGGAAGTGTAAATTCTCACACGACCTCAACATTGAACGCAAATCAACAAAAATTGATCTTGCGCAAGATCCTAGAGAGGCAGAAGCAGAGAAAAGAAAAGAGGAAACTTCAGACGATTGGGACGAGGAGAAATTGCGCTCCGTTGTGTTATCGAAGAAGGGAAATCAAAAGACTACAACAGAGAAGGTTTGCAAATTCTTTATCGATGCTGTGGAGGAGGGAAAATATGGTTGGTTTTGGACATGCCCAAATGGAGGAGACAAGTGTATGTACCAACATAAGTTACCACCAGGGTATGTTACATCGCTTTTTTCAATTCTTTGTGCAATCGCTGACTACTATACAGATTCGTCCTCAAAACAAAAGAACAACGTGCTGCAGAAAAGGCTCTTATGGATAAATCACCTCTAAAGACACTTACACTTGAGGATTTCCTTGAGTCTGAACGGCACAAGCTTACTGGCACATTAACACCAGTCACTCCAGAGACATTTGCTAAATGGAAAGCCGAGCGTATGGACAAGAAAGCAGGTGAAGAACAAGCTAGACTTGCCAAAGAAGCTACTGGTCGTGCTATGTTCGAGAAGGGAGATTGGGAAGCCAGTGGAGATGAGGATGAAGGCGATGATAATGAAGATGATGCATGGAATATGGAGAGAATGCGACGAGAGACTGAGGCATTACGTGAGAAGAAGGAGCAAGAACGATTAGCCAACATGTATGGCGGAACAGTCCCAAGTAGTAACGAAGCCGCACCTCAGATCGTCGAACCTGTAGCAAACGAGGAGGGGGAAGCCTCCTAATCACTTCAAGATACACGACATAAAAAGTCATTACTTGAAATCAATATTTGAATTTTAGCGTCATTCGAAATGGGAATGTGAAATTGGATTATGGGATTTACATTGGGAATTTTGGTTTCGTTGAAGACAGTCCTCAAAATTGAGGCTCATGGGACACTTCTCTACCCACGGCATCTTGCCACCACGACATGAATCAAGCTTTATAAGAATCGGCATCTGCAGCCACATGAGGATCCATTCTGAAAGAGAATCAATCATCACTGTTCTAGCTAGACGTGATTTTTCCAGCACCTCGTGTGATGGGTAGGTAGAGTCGATACGGGGAGACATAATTTTATGTACATTCAAATATGCACACGTTATTCAATAAGGCTTTGTCCCCTCTTCGACTCCTTGCCAACTGTCTTCCTTCCTCGCCCACTCCTTCCGAATCTCAATTTCATTCACCATAACTTATCTTTTCAAATAACCTATCCAAAGTTTCTTCGTTTCCGGTCTAACAACAACTCTCTCCTCTCCCATCATTCTCACTATATCAATGTCAGTTACAATTTGAATACCCAGCAAAGTATATTCATATTTCAAGGATATGAACTTACCCCTCTTCTAGATGTGTAGAGCCAGAAGCCTCCATCATATCGCGCGTGAACATTCCGAATCCTGTTATTGCACCTAGTAGGATGCAGATTATGATGTATCCTTTTGCAATCAGTATGGGCTCCGTGAGTAAGGAGTTTCAGTGGAACTGGGCGGGATTACGATGACGGAATTCTGAGCAGTCTTACCGTTACTATACATCCACATCATCATCACCGTATAAGAAATCGCAAACTGCACTCCATGAATCCCCGCTCTCAAAACCTGCTCCCAGGCCTCCGCAGAAATCCAAGGGATGCGCATCCACTTCCACTCCAAGATTCCAGATCTATCTGCTCGCTTTGGATTGTCATTGTGTCCGAGGAGAAGTTTATCCTCTTCGTCTCCGTCTGCTGTTTCGAGGGACTTCTGCTGTACACGATATGCGTTCTTGTAACGTAGATACCGATCGTAGGCACGTTGATAACGACGGGTCGTTTCGAGGAGTATAGGAAGGAGGAAGGAAAATAGACAGATGAGGAGGAATTGAATGGATGTGTGGACTTGGAGGGAAGGGTGGAGGTAGCAGGTTGATGTGGTGTGGAAGTTAAGGAGCATCTAGGGTGGGCTGATTTAGTATGGGGGTGGGCCGTTTGTATTTGGGGAATATATGGAAATGTGGTTGAAATACGAAGGAGACGTGGAGAAACTTACGGACATTCTGCAGGGAGAGTGGGAGAGAGATGTGTTCGCAGCGCTGGATGACATATCCATACCCATATCCATATCCATACTCATATCCATATCCATATTCAGTTTGAATTTCTCAATCGCCTTGATAACTTGACCCAAATCACCACCTGTTGTATTGAAACGCAAAGTGTATCGGAAAAATCAGGAGCAGTTTTATGCAAAATATGCTATTATACGTCTTTCCTCATTTTCAATCCATTCTATGATCAACAGTCAGGATTTTTTCGTACCTTGCTACCTACATACTGCTCAAATATGCGCAAACACGACAGACACACAACTATCAGATAAATCGGGGTCGAATGTCTCAAATTTCCAGATTTTGATTAATCAGAGCGAACTGTGTCATGTGGCAATATGGACTATCATGAAAATTCTCAAATTCGCTCTGGAACTATCGATTAAAGTAATAGTACTGCTACATACCTAGTACCACCCATCTACAACGTCTCTCAATCGCCAGATGGGAAATTCTCCCAGTCGATGAAAATGCGCTCAAATTCGCGCAGCTAAAGTTGCGCTAATGTGCTCATTTTCATAGAATGCTTGGCATGCATATCGTGTATACTAAATGTGTAGCTTGTAGCTTGTGTTTGGTGAATACTTGACTTGCTAGTTGGTATGGATGAGATGTACTGGTGAGATGGGGTGATGAAATGGGAAGTGATGAGAACGTTGAGAAGGTTTCTTAGTAAGCGGTGGCTTTGGAGAGTAAGTGAGGAAGTACATGCGTCTGCGTGTGGTTCGGGTTGTATGTGGAGTTTTGAATGGGTGTTATATCTTTGTAGGTTCTCTTAATCGAAAAAGGTGTCGGTTGAGATATTGGGAACTGTAATGGTGGATTTAACTCCTAGATTGAATACACTTTGTTGATTTTTCTACTGATTGAAGCTATTGATTTCCATCAATACATTCACATCCAGCTTGCGACCATAGTCTGAGATTATCATTAGTATATTAATAATCTATATCCATTGAAGTACAACTTCCTATCCTCGAATCTCACCACACCCGATCAACATGCCCGTCATCGATTCCAAAAAATATTCCTGGTATCCCCACTTCCTCTTTTGCTTCTTTCATCTTTGCTCTCCCTCATTCATTTCCTCTGCAAATATCTCTCTACTTCCCTACTATTTACCTTCAGTCAACTGATCCCAAGAATCAACAGTGAGCCATGTATCCGCGGACATAGAGCAACAAAATGTACGCATACCAATCGACTACTGGTTTTAGTACGGAAGCCAGGACGTCCGATGCAGAATTGTGCACATGAACTTGAAGGCTGTGTTTGTGGAAGATTGGGTGCAGCTGGGGAGGATTGGGGCGTCGATAGTGAGTCATTCTTTTCTTTGTGAAATGGGGTATATTGACGGAATTCTGGGGCAGGATATAAAGCTGATAAGTGTGAGGGCCTACAGATATGTCGAAGCCAGATGGTTTTGATGCGAGAAAAAGCTTCAATGTTATTGGTACGAGAGGATCGGAAGAGTCCCAAAAGCATGTGTCAAGGACGGAGAGCAGAAAGAGGAAGAGAAAAGCCAAGAAAGATGGAATAAGCGATGTCCAGAAGAACAAAGTCAACAAAAGGGTCACATCATTATCTCGAAAAATCTTATCTCCATCTCCGAAATGCCCAGTGTCGGATCAGCAGGAAGTACCAGAGTACAGCAGCAACGCTGAACCTGAAATTCTCCTCGACCCAACACATTCAAAGTTATTCATCTCCAGCTCCATATCCATACCCGCTATATCGAACTTCCTCCCTCCGATCACAACACTAATTCCTCAAGCCCAAGATTATAACCTCGCTGCTCCTCAGGCGTCGTACATTGACCATTCGCCGAGCTGTATTCTCTATCATCAACAACAAAATGGTCAGGCCAGTCTTGGACCGTCTTTTCCAACTCCATTCTTGCGATACACTGAATAAAACTTCCAAGCAATGTCAACTGAACAAAATAACTTTAATTTCAAGGATAATTTCATTTTAAAGGGAATAAAAACAGTATATTGAACATCCACAAGTGTTCAGGAGAAATTTGAAGTTGCTAGCGAGTTCGTCTATTCGTCGTGCAAATTGACCTCGAACTCTTGTCACAACCCCCGAGACGATTAGCAGGTGTTTAGGATTATAAATAATTCCGGTCTTACATTCGAAGTTTTCGGTAGACTGCTTGCTATCAGGATTATTAGACATCTGATAAAGTTGAAATTACGTTTATATTTCGCTATCTAATTCGGCTGAGCACGCTGTTGTGGTAATATGAACATACTAAAACACCTACACGCTTATACAAGTCGATTGTCATCCTGAAGTGGATTTTCTGGCAATTCAGAGCTCTCCTGTATTCTCATTCGCCATCTTTCATCGGCTCTGCAATCCTCACATACCATTTTCCGTTCATTGGTACGATAAGACCACGGCTCCCTACCAACTGGGCCAGCCATACACCACCTTTTATGTACATAAGAATTACCGACAGAGGTTTCCAAATAGTCTCGCTCTTCCGTCGAGAGTTCGGTCTTTCTCAGAAGGGATGGGATCTCCAGCTCCGACTCCCATCTAGTAGCTTCAGCTTCCCATAATCTCTTGATTTCATAATCTATCTCTCTTTTTCGCAAATATTCTCTGTCTACTTCGACTTCAGCATCTCTCGCTTGTGTCCTGAGATTGTCTTTCACAGCCTCGTAAGCGACTTTTTCCTGCTTGAGAGTTTTTTTTATTGAGTTACGTCTCTTAGTCCTTGTGACACTTTTGATCAGACCTGAATTCTTCTTTAATTCTTCTTCCCATCGTTCTTCACTCTTTGCTCTTCTCTCATCTTGAAGCTTCAATTCTTCGATGACTTCCACTTCTGTTCTCGTCAAATTCTCTCTCTTTGATCTGATTATCCTAAGCCTCAGACTTTCTGACTCTGAAATCTTAGTCGCGTATGCATTCAATTGCTCTCTTTCGGTATTCCAAGGTCCACTTGTAGATTCCATCGTTTCTCGTACTCTCATACGTCTTTGGCGTCGGCTTTCAAGTGACATATGGTCAACGTCACCTGCTGAGGCAAGTCCGACTTCGATCCTTTGGTGTACCTGAGAGTTAGGTACAGTTTGAGATACATCGTCCTCCTGTATCGATGGCAGAGACGGTGGCTCTTCATTTTCCAGCCCGGAAAATCTTACAGTCTTTCTCTTCTTGCGTGAATTTTGCATCATATGGCTTGCTAGAATTCGGTGAGGATATCGTGACTCCGTGGAGCAGCAGTTGATACAAATTTCAAGTTGCGTGTGCAAAAATTCTTTTTATCTTTCGAAAGAAATGCTTGGAAGTGTACGTGATGACGAGCCTCAAAGTTACTTGTGGAGAATGGACTTTCGAATGTGGTTCAACAAAAATATGGACTGCTTTATGTCGACCGCCGGTCCAAGTATTAGGAGATCAATGTCCAAAGTTAGAGGATAAGAGGTACCAAAATGATGTGTAAAGCTATATAAAATGCGTACTGAACTGGGTTTGAACAGTTGAAAAATGATATTTTGATAACCTAATGATGTATAGCCAAGTTCAAGTATAAGAGTCTGGTTTGAAAGATGTGTAGCAAATAGAATAGAGGAAAGCAGGAGATATTGGAAGAAAAAGGAGTGGAGGAGGCAGGAAGGAAACGCACAATGAGAACTCGTCCCTCGCGCTTTCCTCTACCTTTTCCCCTCGAAGATGGATGGGGGATGTATCGGTTCATCACACGCTTTGCAATTGGAAAGCCTCATCACTACCAGATTGTTGATTGACTCTTACGAATCTTTAACCCTTCTTTCCCAACCTTTAAAATGAAGTACTTCAGAAAAACAAGCATTTCAGTGCATCATCTAAATTTTAACTTTCCATGACTGTAACGATAGCATCCCATAAGGCCAACAAGAAAGATTATAAAGAAATATTTTGTTAGCTCCTCCTGCTTCATTCATTTGAAAGCAGTTGTGCTATTCTTCTGGCTTTACAGTTGCGCGTATTTACGCCAAATATTCAAATATTTCAAAATCTTAACTCCCATTAACAGCATTAGTATCTTCTTCGCAAAAGTCACATCGCATCTCCATCGGAAAAGGTCTGGGTATATCATCTAAACAGTGTCATTTCTCTTTCCAAGTTTCTTGGTTGTATTCCTAAGCGTCATGGACAGACTCAACTCCAGATGCTAGGTCTAACCCTTTATTCCAACGAAATCGCTTCCGCCGTACTAGTTCCACAGGCTCAAAATCTATCTTCACGGTTCTCATCAGTCTGACTTTTGTTTCGCGCTACATCTATGATAATAGACCTTTTTCATTTCCTCGCTGTCTCCCCTGCTCCTCCTTAAATCTGATAGATTCATCACTCCTTCTTCCGAGGCGTTTACCGAAACTCAACTACAGTTTTTTAGGTAACTCAAACTGGTAACGATGCACAGTCACACTTTGCAAGACTCATCGACACCAATTATCAATCACAGTCGTGTCAAGGTCATTTCACGATTCATTTGTCAAGGTCAAAATAACAAAAAGTTTCATATTTCGAATAATAAAGTAAAAGTACAATCATATTCCGCATTCCCATAGGTCCAGTCTACAGAAACTATCATGAACATGCCTACCTATCTAATTTCCATAATATTCAACCCTAAGCCTACTTTGCTGTTCCTCTTCCGCAAAGAAAGCAAGTCTAGAATCATACTGACAGTCCTCGCAACAAGAGCCCCCTCGTTCTAGGAGACTTTCTGATGTCATACATTTCTCAACATGTATCTTAGCATTTCTCGCATTGCGATTCACTCCTAGCTCCTGTAACCAACACACTTCTTCTGCCTGTCTAGCCACCTCAAAACTCCTCTCCAACGCTAGGATCTGTTGTTTCGCTTCCGCTTCGATCCGCTCTTGTGTTGCTTTCGAATGGAGTTTAGAAGCAATCTTACTTCCCCATTTGTTGGAATGTTGGGCTTGCTGGTTTTGTGCTTTGATGTAATTGAGTAGACGCTTTGCGGCTTTATCTGTCGTCTGTCGCTCGGTATCCCATGGTGTTCCTCTCTCCTTTTCAATCGTGGCACGATTCTGCATACGTCTAGCGTGTCTAGAAACCTGTGCTTCTCGTTCATAATTTTCCTTGGCTTTTTGGGCAGGCGATTTGTTCGCTTCTTCTCTTCTCTGTTTTGCGGACATCTCTTTCTCGATGTCGTTCCATGAGCGTAGGGAGCCAAGAAGAGGACCCATGTCGATATTTGGATCGAGGGGTTTGGATGATCTGGAGTTTTTCTGATGTCTATCGGCCATGATATACTGTTGTACGCAAGAGGGAGTTTTATATTTCGAAGTGCTTTGTGTGCTGGAGTTAGTTTGCTAGAGCTTAAGTATTGAATAATCGAGCAAGTTATGATTGCTTTTAAGATATGAGTAGATCTGGATGTGAATGTGTATATTTATCATTTCGAGTAAGAGATTGTTGATGTTATTCATCGAGTGTTTTGTGATCAGATACGTGAATCACTTCCGCACAATGAATATCTGCTCTATGTACGACTTTTGTTTTTACAATGAATCATAATTTTACGAGACACTTTCGAACAAAGAGTTTTCATTACGCATAGTTTTAGAATAATCGGTCTTTATTGTTGAAGTGTTTTCAAACAATCGATCTCTGTTGTAAGTCACGAAACTTAATCATACATCAGTTCTCTGTTGTAGAAGTCTCTCTGCACAATAGACTCCCATTGTACAGTTCATTTCTATACAATGTAAACCTGCTGTACCGTCAAGTTCAGTACGGTGAACTTTCGCCACGCAGTCCATCTCCCCTCCTCTGCCCAAAACTCGTTTATCCTGTCACCGTTCTCTCAGGTAGTCAGTCACTTCAGCGTCAGATGCGGCACGTCATCATTCTGACTCCTAAATTGAAAGTCACGCATTAATCTCTATGTTTTCTACTTCCTCATAGAAGGATTTCTAATAGTACAATATTCCATGTCCTTGAAGTCTAAGCCTGTGAACCTCATCCCAGAAGCGACCAACTTCATTTTCATCTTCGCAGTCCTTGCAGTGTACACCTCTAGATCCAGGCTCCTGAAAACTTGGCATGCATTTTGCGAGATGCCTCATGCTAATATCTTTATTGATATTTATAAGGCTTTGAGAGGGCCAATAAACACCGTCTTCATCAGGTCCTGTGTATCGGCCATCGTGGGAGTCTGCAATCTTCAGCTCTTCCATCCAGCGTTCGAACTCGCTATCCCATGAATTTTGAAGTGCTTGATCTCTTTCTGTCTTTTTTACAGCTCTCGCTGCCTTAGCAGTATTAAATTTTCTCTCAACCTCAGCCACAGCGAAACTTTTCCGTTTTCTATCAGAAACGGATTGAGTAATCTTGTTTAACTCTTGGGCCTTGTTCCATTTGTCAGCGTTACGTGGCTCCTCGTCTTTTCTTTCTGCGACCATCCAATTTTGGATTAAATCCTCTGAAGCATTTATTTCGAACCACCATGGTGTACCCCTATTACCATCAGCCACATCCCGAGCCATTCTGCGTCTTCATTTTCTACTTCTACGCTCTTTCAACTTCTTAATCAATCTCTCTCGGGATTCCTGGTCATTGAGTTGTTCTTTACCTCTTCTTGTGCGATTGTGATCATCTTGCCGATGGCTTGAATTTCCGTGGCGGTGGTGACGTCCTGTCATCGTAGATGAAGCGAATTCGCTGTTTGACCTTGATAATCGGGTTTTAAAAGTTTATGGTTTGAGAGACGTAACTGCTCTGATATCTTTGGTAATATATCCTGTGTCAGTACCGGAAACTAAAAGTATAGAGCATTCACATATTAATGTAGAGTTTTGCGATAGTAGAGGAATTTGTAAGCGTGTAGTGTAACTGATGTTGAGCTTGCTACTGCTGATATTGTGATGTACTAAGTGATAGTGTATTTCGATGCAACTGTTCAATTCAAAGTATATAAAAACGAAAGAGAAAAAATTCTAGAGCCGGAAGGGAAAGGAAAGGGTATAGGTGGTTTCTTCATGGATAGACTTATAGAGAGATATTATCCCTATACTCATCACGAAGGAACATACTCATCAATATTACTCATAAAAAACCATACGAATATTCTATACATCTGACACTCATACAAGTTCCCTTCGGGAATTGAAGATTCATATCAGCACCTTTTCGCACGGCTGGAATTACTACAAACCGAATTCCCGACCATCAGATGTTCCTCATGCAGGTCACATCGTAGTATTAAACATTCATATTCGATCATACCTTTGCACAATAATCTTGGATTATGTAAAAGAAATAGTAAAATTGAGTATTTCCGACTCAAATCGAAATATGAACCCCATCTACACATCAGACGTGAAATCATATGATATGGATAACTGTAAAATATCACAACAAACTTTTGAAACTGTTGAAACGGTAGACTTCTACCGAATAATCCCACATACTATCACAAGAGGAACATATCTCCATTGCGTGAGTTCTAGAAGTCATGCTATTTGTCCCGCTGCTGCTGCTTTTCTTGCTACGAGACCATCAAATCTCTGGAACGACACTGAAAAATCATCCAGAAGAACCCTCCCAAGAAAAAAATCATTTTTAAAATTGCGTAGTTGATCTACTGTAATCTGCAGACAAATGCTTTTCACTTTGACCGTCATATACATACAAGATCCCAAAACTATCGATCTGATTCGAATCTTGACGAAAAAAAAATGAGATAATTGAGTCGCATTTCTCCTCATCTGTAATTGTTCTCGACCAGGATTCGTCTCCTCAAGGCATAAAGTCTCTCGCGATCCCTTAAACTTTCCTATCCTGGCATCTCAGGGATAGCGTAGAATCTGCAATCTAGAATGCAAACCACTGAATAAGAAACCAGCGGAAATCACCGGTGCAATCAAACCCTTTTCGTTTTCCACACCAAACCCTTTTCTCTGCAAATGCTCTTTCAAGCAAGCCCAGCAAATATTCTTAGATATTAAGATTGTAGATCTTTGCGCCCGCACTTTCAAGCAGTAGCTGCTAACCTGGCGAGCCAATTTTCTGTGGCTCTCGCTACCGAAAGGGAACCTCCATTGAGTGTCAAATCTAATCCCAGTTATCTGCAGCGACCAAATCGTCTTCTTCAAACATTATGGGGTAATCTGAATCCAGAGGAATCTTGCTATGAAATGAATCCTCTAGCTTTCGTGCTGTCTTGTAAAGTCCGCCGGTCTCAGCATTGTGCTTCCGTGCACTAAAGATGCTTACTCCAACACCCTTATACTCTATCGGGGCCTCCAATTTGATCAATTTGAAATCTAGATTTAAGCTCGAGAGAGCAAGCGTGGTCTCATTTTCCAGTGTTGCAACACTGGCAACGACTTTTGAAATCGCACTCCCGAAGAAGGCCATCACCTAGCATTTGATGATCTTATATAGTGTCCGATGTCTATCGCTTGCCATTTATGCTGTATATTTTCCCTCATATGTGCTTTGCATCGTATTTTGTAAAAGGATCAATTTTTCAACTTGTTTGAACGTTGTGATACCTCGGATTTTGATCCTCCGTCATTGTAACGTTACCCATGTTTGACAAGAGATATGTAGATAGGACCAACATTGAGTCGGCCAGACCAATAAATCTTCCTACATATTATTGGAGATTAAAACAATTGATCAACAAGACAAATGAACAATGAAAGAATGGTCCTTAAATTGAAGTGGATCTACAGCAGGTGACTCAGATCAGGACTTCGATACTGCTCCTGGGAGTCCTTGTCTTATCCCGCATGTAAAAGAAATAAGTTCCTCCCGATTATGCCTGGTACCTCAAATTTTTCCTGGACCCGAAGTGTTTATATAAGATTCTGGTTAGACCGCAATTGGAACAAGAGCTTAAACATGCAAGAGCCTCAAGGTACGCTCTCAAAAGAACAAGACCTATCGACCAGGTAAGATAGCTTGAGCCAATTCGAAACGTAGCTTCCCGGAGCTATAAAGAATCCAGATACTGTCAATGACCTCACTTCAGCAGAGTATCCACGACTGAAAATCCTCTACCAGTCCGCGAAAGTATCCAAAACTTACCCATCAAAACCCCAACAGTGAACGCGTCACAAAAATAGACCAGAAGCATCTTCAAAAACCACACCTCTTCCAGAATCACAATGGAGATCGAAGTCCATTTATGATGTTAGGAATATGTGGTCACAAATTGTATCCGCACATATCAGGATACTTATGGGAGAGGTGGTAAAGTCAAGTGATGGTAGGATATGAGATCATGGCAGCTCACAGGATAAACTCCACAATATCAAATTCCACAGTTTGACCAAAATCCAAATCACGTGCAGCATATCTCTCAAGCTAAGCTAATCACATTAAACCCAAATCACATGACAAGAACTCACAACATCATCATCCATCAACCCTCACATAACAAAAAGCAAAAACCCACTCCAAGACCTCAAGTCTCTCAAGCTACCTAGTATCTCTATTACTTCGAGATCCCCTTACTCCACTACATTTCCGCAACGTCCAACCCCACCCCTTTATTTCCCTTCCCCACCACAAAACACGTGATAACCCCCCAAAATGACTCATAATCACTCATCCACACTCATTATGAATCTGAATTCCTCACTATACTCATTATAGTATCAACCAATCGCATCGCTGGAATTTCCTTTCAGGAACGTCATTGTAATGTATTGTTTGGTGGAAAGGGGGGATGAAGGGAGGGGAATGAGGGAAGATTGAGGGGGGGGAATTGGGGGGGATTGAGGGGAATTTGGTGAGGAAATAGAGAATAGAGGATAGAGAATTTAATGAGACCTAATTTTTTAGTAGAGTTATTGGGATTGGTGAACGGGGTATTATTAGTGATTGAGGACGGTATATATGATTGTTATGCATAGGTACATAGGTACACACTATACAGACAAGAGGGAGGATATGACACCCGCGAATCCCGTCATAAATGCTCGACATAATGATCTATGAATATTCATTTCGACTCATGCTGAGAGATAGTGATGGGGTATGTCTCATGGGTGTTCTTGTAGTTGTAAATATGAGTTATTGTGTATAAGATAATGATGTGTGTATGTGATATGAACGTTATATATAATGAGGCATAGAGGATGAAATGAGGTCTAGAGAATATCATTGTGATCCAATACTCGAAAGACGTGAGAGTGTGAATATTCACCTGGATATCGTTGAAAAGACATATGGAGATTCATGAGAAGAAGATGTAAGTGCTCCTAAACTACTCGAACCTCCAATGTATCTGAGACTGTGATTCAAATCTTTTTTGCCGATATGAGTGATCAATCTGCTGGTCCATGAACTATCGAACCGACATCGTCTGAATGTCTCACTTCATATATCTTTCACGTATCAAACTTTTTTATCACGAATAGCAAACTAATGTTGGTGTATGATAATTCAATTCAAGTCTCGATAATCGCGCCCATCGCAGCAAATAGCACGTCAGAAATCCGCCCATCCTTTCCAAACTTGATCCTAATTCTTCTTACTTAACAAGCTCTTAAGAATGTCTGTCTCACCCTCCAGTTTCGCAACACGAACTTTCAAGGCGTCTCGTTCTCGTTCGACTTCTTTGAGTGCCGCCTCGAGACTACTCATTTGATCAACGCGTTTTTGTCGATATCGACGAGCGGCTAAAGTGTTTAACTTGCGTTTTTCAACTCGTGATACGGTGGATGAAGAGCTTGTTGGAGTTTGAGTTTTGGGAGAGGGGGGTGAAGGTGGAGATGAGTGAGTAGGTGAGGAAGTTGATTTGGGGTTTGAAGAGGTAGGGGAGGATTGATCGGTGGATATTGCTATTGGAGATATGTTAGTAGTGTTATATGATGTCAGGAGTGGAATCACAATTTACCTCGATGAATTTGATTATCAAGAAATGAATGGGATTGAGACATATTGTCAATGGATCCAACATCCGATTGACCCGGGAAATTATCATTACCAATAGAGGCACCAGCAGCGATGGGAAAAGAAGAATCAAGTGATAAATCTTCTCCTATTGACGGATCATTCCATGTGAGAAATTCGAAAGAATCGGTTTGTGGCAAGTACCAATCAGGGGAATTCTGGAAAGGTACTTGTTGAACTGGGGCAGTAAATGTATCGAGAGGAAACAAAGAATCTGCTGCCAAGGAAGCAGAACATTGAGCATTTACATCGAAACCGAAGTCATATTCATGGAATAACTGAGTAGAGTTATGATCCCAAAGTGAAGAACTCTGGAGATCAAGGAGACTACTCGTAGAACTAGACTGATTGCTGTGGTGCGTAGAATCCGACGGTGGATTGGCGTCCGGTGTTTGCTGTTGTAGTAGCGGTGACCGGCATTGTTGTATAGTTTTTTAACGGGCCTTATGACCCGTAGGTGAAGTTTTTTGATTATCGAAAGATAATAATTGTCGTTGTTGAAATAAGAAAGAAGATCAAGAAATGAGGAAGTGAAGTTGAGTCCCTTTGTAGTCAATCACGATAAGCGCTAATTTAGTTCCCCACTTTTTTCGATTGGAAAGGGGTATCTTAATTGGCTATTATAACTTGGAACGTAGTGAAACGGTTTCTCTGCTCTGATTTGATCTTTCCTTGATGCACGTCCCTTGATCTATCAAGCATATGCATTCATTCTCTTAATATTCAATGTGAAATCGAACAATAATCATTCGTATTCGAATTTTGAATAATATTTTAAGATGTGTGAATATTGTGTGAATATATCGGGTTTTATATTCTAAATACTACTCAGGTATTGAAAGATCCCTCCTATACTGACATTAATATCCGAAACCAAAATATCAGGTTGTCAATATCTGGTTTTATTTGTGTGGTTTGGTGCACAGCTTTCTTCGACTGGATGAAATCTGCACATTGTGTACATCGATTGAAATCGGAAAAATACTCACATCTCACATCTCACATCCAGATAATGACTGTAGCTCGGTAACTACTCAGATTCAACAAAACAGTAGCTGCACCCAAACGTTCCATTCCCATGTCAAGTGTTGGAGCATTTGCCGATTTTTCTTTCAAAGAATCTTCCAAACTCGGCCAAGACGACCATTTTTCGTTTGCAGACGGAATATTGACAATCTCGGCCTATCTGTGTTATCGGTAAGTTCGGTCCCTTCGCGCAAGAGAACATCGGCAATAATTCTAAATGTCTCATAGGGCACGAGTGAATGAACGTCTTTCAATGCCGATTGAAAAGCAACTTCGCCGATCCCAACAACATAGATCATGTGACGATCCGGGAAATAACAGTTGCGATTGTTGTCCACCAGTACTCCTCCAGAAATGGCGATTGAAAACCCCTTCTTGAGCCCCAATCCATTGATTCTGTCCATCATCTGCTTCGCTACTGGCCTCACGCCAGCCCAACTTACGTGGGCATGTCACACTGGGAATGGAAGATTAAAGTACAGCTTTGCAAGCGATCCAAGGGGAAGAATCGCATGTAGACAAGCAGCTTTGCTCAAATCAAACATATACTAGCACATCGACTTCCACTGCTCTCGAACCTTGTCCCGGATGACATCTGTGGAGAAGGATTGTCTTTCAGCAGTAATCCATATTTCATTCTGACTATTGAATTCCGGACTGTCCGAACGGCCAACAAGAAAAGAAAATCGAATCTTATAGTTCAATTCGGCCGCTGCTGAGAATTCAACAAAGGCAAATTGCGAATAAACTGAATCTGGCGTAAGAAATCGAATCAGAACCTTCAGAAAGAGCGAAATATTCGAATCTTATGAAACCCCTGATCTAATTCGCCTCGAAGAAAGATAGTTTTTACTAGTATAACACTACCGAAAAAATGGATCTCGCCACTACAAAACCAATAATGAACTCGTACTGTTGTCCACTCGCATCTTCGATTGACGCCCGCTACGTATATGTATGAACCTGGGTCTCGGGAAGTCTTATGCATTTTATTATGGTGAATATCTTTCTTACTAGGGAATTATGCAAGAAAGGAATAAACCCAGATGTACACCGTGCGGTAAAAAATGTGAGATGCAATACTTATTAATTGTGCGAAGAACTAAGCAGATCTCGGCCATAATCTACTGCTGGTCAGGGAGCCGAAGTAACAGAGGAATCACGAATCAGAAACTTGAAACTAAATTAGTCAGCTACCGAGGTAATCTTGTATTCATAACTTCGTAATCTGACCAACCAAATAACAAAGATCTTACATCCCACTTCGTAACTTCGTAACTTCGCACCCAAACATGAAGATTCACTTTGATGGCGCCAGCTTATGATCAATGCATGTTGTCTCCCACTATTACAGATAGCAGATACGCAGATACGTTCGCCTCAATTAAGCCAACGTGGAGATGGGATTACTACCACAAAATCAAAATGGATGAAACGAAACTTAACGACACCAATGGGAAGAATAGGAAGCGTGTACGTGAGATCTAGAGATGCTCAACATGGTTGCACGATACAGATACCGGTAAGCCAGCTAGGATAATAAATGAGATCTGATACACAAAATGAATTGTTGGAATTCTTCAATGGTACCTTAATCCCCTTCCAAGCGATTGAGGCAAATCACTCTCCCTTGATGCGTCGTTTATGGTATTCCATCAAAACAAGGATCCTTTCGAACCCATGATCAGGTCATGAATCACTCGTTATTGAACGAATGAGTATCCTTGACATATGAAAGACAACGTCTTGTGGGTCGTCGAGCAGAATGAAAAGAAACAAAACAAACATTGGTTGCGTAATCAATGCTTTCAATTCTTTCAACATCTTCAAATCCCAAATTTCAAACTTCAGACTTTGACGCAAACGTTTGGTTGACTGGTCCGAACCCGTCAAATAGATTCCAATCACAATCAGCCCCTTCCACAATCTCAGCTGTTCTAGGAACTCAGCCTTTTCAATGCTTATGTTAATGTACATTCACTAAGCTTCGATCTCTTCAATCTCCCCATATAAATACCGAGAAATATCTCCAAATCTATCTCATTGCCTCATCATCTTGAGCCTCATCTCATCTTTTCAATCACCCTTCAACTCTTCCTCCAATGGCCTATCATGGCCTCTTTCTCGTTGTTATCATTGCCGCCTTTCTTATCAACAGAATCACAAAGTATATTTCAGCGAGACGATTTCAAAAAGAACATGGCTGCAAGCCAGTTCACAGAGTACCTCAACGCGAACGTATCATAGGATGGGACATGTACAAGATTCAAATCAATTCATCCAAGCAGAAAATAAGGCTGAAAACCGGATTCGAAAGATACAGAGACAATGGACATACTTTCGTTTTATCGATGATGGGATTCAATTTCTACAACACCATCGAACCGGAAAACATCAAGACACTACTATCAATCAAGTTCAAGGACTATGACTTGGGAGGAAGACGGGTAGCTTTTGCACCCCTTCTCGGTGAAGGAATTTTTACCACAGGTTTGTCATGTGATGTCTATGTTCTGTAATACAATTAACAGTTGTATAGATGGGGCACAGTGGGAACATTCAAGGGTATGGTATGGAAGCCTCTATCCAGATTATACAAATACTGATTTACTATTATATTAGGCTTTAGTACGACCAAATTTCAACAAGTCTCAAGTAGCAGATCTCAACATCTTTGAAAAACACGTCCAAATACTCTTCTCACAGATACCTCGAAATGGAGCAACATTCGATCTTCAGACATTGTTCTTCAAATTGACTCTTGACACGGCTACAGACTTCCTTTTTGGTCAATCAGTTCATTCACTCACCAGTATTAAGGGCTCCGAACAACAAAATTTTGGATCATCGTTTGACCTCGGTCAAATGAAAGTAGAGAAAAGATTCTCAATGGGCAAGCTATCAAGTTTCATGCGAGATTCTGAATTTGATGAAGCATGCAAAACCGTACATTCATTCGTCGACAAAATCGTCCACGATGCGCTATCTAGAATTGATGCGAAAGAAGAAAAGGCCGTAGAAGGCGATGGAGCCGGTAGATACGTTTTCCTTACAGAGATGGTAAAGGCAACAAAAGATCCTAAACAGTTGAGAGATGAATTACTTAATATTTTACTCGCTGGTCGAGACACAACTGCAAGTTTACTCAGCAACACTTTCCATGTTCTTGCGCGCAGACCGGATATTTGGGAGAAGTTACAGGCTGAGGTTGACGAACTGGGTGGCGAAAAACCAGATTACGAGACGATGAAGGGAATGAAGTATATGAAATACGTTCTAAATGAATGTAAGTTTTTATTTTCTGATTCTCTGTAAAATCATATCTAACACTCATCAATAGCCCTCCGTCTCTACCCTGTCGTCCCAGCCAACGCCCGTTTCGCCGCCCGCGATACCGTTCTCCCTGTTGGCGGCGGCTCAGATCGCAAATCTCCAATATTCATTCCTAAAGGATCAGCCGTCGCATGGTCAACCTACACTATGCATCGCCGAACAGATATATACGGTCCCGATGCAGAGGAATTCCGACCAGAGCGTTGGGCCCCCGAAGAAGGATTACGACCCGGTTGGGGATATCTCCCATTTAATGGCGGACCGAGAATCTGTGTAGGACAACAATTTGCGCTTGCGGAAGCGAGTTATACGATTGTGAGACTGTTGCAAGAGTTTGGAGGGATAGAAGATAGAGATGGGACCGTGTGGGGAGAACAGCTTGCGTTGACGCTTTGTAGTGCGAAGGGCGTACAGATTGGGTTGATTTCTAGGTAGGAGTGAAATGAAATTATGAAGGGGAGGAGGTTGCATTTGATGATTGAGCATATTGGGTACTGGATACTGGATGCATATATACATACACCAGTTGGTTGGGCTTTTTGCATACTGGAATGGGTAAAATAAATCAAGTGGCGCGTGCCGATTAATGACTTGTAGGTTAATGAATGAAATGAAATCAAGATTCTTTCTAGGCGCTTTGATTTTGTTGTGGGTGGATTGTGTTCGTGTTATTCATAGGTAGCTGGATGGGCTAGCTACCAACTACTACCTACCTAGATATTGTTCTTCAACTAAAAGAAAGATCCCCGTGATAGATGAAGATATTACTTACCCCCAAGCAGGAAGATCACCTAAACATAATTCACTCCTGCCCCTATTCACCTCCTGATTTCTCCCATCACACACCTATCGTGGACCCCTCCTCAAACTCAAACCACCCAATATAAATACTCCCCATCCATCCCCTCAAATTTTCCTCGAATACTCACTCCTCACAAAAATACCTTTTGGCACGATCAAGAATTGGGATGATTGTGGATATACCCAACTACCTATACATTATGGAATCTTGAGAGTCTGGTGATGCATTTTCGTTTTTGAGGGGTGTTTTGCTATTTAGCTTTTTGTTTTTTTTGTTTTGGTGAGTGCTTGATGATGATGATGATGATGATGATGATAAGGAGGGATGGAGGCAGGGAATTGATAACAAAAAAGAAGTTTATTTTTGTTATTATTTTGATTTTATTTTGATTTTTACTGTTATCTGGAGTTTTTATTATATGCTTTACTAAAATTTGTTCTATTCTGTATGGGGTAGCAAGGTAGCGGGGTGGCTGAGCTATTCTGCAGGCTTCTTTTTTGAAAATCAAACTTATGGCATCTTGAGGGGATAAATGTAGCGGAGTGTGGATTGGGTATGGTGGGTTGGTTTGGGGGTTTTTTTATATACCTAGTTGGAGAGATTGCAAAAGCAAGGTGGGTGGAGGGTAGATGGTGAATTGAGGTATTCGTTGGGGTGTATGTGATAGTTTGAGTGAGCATCAAGCTTGTTATGTACTTGTTTATCTACATGTTTACTTCTAGATATATCCCGCAGAGAATATCTAGCTTATGATTTTCCTATGTCGGGTTTTATTGCATGTGTATCTCTCATATCTATAAAAAGATCGCTTGTGGAAGTTTCAGAGAGTTCTTTTCTGTATGCAACCACGGAACACTCCAATTGCGGAGAAATTGGGAGTCTTCTCGATGAGTGTGTTTTGGACATAGGATTTGAGTCGGATTCTTGTTTGAATTGGGATATTTGTTCTTTTGAGTATGAGTTGTGTGGTGTGTTTGATGTGTTTGAGTGATGACTGGGAGGTTTGGGAGGCGAATTGTTATTGTTTTAATCTGGTTTGTAATGTACTGTTAAAGACCTTTAAAATTATATTTATGAATATCAACAACAACAATCACACCTCCAACCAAGAATCAACAACGAAAACTTACTCCAACTTGACCCTAGAGTCCCAGACTTTGGAGAATATGTCTACCTCTGAGCGATTCCCTGTGAATTGCGAGAGGCAAGAAATCACAACTACATAACGTATCCATGTTGATGGCGATCTCGATTCGTCGCTTTATTGTTCAATTTCTCCGGGAGGAAGACGATGGTATTTTTATAGGCGAGAAAGAACTCCCAGGTGATGAGATTAGAAAGCGAAAGGTCTGAGGTCGTGGGGTGTGGGATGTGGATATTCTACTTGAATCTGGAGAAATTTTCTGGAATCTAATGATTTGAGATACCTAAGTAGGTATATAAAAGTGCTAGATTAGATATCTAATCTGCTTTTTGTATCCACGACTGAGTCAAAATAGTGCAAATTCACTCTAGGGGCTCTGAGACAGTATGATTTATTTTGTTGCAGTCGCGTTGAGTCCTCGATTTGCGGTTTTCTTGCTATATTCTTTTCTTTAAAGGATATCTTGTTCTCGGTTGTGGGGTTGCGTTGTGTTGATGATGAAATTGATAGTGATAGATATGTATAATGACAACACTTACTTGTTGTTTCTGGAATAGGAATATCTCCATATATCAGCAGTCAGATTGATAATAGATGGGCTCCGTTTACTTTATAATCCGTAACATAGAAAGCAAAATTTAGTTTCGAAATATAGACTATAGTTGCTCGATTCTATAGCCTCTTTCCTGGTGTTTTGAATGAGTGTTGATCTCTATAAAAGAGAAGGGGGCTATTTATAGGTGGAGAAGTTATTATTAGGGGTGAAAATACGAGGGTTATCTGAGCATGAATCGAGATAAAGAAGTGAATTGCAGTCGAGGAATGTTCAGGAAACTACGGATATGTGAGGGAAGGGGGAAGATCTGAATCGAAAATTACTCTCGACACAAGTCCCGAGTAATTGGTGGAAGTTTCAGAGCTACTATCCCTTCTCCGTGGTTCTTGCATGTCTTAAGCGACCAGATTTTAGGGTTTACTCGCTGTGCTTCCAACTCTCACTCTGTACGCAGCGAAGTTTCAAAAATGACAATAAAAATACGACTTATCATCTCAACAAGCCCAGATAACACCATATTCCCCACGAGAAAGTATAATCTTCGTAATATAGCGTTCGTGGATGAAAGTTATGCAATGTGGGCTGGTAAGCTCAAAGTAAGAATTTGATTTCCTTGTCGGGAGTGGATGACCTTCAGGTTCTCTTTGAAATTCGAAAAGAGGATATGGAGATCTTTCATATAAGTGAGAGGAGATTTGGTCAATATTATAGGGGGTTCTAAGGAAAGTAATTGTGGGAATGCGGGGCTTCATGACAGTAGACGAGTTCGCAAGTTAATGGCATACTTCATCTCATGAACAAAGAGACGTGGACGTGTTTTTCTAAAATTGATGAGGAGTGAACAGATCTCGAAGTCAGGTTTGGAAACTGGGTAGGCGATTATAAAAAGACAGATACCCTGTGTTCTAAAATCGCAAATTTATTAGTGTGAAAGCCCAGAAATGTTGCTGCTATGTGTTCTTAATGATGATGTTGATCCCAGGGGCGTTGCAAAGCATCTACATGAGTTGAATATGATGGTAAGTAGATTGCAAGCTATCAGCCTTTACTGTCTGGCATATAGCATTGATCGAGAGAAATGATAATGCGATTAGCACTTTCTTATTGTCGTTAGAGATGTTCTATTTTAGGATGAATTCCTTCTCCTGTGTGGGACAGGGTCACGCAGTATTTAATATTATTGCCCTCGAATAGCGGAATCACCTGTTCGGAATCCTGAGTTATTGTGAGAGGAATCTTTCCGACTTTTGGAGTAGATGTGACGTTGGAAAAATTGACATGTTGAAGACGTGTAGAGCTTGTGGATGACTAAATAAGCAGACTATCCTGAACTCGCATAAATACAGTAATTTATAATAGACGAGTGGACTCTGCTATCTTTTGCTCCACAGATTGTGGAATATCGAAGTAGATGCCTTTCCGGACCGTTCGTAGCGTCATTCTCTGATCTTTGAAAATGTTCAAGATTATGAGTAGCTTGAAATGATGTTGCTATAGAGTTGCATTGCATGCCTAAAGAATTCTCTGCACACTCAATCTTTGATTCATGATACATTCATGCTAAATTCTCCAAGTTCAATGCTTGAGAAAGCGCTGATGATAGTCATTTCGGTTACATTTTCATCTCATAGACACGAAATGAACATCAAATTGATAGCAAATGGGTCTCGAACGGTGGCAAAAATAAGGTTCATAAATACTTCGATTGAAAACGTACACCATTCCAATGTTAGCGGCTCCTGGCGTTCCTAACAACGATAAACGCCAGCTATCCGCCTCGGAGGATTTCAAAAGGTTTTCCTGAAATATCTTGACTTATTGTTTCTACAAAGCATAGAGCTGAAGATTGCTTAAATACATCGCTATTACTTGATAATTTCTCGCTTGTGTCTTGGTCTACTTAAGAGGTCGAGCGCACCAGTTAGATATTCATACAACTACTTTTCCGTTCTCAAATATCTGGATATATTGCGGGTCGTCTGCATGCTGCTTCTATTTCTAGAGTTTGCTATATAGAAGTGATTCTGGTGAGAAAGTCAGCAAGATTGAATTGTGGGTTTTGTAAAATTACTTGTTGTTGTCAACCCAACCTGCGGTTGCGAGAAATGATGATGAAAAAGCTAATCTCCATGAGGAAGTGATAATAAAAGAAAATGGGTTCAACTATCTGACGATGAGATGGTTTCATTTCTTCTCTTCGAGGATCAAAAGGTAGATTATTCTTATATATCTCGAAAGCAAGCTGTAACACCACATTTGACTTGCGATCTCTTTGAAAATGCTAATAGCTTTCTTTTCAGATTTTTGCGAACAATAGAAGCAACATTGATGGTGCAGTATTAACCACGCATTTTAACTCATGATGATGGAAGCGATTTGTGAGCTATTTCACGATATCTTTCATGGGACATAATTTCCATGTGAGTAATAAAACATGAATATGACAGTGGCAACGGGATTCCTAACAACACCGATTAACATGGCAGTGACCTACACACAGCCTTAAACACTTTGAAGTCTCATTTTTGTCTCTCTTTGAATCGAATTTGAATAAAATTTGAATAACAAAAAGATGTAAAAATGCTGTGAAGTCTGTTGACGCATGATTACTTATGATCTGACATCTTCACTCATAAGATACTGCTACTGAGTATCTGATCCAATCTATTTCTATGCCCAAGGATTTCTAGACCCATAAATAAGAGACCCGATCTCACATGACTTCGCTTAATTAAGCACATTGTGCTCAAATATTGCTGATCACCGCTAAGCAACGACTAATACAAGATAGAAAAAAGACTGCTAGCTGCATCCGCAAGAGAGGCATAGCAAGAGGCTTTGGTAGTTTCAAGATAGGAGAGTTTATCCCAGTGAAGCTGGTCTCGTATATTTAAGCAGGAAGCCTTTCAATTGCGGAATATTTGATTATACACATAAATATGATAGTATATACATGATAACGAGAGTGCTCGATACAGACAACAGTGACTTTAATAGATTTCAACTGCAATGAACAAGACTGCAAAATTGGACACTTCAGTCGGTGATGACTGACAATTTGTAAGACTTGCAAATTAACATGGGATGAATCATCATCGTAAACAATCTCAACCTCCCCCTCTTCTCCCCCCCCTTCTTTGCTTCCTGGGTAGATTCTTGCTACTTGGCATTGAAACCTTGAGCAAGGACTCCTATTTATAAACCTATGCTACAATTAAGAAGATCAGTATAGTCAGATCAGTCTTATTTATCTTGTCTTATCCATCTTTGAAACAGATTCCAGGTCGATCCAAATCATCCATCGTTACATAAACCATAAGATTTTCAATTCTCAAAGAAACAGCAAGAGTAGCGTTGCGGAATAATGGAGACCTTATGTCAAAACATTCTCATCATGTTTATTCCACTAACCCTAACATTGCATTCTTCTCATCAAGAAGTAAAACCTTCGATCGCTGGAACTAAGACACAATAAATTTGAGTGACAATAATACCGCCGACAATGGAAGTGAGCTAGAAACAACGAAACAAACGATACAATCTATGACGCCGGTAATATTACTGCTAAAACACAGATCTATCTCAATACAATCCTAAGAAATCTTCTAAGAAAACAATCATCTTTTTATCCAAACGTTGCAAACGACCAAGGGGAGCACCTGAAGTCGAATAGTTGTCATGAAACATAGGACTTGTGGATCAACTTAAGATGATTATAGGGACTCTATTTAACTATTGAAACAGATCAGGGAATAGTCTTGGAATTAAACATCCATTACTGCATCCCTCGCGGGAATACACTAGTAATCTCGAGAGATGAAATCATTATTACGTTATTTTGAGAGTGGGTTATCGCTTTCGAAAAGGACATTCTGGATATTTGAAGCAATCATTCACCCAGGACTCAAAGACTAATCCTTTCAGAGTCTTTGAAAGCTGGAAAATAACAAGACATAGATATAAAAAGATTCGAAAAGTTTACTGTCCATTCTCACTGACAGCCTGATACGATTTAAGCCAAAGGCAAAGAAGGGATCTTTACATCTGGATCATTCCGCAAGATTGTCGATACTGTCATAGATATTGAGATAGTTACATATACTCCGTCCAATACCATGTAATACAAATCCCAATAAACCTTGTGAATTCGACAGTAAAAAAGTGGTTTGTCAACATTCATGAATATCTATAACTATCATCACATGCGATGCAAAAGCACGGTCGGGCTCTAGAGTTTCCAGCGAGAAATATAGAAACGCTAAAAAGCTTTGGTTACTAAGAATCAAAAGAATCTGACCACATTTGATTGAAAATTAGAGAGCGCGGCAGGAAGTGCGAAGAGTTCAGTTCGAAGGACTGAAAACTTTTATATCCATGGAAGGAGTTTTCTAGCTTGCCTTATTCCGAAGCTTTGCCTTGAGCTTATTCATAAATATACCTAGGTATCTAATGATCGTAGTAATTGAAGAATCCCGTTTACTCTACAAACAAATCGAGAATTTCCAAGGTCAGTATCATGATTCACAAGCGTTCAAAAAATTCACTCTTCATGTGGTTTTGAAATTTAACATATATTTAGGCCCCTTCTGACATAGAGAATTAAACACCTGCAGGTAAGAAGTACCAGAGATATGGCGTTTAGAACTGCTTGATTCTGTAAGTAATCAATCTGTGTCAAGTTATAGTCAGGTCTGCATGATTGTCAGGTCAAATCTGTCATTCAAAAGAATCAATGGTGGCAGTCTCATTCAAGGTTCAACAAATGACGAAAAATACTCTCCAAACCATAATAATGACAATATTCGACAACAACGATGTCTTTCCTGTGATTCTCATTCTTCGTGAATCGTGCTCCGATAGCCGCTTCAATTTATCTTTGCAACATCAGCGCGTCCAATTATCCAGTACTCAACCATCGCTGATCATGAGATCGAGCCTATTTGTCTTTATGTTTTGTTGACCTTCTCAACTATAAACCTTCCTTTTATGCCCACTTGCTGCAAGAAAAACTGCAAGCGAGATGCTAGGCTTTGAGTTGGCAGTGATTCACCAAGAATTTACAGGCTCATGCACATGATACTTCTCTGACTCAGCAAGAGAAGGCTGAATTTCCAAGCGATGGATTCAACGGTTCCTCCTCACTCAAGTTTGAGTAGTCGGAATGTATTTCACATTCAGAATCTGAATCGTGGATATATAAATCTGTAAATAGTCTTATACAAAGATCACTAAACCTCTACGATTTACAACAGCGTAGAAAAGGCATAGGGACCTATCTCCCAGTACTCTAATGCAATGAGCGAATCAAATCTGAGGACTATGCCTCATATTCCCTTTTATCTGATGAAGAGGTTAGGAAAATGGGAAAGTCAATGATGATAATGATGAAATACGACAACACAAATAATTTCACAGCTTTCTCGGATGACATTAATCGGCTGAAATAAACCTCGCTTGTAAAATAAGAGCGTCCCTGACTGCGCGTAAACCAATCGAAATACGTCCTGAAGAAATTTGTTTCAGGTCACAATACAAGCACCTTATAGTCTCGATTGTTCATTGATGAATGAGGAGTTCTTCTAAATTCATCGAGGCTTTTATAAAAATAAGTGTTGCTATTAATCCTGCGTGAGGACTTCTCAATTTGGCTATGCACAAGTAAGTAGAAGTGTGAATAAGGGGCGCGGAGTGGGGAGTGAATGCAAACTCTTCATCTTCACAATCTCTTCAAGCAAATTAAATGTAATCTTACATTAATCCTTCAAAGATTCAATCATCTTCTAGCTCATACACAGACATACCTATATATTGTATAGTCCTCATTTTTTCTCCCAAGTCATGTATGTAAGACGACCCGTACAACAGGTACCAGATACCCAGCTGCGCAGCATGAAAACTCAATTGATAGATCCACGGAACTCCCAATCAAGAAGATTCAGACTCTGAAATAGCTTACGAACTCTTGTATCGATAGGGAGGGAGAAGATTGTTAAGCTCTAGTGGTGAGATCATCATCGCTGTCACTTTATTTCACATGTTTGTCTATTCCTGATTTGTGAGCGTTGGTGAGGAAGAATGACAATATTCTTCCATTATGAGACGATGAATATCTAGAAACCAAAGTCCGTACTTATCAGTATATGAATCTCCATTTAAGCTAGCCAGAAACCTTCGAGACAAAGAGAGAAAGATCAATTCCTACCAGAAGTTCTCCGCCAAGCAGTCGTCCCGCCATAGGGAGGATAATTCTGCTCTAATTGCATCTCTATCTCCATTCTATAGTAGCAATGAAGTCATTATATACCCCAAATATTAGAATATCTGAGCTATAAAATTGAATGTACATTGTACAGAATTCATACCCTTATCTTTCATCCTCCATCACCCATGATCCCCTCCCCACTCCGCCAAAACACCCCCCCTAAACAACTATAAAAACACCCCTCCCTCCTTCCACAAACACACCAAACCATACTCACTACGGGATATGCCGACATCGATAGGTCTGTGTACCCTCTTTCCTTTTCTCTATGAGCTGATCATAACATCTGTCTAGTTTCGAGCTTGACATTTTGGGGGTCAATGTTATCGGAGCTTATGTATGATGATATGGAATTTTATAGATATGCAATTTTGATGGCAGCGAGCGTATTATGAAAACAATAAAGAGATTGATAATGAAGGAATGATGTTGCGAGACGAGAACGAGATTTTCACGATGGGGTGTGATCAGAGTTAGAAATTGATAATAAAAACGAGGACAACAACGATGACAACGAAGACAGCAATAACACTACCATCGAAGGAAGATACAGAACGAGAGTCTCGGAAAACTGGAGTAGACTGAATTTCAAGGAAATGTGAAGATAGAATGGGAGATGGCGGGATAGATATTCTCACTATAATGTCCTTGTATATTGTATCTCGCATAGCATATTATTTGAATCTGGAAATCTGGGCTGAAGAGGAGATTATATACCTACATACCTACCTACCTAGTGGTACATGGGTGCAAAAGGGATGTGAAATCTCGTTGGTACGATTAGTGAATACCGACAAGAAAATATGATTGCACGATGTATCATTGGCACGAAGTTCGTGGGAAGGAGGTTTAGATAGGAGATTATAGCATTTGATCTATGGTATCCTTCCCGCTCCGTGCCAAGTTCCTCCCTATCTACCCTCTCAAGATAAAACGACGACGCTATGTATAAATACTCTTACCTTGAGTCCTAAGATAATGCCATGTACCTTCTGCCATGAATCAAAGTCAAAACAACTCATCTCCAAATTAACTCTTTTCACTATCTCCAGACTTGACCACATTCCTCTTCGTCGTACACGCACAATTACACGCACAGCCCGAGCCCGTAGCATTCCCACTCTCCTTAACCTGCAGCTTTTCACTCAAATTCTTCCCCTCAGCATCATCCCCCTTTCCCTCCCTCCAATCATCTTTCCTCAGTCCCTTTACCCCCCCTCTCCCTATCTCCACATATCCTCTTTCCCCCAACAAATTCTCTCTATACCCGCTTTCGCTTCCCCTCGTCCATTCCCCTCTCAACCTCCAATATCCCCAATACACCACTCCGCTCCCCAAAATCGCCAATGCAGTAACCGGATACGCATAATAAGGAAACCTTTCATCGCCCTTCTCCTCCGCCGGTTTAATCCACGGTAAAATCAACAAAAGACAATTACTGAGCATAAAAACCACAATATACACCTTCTTTGCCTTGAAAGGCGATTGGTAATTTTCCGACGGTGTAAGTTGTAAATACAACAAACCAGCACTGATAGCAATCGAAATGACCGAAACGGGGTATCCACCAATATCCACAAGGAAATTATATATTTCTCCCGGTGGAGGCACGACAATAACCAACACACTCACAAACCAATGAAGAAACAATCCCGGAATCGGCGCTTCCCCTTCTTTTCCCGAGAAGAAATTAGAGAAAGGTAAGAGTCCATCTCTTCCCAATTCCTGATTGACTCTCGCTTGTGCGAAACTTGTCGCGGCGATGTTTCCAAAGGCTGATACTACCACTGCAATAGGTAATACATTTTCACCAACCACTTTGCCGAAAATATTTCGGAAGAAATGTCCTGCGACTACTACTCCCGCCGAGCGAAAATCGTCGAGTTCGACGACGAGGAAATACGCAATGTTGGCGAGGATGTAGGCAGCGGAGACGAGGGAAAGCGCAATAGGAGCTGCAGTGCGGAGAGTGGGAATGGGATTTCGAATGGAGGAGAGGACTTGGTTAGCAGTTGAGTAGCCACGGAAACAGTAGAGGATTTTGAGGAGCGCGGTGGCGTAGTCGTGAGGTTGGGTGGAGGAGTTTGCGAAGAGGTGGGAAAAGTTTCGTTGGGCGGTAGAGAGGTGTTGTGGGGCTCCGGGGATATATTCCGTAGAGACGAGATTGAGACGGCGGGGGATAATGGAGGAAGAGGAGCCGATGCGCATGAGGAGTCCGGCGAGCCCTGAGAAAATTACTATGAGGACGAAGAACATTTTTCCCACGCCCAGAATGTTGATTATGCGAAGACCGGTTCGTTGATAGCGAGCGTGGATGAAACATATTAGTGTAATGACTGCTACTGCAATACTACGGACATTCCATCTGTTTGCATCGATCTCAAGCGCATACATTATGTATTCTCCCAGAACGATACAATTGGGTGTCGAAAATCCGAGAAGCACGACATAACTCATGAACGCACACGTCGCCAACATTTTCGGCTGTCTAAATATTCTCTCGAGATATATACGTTCGCCACCGGATCTTGGTAGCGCAGTCCCTAAATCGAGATATACTGCGAGCCCGCAGAAGGAAATTAGAGATCCGATGACCCATAATGTAAGACTGGCTCCTACGCTTCCTACAGATTGGAGAATAGAACTAGGTATGGAGTAAATCCCCACTCCGACGGTTTTGCCGACTATTATATTTATTGTGGAAAAGGTACCGAGCTTGGCTATTTCGGTTGTGCTTGAATCTACATTGTATAATGGAGTTCGAGGAAGAAAGGTCGATGATTCAGCCGGTGATGCTAAAGTCGTACCTGAATAGGAATCGAATTGTTCATCCTCATCATCCGATTCTTTGGATTTTATGTTTCCCCGACCGTTTGGTGTTAATAGATAATTCCGGGGTGTTTGAAGAAATTTCGAATCACCATATATTGAACTTCCCCTCGACCGATCAACATCAACATGTAATCCTTTTACTCCATCTTTGTTCGATGAATATGGTCGTCGTGGTGTAACAGGAGATCGACAACTTATGTCGAAACTATTTCGTAAAGGTGTTGATGCTATCGATATAGCGTCGCCGAGAAATGATCTCGACTGGGAGAATCCTCCCATTTGGATGGCTTATATGGAATGAAAGTATGAAATATTTATCGTAGAATTCGTAAGCAAATGGATATCATTGGATTATTGAAATTAGAGTACAGAACAAATTAGAATCACGGTTTTTGAGAAACTCATGTAGGAGATAATGAGCAAAAAAATGTCTCATAAAATTACGGACTAGAAATATAATTCATGAAGAAAAGCTTTGAAATCAAAGGGAGATGAGAAAATATGAGAGATGGGGAGTTCTTTTCTTAGATCAACTATGATACATGAACATACTCCTTGGCTTTATCCAAACAGAAAGTAGTGCCCAACTTCCTAGAACTAAAGATCAGCATAAATATAAACATATGCCTATTTGATCTCTCGAGAAAATTTCCCATTCTTCACAAGAACGAGACGTGTATAATGCTCAGCAGCAATCTGATATCCTAATCATCGACGGAATCCACTAAGATTTTCATTCTTTGAAACGACATGGAATCCTTGACCTCATGTTTTGACGTCTTGCTCTATTCTTTTCCCACTCATCATGTAGATATATAGAAGGGAAGAATACAGCCGTGGTTGATCAGACACCAGACGTCCGATGCTGAAACGACGTTAGTAATCCAATGAAAATTATGAAGCGGCAAGGATAAAGATCGGAACAAGCATTTTGCAATTCGTCAACCAAGGAATCGTAATGATATACGATCAATGAAAGCTTCGCCCTGGTTCAAGAAACTTTGGGCATCGCTTGGTTCAAAGCTCGAGGGGATTATCGATCGGATGGATGTCGTGAATGCCAAGTATCAATCCGGAAAGCAAATCAAGCCGATATTTCGTATTTGCTTTTGTCTGACAGATCACCTTATGTAGACGATGCATTTTCGTCATCGAGTTTCAACTCCAATCGATACTGATGCTTTGGTTGCGTAGCCATTCTCAATCATTGATCTTTTCCTTTCAAAAATCAAACATCGTCAATGAGATGATACCCAGTGATATCCAAACCCTCCCAAGAGGCACAATGATAGGGCATCCTTAAAAGGTCGCAAATGCTCAAAAGCTTGTCATGTGGAGAAAAGTTACAAGCTCGTTTGACGGCCCGAACACGGTATTTTTGAGGCTCCTGCTCCCCTACATCCAGTGGTTCTCTGCCGATCTTACGTTATTTAGCAGCATTGTGTCTCTGTGCTGATGTTGGCATTGTAAAGGGACAAACACTTTTCTAAGCCAATAGCTACTGATTGATGTATTTAAAATTAGATAAATTGATTAGAAAGAAGTGTATGATAAAATCAGAGAGAAAAAATGTCTACTAAATTATCTGGTTCAGTTTGCCGATAACTATATCATGTTATCGTACAAATAAGCGCTCGAGTATTTCTATTTCAACACTAAGTATTGAGGATTTCACTGTTTCACCAAGCCTAGTGACAAGCTCCATGCCAAGAATAGATCGGGTTTATTCAGCCTTGTTGTTATTAGTTCTTGTAGAGATCATATTGAGTGGTGAAAAACACCTTGCATGTCAAATATTGTGTTCATGAATTTGTAGTAACAAATCAACAACGCAAGTCCTAAAAACAAGACTCCACAACTCCATACCTATATTCTTTCCAATATGAAGTGTTGTAATTGGTCTCATATTCATCCATCCTAGGTTCAGATAACATCTCTTTCCTTGAGATCGTGGGCGATGAGATTATTGAAAATAAAAACAATTCCATGTGCCGTCTCTAAATTGCCCGAAAATGCGATTCCTGTCCATCATGATTCATCATTGCTAGTGACAACGCAGTTACCTCCCTATACCTTGAACTTGAAATATCATATCGGTGATAGCCCATAATCGTACCACTACTCACAATCTCGCAGCTCACCTGCCTCTTCTCTCCCTTGTCCCTCCAATCCCACGCAAAAGCCACCTCATCATACTTCTGCCAAACTCCTAGCATAATCATTACTTCCCACTCTCAATCCTTCCAATCTCACCCGTCTCTGTACTTCTATAGCCCCCCTCCGGGAACCAAATTTTCTCCAACACCCACTTTCCCTCATTCCCTCTATACCGCTCTCTCTCCTCAAAAAATGGCCTAAAAACCCCATCTACAATACGATCTGGAGACATTTTCCCCTCTTTCACTACTTCTCCTCCTACAATTGGTGCACCAACCAGGATTCCATTTGGCGCCATAACTTGTTGAAACATTTTCACAAGACATTGGCTTGCGCTTTTGGTGGCGCAGAGAGCGGAGATGTTAGGATCTGGGTATTTATCGAGCAAGCCACCGGGAACAAGGAAAAGAGGATGTTCGCCTTGGGGGATATGGGAAGTGTTGGCGTGATTCATGTACCATTGTCTGCAGAGTTGTTGTTAGTATTTTTTCTTCTGATGATCCAATTCTGATATTATGATGTACGTGAAAAAAACATACCCAGCAACCAAAGTTCCCATCGCCGTAATGTTAAAATCTTGCGTCAAAACCTCGGGTTTCAATTCCAAGATGGGACTCGGAGCTACGTGTGCAGCATTATAGCAAAGAACATCTACTTTTCCACCCACTTGTTCGGCAGCCCAGTCTAGAGCTTTATGGAGAGAAGATGGGATGCTAGCATCGCCGGGGTGGACGAGGACTTTGGGAGCTTTGGGGTTGAGATCATTGATTTCTGAGGCGAGAGAAAGAAGGGAGGAGTGATTGCGAGAGATGAGAATGATTTGCCAATTGTGAGAAGCGAGGTAGAGAGAGAGACTGCGGGACATGAGGGGGCCGGCGCCAATTACTATTATGGTGCGAGGTTGGAGAGATGTCATTTTGATGATGACCTGTAAGCTTCGAATTATTTGTGAGTTGTGAGTCCAATCGACTTGTGGATTGAAGGGAATTATGAATGACAGAGAGTGCTGGCGATCTCTATGCCGAGAAAAATATTCGGCAGGGAGATAACATCAAAGCTAGAAGATGAGATTGTGCCATAGAAGACATAATGAGGGGTAAACGCGGGGTAAATTCCAGAGAAAATTCCAAGAGAAGTGATTTGAAAGAGCTTCATCGAATGGTAAGAATAGTGAAAGAGCTCTCCAATTCATGTTAGGTGCAAATGCACTCATCTGATTCATCAGTCCGCAGCTTCGTCTTCCAATCGAACGCCGCAGCCTACTCAGCTAGCATGGCTAGTGTAACATCTTTCCATTCGAGGTAGCACACATGTGTACAGAATAGTAATGAGAACAACCGGAATGTAGAACAAAAAGTAAGATCCAACTTTGCCTAGACTCTACCACATAGTAAAATGAACAAAGAGCAGCTCGCCAACATTGAAAACATAAGATTCAATCCTCAGCAATTCGACTACATCTCCAAAACCCCGTCTCACAGGAATATTCGATATCGAACGACTCCTCCAATCAACAGCATTAAATCCAATCGAAATGGAATCCCATATTCCCTCTCTCTCAACAAAAACGATAGAACTACCATCGATATCAAACCCCCGCACGAATTCCAATTTCCTCACCTTCCACCATGTAACCAAATCCAAATAAACAAACTCAACAAACCGAGCACGATTTCAAGAAAAAAGTCATCTAATCGCTTCTCTATCCGATGCCGCGACCAATATACAAGTAAGTACTCAGCCAGCAGTAAGACAGAATATCAATTAACAATAATCGAATAAAAATACACACATCATGTACGTAAACTCCTCAATCCCTCATCCCGACTCCCAACTCCCAACTCCGCTTCAGCTGGACCAGGTTCCTCCTACTTCAGACACGCAACAAAACGCATTCCATTTTCCCTTCTTCATTCCCGTGATCTGAGATTATCCAATCACGTCTCATCACATCACGTCAGCTCAGGGAATTTATATGAGAAAACGTGGGATGGTGAAATACCTAGTAGCTCTGCTGACAGTCTGACGCCAAGACCTTCTTTCCTTTCCAAGGTTCCTCGAGTCACCCTTTTATCTTTTCAGGAGCTAGGGTGTTTGGAGATCTTGATGAGATGCGATGGCGTTGAGATATAATATGATATGCTAAGATGTATCTACATGGGGAGACAAGATAAGATATACAATTAAATCCTCCCCCTTTTTTATCTGAATGAAGGATGATTACTCGGATGAATAACACGATAAAGATCATGGATTCATTCATTTATTCATTTATTCATCCAGAGCTTTGGGTTCTGACTTGCTTACCCAGGTAAGCATACAAGTTAGCGCAAAATGCGGGAGTATAAATACCAAATAGGACGACCATGAATTTATCAATCTACAATCTACAAGTAAGCAAGTCATCATCCTCTTCATTATTATGAAGATTTACAGAAAAGCATCTATAAATACATAAATAACATAGAAATTCACGAAAAAAATCATGTGAAAATAATTAATTGATTAATTTTTATCGAGTAAATAAATGTCGACATAATCTATATTTGAAACTCTTCTTCTTTTTTCTCTTTCCACATAATCCACCTTTCATTCCTAGAAATATTGTCATGATATCTATCATTCAATTGAATCCCATCATACATACATGCATGCATGCATGCAGTACATCGAAGTAGAAGCGAATACACACACACACATAAAACATCAAGCTCATCACTCGGATACCTACCTAGTAATCATTACATTTGGTAGCCTCACCCCTTAGCTGCACCCCAATCCCCAAAAATCCCTCTACATAAAAGCCAAAGCAGATGCACCCATGGCACCCGCAAACACCCATCCTGCAACCCTCAATCCACTCGCATCTCCCTTCTTGGTACTCGACGCACTAGCTGCGCTTCCCGTCGCGGTTCCAGTGCTTGTTGCTGTTCCCGCACTAGCATCGACATCGAATCCACAAACGCCGGTTCCATTCATTTGGTAAGTAGGGAAAAGAACTCTTGGTTCTCCCTTGTCCATTTCGACGAAGAGCGTTCCGTTTTCACTTGCGATGTATGATGTACATGTGATGACTTCTGTCATGTTTGTTCCAGCGTCTGCGGCGCTGTTGATGGCGATGGTGTAAGCTCCTCCTTTAGAACCTTGGTTGGAAAGTACTGAGACAATTTGAACACCATTTGGTCCTTTACGTGTGGCGTATGTGGAATCGTCGCTGTGGAGTAGAATGGATGTGTTGGTGATGTAGTTTGAGTTGATGGAGATAGCGTGGTTACGGAGAGTATTGAGAGTAGCAGTCATAGTGTAGAGAGGAGCAGTTGTGCTTGGTTTACTTTCCCAGAGAGCTTGACGGTTGTATGGAGAATAGTTGCCTTGGAGATGCTGTTCTTGTCCATAGTAGTACTTGGGGATACCATCTGCGAGGATTGTGAAGGCCATTGCGTTGGCTGCGAGCTGTGTTGTGTTAGTATTTCGTTATGAGATGATGAATGGAGGAAACTTACAGTCTCATCATCATTGTAAGATGCAAAACGCGGTTGATCTTGATTCTCAATGAAATTGGCAAGATATTGTGGAGATTTGCACAAAGATCCCACACTCTTGACCATATCGACTAAACCGGACATCTTTCCAGCGGTAAAAGCCTGAATGGTTGTGAAATAAACTGGGTAGTTCTCCAATCCCTCTGTGTACTGTTGATATTTGCAAGTGAAAGCAGCATCACCATCATCTACTTCTCCCAATGGATACACACCGGCCGCCTCGACGAAATCTTGGAAGAAATCATATGTGATTTGCTTAGCACCATCGACTCGAATTCCATCAATGGAGTAATTGGCGACAAGCTCCTTAATCCAGGTTCCTAATGCAGCTGCAATGTCTTTGTTCTCTGTTTTGATATCTGGAGTTGCGACTCCGGTGTATCCCAACCAACAATTTTGATATTCTGTGACGTTTTGCCAATCGACGATTGGGCAGTATGAGTTGTATGATGCTTCATCGTTGAATGGAGCGGGTGAGAAAGCAGAATAATCGATCTTGGTTCCTGCTGTCATGTTGTGGTCTCCAATGTCAACAGCCATCTCACTAGCGACGACATCGACTAGGAGGTACATTTTTCTCTTGTGAAGTTCTGCACTTAGTTTCAACAAATCATCTGCTGAACCAAAGTTTGGATTGAGATCGTAAAGAGACTAGAATATCGATGTTAGAACTTTCCATGCTATCCCAATAGCAAGCCAATTGCATGCGAACAGAGAAAAGCTCTGCCAAGAGAAAACCTACAGTTTGCCAATATCCATGGAAAGCTTGTCCATAAATCGTCGTACTATTGATGTTCAAATTGACTGGACTTATTTGAATGGCGGTGAATCCCATGTTCTGGATATAATCCAGATTCTCCGTGATGCCATTCCAAGTACCTCCACAATAATTTGTGATATTACAAGGAGCATCGAAATCTGCAGATCGATGATATCTATCTGTGATAACCTGATAGATAGATCTCCCAGCCCAATCATCACTACTTGCAGCTTGAGATAAACCCGCGAAGAGGGGAACGAGTGGAATAAGTGAGTACTTCATCGTGATGTTGTGTAAAGCCGAGGGCAAAAGACTGTAACGAATGGAGGTACGGAATAAGAGTAAACTACTCGAAATACAAGTGCAATGCGTACGATACAAACAGAACGAGAGACTGAGTGTATGTATAAAACAAAAGATGTTGAAACAATCACCAACTCTTCAGTTATTTAAAAAAAGACGCAAAACAGAAAGAGTGTAGACAATTTCAAAATCAAAAGAAATCAGAACAAAAGGAAGAGCCAATATAAACCGAAATCAAACCCGATCTTTCCTACAAACCACATCCTACCCCAATTAAGATATCCATACTTTTCATGGTCCCCAAGTGTAAGTGTAAGGGTTGTGATATGGAATACGAGAAGTTAGGGTGAGCCACCCTGAGCCACCAGTCAGGAACAAGTCTCCTGATGATATCCGGACGGCATCAAGGCGTAGGAACTTTGGTGTGGATGATGAGTAAGGTTACATGCATGTATTGAGGATCTTTAACTAAAAGGGTACACTTAGAACTTCCAAGGTTACTTAGGACTTGCACATTTACTATACTTTGTATGAATATCCGAGGGGGTAACCATATGGGAAAGGAACACCGGTGAACGACAATTTCCTTTCCCCCTCGAGATGGAAAATAAATGATGTGAAGGAGATGAAGATATTAATTACAAAGATCACAAGACCTCGAAGCAGAGCAATACAACGCCCGATAAGAAATTGACTTTGCACATTAAAATTAAAATTTGAACAAAATAACAATAACAATAACAATAACAATAACAATAACAATAATATACCAAGTTAAAGTGACGCCCACAATGCGTACCGAAAATTCTATCTATCATCCGTGTTTTCGATAGCCAAGCCATCAACAAATGTTACTAAGTGTAGATCAACCATGCTGCATTAACGCGTCGAGCCGTCCACCTCTCTCATATCACCCCTCTCAGCCCTCTCTCGCCTCTCGGAACTTCTCTCCTCCACTCAATACCAGGAACAGCATTTGAATACGAGATTTCCGTCAAAGCAGCACTCCTACTTCTCGTACTGGACGGGTCAAAATAAAGTTAAGATCTAATGAAATGAACTCCTGGATGAAAGACCCCGTAAGAAGATTAAAAAGATTTCTGCTTCTGCAAACCGGACCGAAGAAATCTGATGTTATCTCTCGACATGTTGTTTGTGTGTTTCTGATACCGTTCGTTGTCAGGGATAAACACGAAAGGTGCGAGTTTGATGGATCGATATATAGTTTGATACCGTATTCAGAAAGTATCAGCAACTCCGCACCCTTTTTCATCGTGGGCTTGCATGTCTTCGAGTATAAGGCCTAGCATCGCCAATCAATCAATATTCAAAAAACCTATCTGAATCAAAATTGAACAAACATGGGCGAAATCCCAGACAAAAATTGTTCCAAATAAACAAATAAGCAATGCTTGGCGAAAAAGCTTGACCAACGCCACCATCCCCGGACAATTTTAAAATTGCGATGGGAAGGGATGAAAATGGGAAATGACGGTGTGCTTATGAGATACCGTTTGCAAGATCTGGGGAAGATGAGATGGTGTGGAAGGAAAGAGGTAAGGCTTCAAGGGATGAGGAGATTAGATTGTTGGTTGGTGACGCGTGGAAGGTTACATCTTGTCTATTCTATCATGGGTACCGGCAGACGGAAGGACTTGTGTCTACGATCGATATACAATTTTGAACCTTGAGCAAATTTTCTATGTAAGATCACCTGTGTATCGAGTTATATTTACTACGTCCAAATCGGGCTTCAGAAGTGATCGAAACTAAAGAAAAGGGAAGTATAGCGACTTTGTTCCCTCAGAGCTCAACTTCCAAATGATTTCTCCCCGTCAAATTCCCCATCATCTCTCTGACCTCTGTTACTCTTCCTACTACACTTTCGAGTCCTCCTCATTGCCCCATACACTCATTAACAACGCCATCAACAAACCCATCAATACCCCCAAGATCACACCTCTCCATTCCCCCTTCACAATTCTCTTCCCCCAAAACATTGTTTCATCAACTTTGACTCTTATAACACTATTCCCCAGTCTCTGTTTCCGTGCACTCTTCAATCCAGGTAGCGCATCATGTGAGTAACTGTTGTTCAACAATTGGTAATTCTGCATCTCGTTTTTCTCTACTTTTTGACCGGCCCAGTGCCCGAGAGTTTTGCGATAGGTCCAGGGACCGGAGGACGGATCATCAATTTGAACAGGAAGCGGTGTGAGGAGGGGGACGCCGTAGCCGCAAGAAGTCTGGACCTGAGGTTCCTGTCAATAATCTTTTCTTTTGGATGTCTCCCATTTGTCTCGAACACTCTATTTCTTGAAGTCAAGAGCAGAATTCTGTTGCGCTGAATCATAAGATGCATTCATGAGAATCAAGGGAAGAAAAAAGAAAACATACCTTCCAAACATCCAACAAGATCACAGCTCTCGCACCATCCACATTCGAATTTCCTATTTTAGCCAGTAGAGGTGCGAATTCGGGTGTATTCCATTCAACTACATGTCCCGTGCAGAAAAATCGCATGATGCGGGGAGTAGAGGTGAAAGAACAGAACATGATTGTTACGCGACTGTTCTCTTGGAGGAAGTTAGTGTGGAGATGGAAAAGTAGGGAATTAGGTTATTGTGGGAGGAGGACAAGGTAGAGAGTAAGGGATATGAATGGACGAACCATAGATATGGCTAATAGTCTCGACTCCCGAACCGGTTGCATCGATACTGTGAGAGCATCAGAACTGTCATCCCAAAACTGGAAGTCCGCGTAGAGCAACAGTGACGATACCAAAGGTGTATGAAATTGACGAATAGAAGAAACATCACAATACAGATTTCAGACGGTAAAAAGAAGGACAATTACGGCATGTCCTACCAAGATCGATGACCACTACAGCCACACGTCATGGCAGCGCTCCGGATGTTCGTACTTCCCACTTCCCCATCACGAAACCCGAAATATCATCCTATATTTCACCTCGACGACGTCCTTTATCAACACATCACTCCCAAACCCCAACAATATCATAACAACGCGGAAAAGAAACATTAAAATGAAGCAAAAACTCACTAAGCACAACTATTCGGTCCCAGAATCTTAAACGTCGCATCGCTAATCACCAAAATATCAGTTAACATTATCTCTTCCCTCTTTCCTTCTCTACTTTCCAACTCCCTCATTTCATCATCCACAACCCCCCGAAAACAAACCAACTTAAAAAAAAACACCACTCACGGCAACCCCTTCGGACTGAGATTAACATGCTTCCCAAACGTCGGCGCCGACCCCGTAAAGAAAACCGGTTGAGCCATGGCCCAATCCGCCAATTCTGGAGAGATGGATGGGAAGTATTTGACCATTTCTCTTGATTGTGACTTCTATTTTCTTTAGTTCTTTGTATTTCGAAACTGAGGAACAGAGGAAGAATGCCAAAGACAATTGAGTAAATGAAAATTCGAGGGTTTCGGTCAGATGGATGAGGAATTTATATGTATATGTATATGTATATATGTAAGTAGGATGAGTGATGTATACGATTGATTCCCTCAGAAAGATAATGCAATTCTACAAGTGCATACACAAGAGAAAGTCAGATTCGAACAAAAGAATTTCCAACAATACAATTGATGTCGAACAAAAGAGACACATCTATCCATCCATCAACCTGAGTCACAGAGTAAGAACGACGCGGTTGTGCGGGGTAGGTAGGTATTAGCACCACGCATAGACACATCAAAAGTCCCCGAATTTCCTAGATATTCAATTGGAGGCCCTTTGCTTTACATGCTTGGCGGTGAACTGATCCATTCCTGTAATTTCACATGTTTTCCACAAGCTATGACTTTGAAAATTTAAAAATGCAACGACTCGAATTCGTATCATCATCTTATATGCTTATGCTACGCTTCATATACCATGCCATGCATTTCTTAAACCATCTCTCATCAACTCATCACTCATAAGGTCTAAGATCCATAGATACCTTTCATTCCACACCTATTCCGTGTCAAATAGCCAGATCAGGCCGAGCCAAACCCATCATCTCGATTTAGATTTAAAAAAACAAAAGACAGAAACCAGATTCAACTAATCTTGTACAGGGGTAATGTGACCAAACAGACGCCTTCATAAAATGCCGACCTTTAAAAAACAAACGCCTAAGTGGATATCCAGTATACATCTTCTGAAGTTGGAGAATGTATCGACAGTAAAGAACGCGTGGTATAATTAGAGGAAGTAATCTCCAGCACCTCTCCGACCGGCTGGAACTGCACGTTGATCTTCTGGTACGGCACTGAAAATGCTGAATTTAGGATTGAGATCTTCTCCAACGTTCATAATTGAAGCGACGTTGCCACATCGGTAACAGTAGTTAGGAGCTGACCAGACAGTAACGACAGATTTTTGTGCGAAATGATACTGAAAAATGTTAGCATATCTCTGTTCTCATCTTAGCAGGTAAAATAACATACCTTGTATCCTTCATTGACAAGTTGATGAGCACGAGCAATAAGCTTCAAACCATTGACATGATTGAATTCATTGGCAACCTTGTCTCCAAATAGCCATCCAGCCCCGCGAGGAGAAACAGCCCAAGTATCAACATCCTCAGGATCACTCCATACCAAATCACAGAAAGCACCCTCATGAGGAATTTCTTGAGCACGTGCAACAACTCTGATTTGATCAACAGTACGAATTTCTGGACTCAAACCACCATGGACGCAAAGAACTTCTCCATCAACAACTGCTGCAAGCACGAGGAAGTCGAAAACCTGACAACAAGATTTCCAAACCGAAGCATTACCGTATTTTTGTTGACATTCTTCGTAGAACCCATATACTTGCGTGATTTGACGAGATTCGTGATTTCCGCGAACAAGAGTAATCTTATCAGGATATCTAATATCGTTAGAAATGGGTCAGACTTAATGAAGTGATTCACTTACGTAGCTTTCAAGCACATAAGTAATGTGAAAGTTTCCAGACTGAAATATCCTCTATCGACGAAATCACCCAAGAAGATAAAATTTTGGTTCCCATTTCCAGAGACTTGATTATTGTTGACATTAATCCCGGAATCTGCTCCAGAACTCGTACTGCGATTTGATCCACCTGCAGTGCGTGGTCGTCCTCGAGGTTCATCATCGTCATCATCATCATCGCCTCCACTTGCGCTTTCCACACCACTGTCACTACTTCGTATCTTCTTCTTCAATTTTGGATCTGTAATTTCAGTAGGTGGTTCGAGCGCATCCGTGTTGATCACAGTGGTGGGGGCTTGAACATTTGTCTCGCCCGGCATACCACCAGCAATACGGAAGAGTTCAAGTAAATCGTAAAATTGTCCATGGATATCACCACAAATGGTAACAGGGGTTGCGACAGGCTGTATATTTGACTCTGTTGAGGGATGGATCAGTACGAGAAGATACAAAATGATGATTCAGAAGGATATTACCTTCCATCAAGCACTCCTTTACCATTTCACAAAGTTGTTTCATTGCCCACTCTGGTAGATAATGACATTGTTTCGCCTCTGCTAACCACTCCTCCAGACCGGAACGAGGTCCCAGTTTCGCAGCTCCAGGGCGGGGTACCGTAGGACTCATATTGTGTATTCTGATAAGGTGATGGCGAAGTCTTGAGCTTCCTTTTGGATGGGTGAACAAGTAGGATCAAATTGTGACCTAAAATTTCTCGACTTTAGGAGAGTTGAGTCTGTTCCTGAATCCTCTTTGAGCTGTGCCGGGTTTTCTAAAATCGTCTCGAGTTTGCAGGTATATCTTGTTGGTACGGATGCTTTTTCAACAATTCTCACTCTGGAATTGTCGCAATTGGTTTGTTGAATGCCCTCTTGAAAGTTGATATTGGCTTTCTGGGAGTTGTCGTAATCGTCTTGATGAGATTGTTCGTAATCCTCCTGATAGAATACCTCTTCAACTGCCTCATCTGAGAGTGTACTTGGAATCATGCTGCGCTATGCCTGATATCGTATTATAACCGAAGAAGTTGACATAGATTATGTGAATGGTGACCGTATTCTCGGTGGTTAGGCTTTCCGACCCAAGGGCATTCATTCCCTTAGAATTGATGCCCCACGTTTTTAACCTTATCAGCAATCACATATTCGAGTATAATAATGCTATTGCCTACTTGCACAAACATAATATAAGTCAGTTGGCGACTTTTCCAACAGATGGGCGTCGCAATTCTTTACATCAGTGTGCTTCTCATGAATCTGCGAGCCCGTACAGATTAGAGAACGTGAATATCAATTGTTCGGACCCACAGGCCCCAGATCATTCGGCGCAATAATCTGATGGAAAGTCGACCTCAAAGTTTCATCCGTTATACAACTACCATTCAGAATGGCTACCACAGCAGGATCCCGCAATAATACCAATGGTGTTCTTTCTCTTACAACTACTCAGACATCGGGAAATGCATCCAAACAATCTGCTAGCAAGCCAGCAAGTTCCAAAACGAAACTCATTGTGCGCAGACTGGCTCCCGGATTGACTGAGACTGAATTCTGCTCATTACTCGGTGACGAATGGAAGGTAGGGCAAGGGAAGGTTGATTGGTTTCAATACAAACCAGGAAAGGATTCTAAAGAGTATGTTCTTCCGCGAAGACTGCGCCGACATTACTTACAAACACATACAGCCCTTCCAAACCATCACGCCCCTCTCGAGCATATCTTCACTTGACCAATAGTGACCATCTTTTGCCATTCTCCGACGTTGTGCGAAAATCGAGTTTTGAAGATGCAAAAAATACATACACAAATTCTTGTCTTATTGGACCACCCACTGTAGAATTTGCGCCTTACAGCAGAGTCCCTGCAGGTCTCAAACGTCGTACTGATGCCCGGGCTGGAACAATCGATCAAGATCCAGAATTCATGGCATTTTTGGAAGGTTTGGCCAATCCAGTTACTACAAAAGAAGTTGACGCAGAGGGCGAAGATCCCCCAACAGGCAAGGCCGAGAAAGTCACAGTGACTCCCTTGGTTCAATTCTTGAAAGACAAGAAGGCCAATAAAACGAAGGAATCGGCAGCCAAAGCAGCAAAGAAGCAGGAAACATCAAAGTCCAAGACGAGTGAGGGATCGAATTCTACAGGTGATGGGAAGAAGTCCAACAAGGAATCCAAATCCGACAAAGTTGCGGCCACACAAGAAGCTGTCAAGATTTTGAATAGGGAAGCTGGCAAGAGAACAGCAGCTGCATCAACCTTATCGGCAGCCTCCGCATCTTCTCAATCTACAGCTGAAAAGAATGTACCTAAGCTTGATACTTCTAAAATTCCTGCAAATGAAAGACAAGCCGTTGTCGCTGCTCACGTTCGTATGCTTCGACGTGATCTCGGACTCAATCCTTCGCAGGCGCATCGTCGCATCAAACGCGATACAGCTAGTGCAGTAAAGGCGGAGTCTACTGAAAAGCCCACCACAAATTCTAACAACAACGCGTCTTCCCCAGCTACTCCTACAACACCTACAGGTCCAAAAGTTCCTCCCGCTCAGCCTAGCGCTCAAGCAGGTGGCCGAAGATCTAGGAGAGGTAACCAAAATCACAATACCGAATCGTCTACCAATAAGCCATCAACTACCACTACTTCTGCCCCAACCACACCTATGGTTTTGCTAAGAAAGCCCGATAATCAAAGACCCCAGCAACGGCCAAGTACCGCCACTTCTCAGCCTTCATCTACTCCCCAAGTTCAATCCAAGCCAACTCCAAAAGTTACTCCAGCCACTTCAGCTACGGTACCATCTCAACAGGCTACTTCAAACCGAGGGTCAAAAGCTCAGGTCGATGTTTCATCCAAAATTTCCCGACAAGCTTTCATCAAACATGCCAATCCGTCTCAAGGTGTGACCGAAGCATTGCTAAAAGAAGCGTTAGAGAAGTTTGGCAAAGTCTCCATGGTTGAGATAGACAAAAAGAAAGGCTTTGCATATGCCGATTTTGAAGATGCAGAAGGTTTAAAGAAGGCAATGGCTGCGAATCCAGTTTCCGTGGCTCAAGGCACCGTTCACGTTATGCCACGAAAGGGGAATACCGCAAATCCTGTACCACGTGCTGGTCCGGCCCCAAGAGCACCTGCTCCGTCACCTGCTAATCCCGCTCCGCGTGGCGGTAGAGGTGGAACTATGGGTAGGAGGGGTGGTAGAAACGGAGGCGGAAGAGCTCGTGTGGACATTCCAGTCGCAGACTCGTCAAAATCTTCTTCAGCCGCGAACTCTTCGAAATCAACCCCAGTCACGCCTGCAGGATCAACTCCCAAGTGAAAACCACCTTATTCAGAATGATGGTTCAACAAATTCTTGAAGAGTAGTTAGCAATGGTTCGCCAATCTATGGAAAACATAAGCCACCGTCGGAAACACGAGACTTCCATGCATCACTGAAAGTATCTATCAATATACCTCAGAGTTATAAAAGCCTACGGATAACATTCAAAACAGCACCTAGATTTATTCTCAGCTTGTCCAATTTTGGTCTGAAGCTCAAAGGGATGGGATTATGTGTAGAAGAAGCATAATTAACAAGCATGCGCGCAAGGCCATACGAGGTGGCGAGAGGGGAGAGCTAGGAAGTATTGATTCCGCGGCGGTAGGAGGGTTTGACAATAATACGAATACACGACTCCCCAAATAGGGTAACGTGTCTGATCTAGTATTACGTAGCAAAATTTTGAGATCACTCATTGATCCTTTTCTTATGGATGCATTCATTGACATACTTAACTCTTATGCTCAACAAAGCGAACCGTGTCATGTGAAGTGGCTACCGGCCAATGTATAACCTGCTCTTATCTGCTCGGTGTCATTGCCTGAACTTCTCACACTCCTTCCCGCTCTCAGCTCCCAATCCCGGAGCTGGCATGTTCGTATGCTACGCGAAGTTTTTCTCCTATATAACTCATTCGCCTCTAGTTTCTTTCTGTAGGTTGACAAATAAGTGGAAAACGTTCGAATCGATGATCATGTGGCCCGGCCCAAAATTGTAGGATGGTGCAAAGTTTTGTACTGGTTATGGTATGTAGACTCTGAGGGTGCTCGATTATCTGATGTATAAGTTTAATTTTTGTCATCTAGTTATATTTTTGTTGTCATTGGTATTCTTGTTGCAGTTTTACCTCATACTGTCGTCTGGTAATTTTGAATAACACTAGGTAGAGTTTCCTCTGGGACCAAGAAGTGGCAAAATTAGTGTCTTCATATTGTTAGAGGAAACGTGAATCAATAGCCACAGCCTACATTCGTATATCATATGTCTGACTTCGGAAGTGTTTGCATCTGGATTGAGGATCTTATGAGCCTTTTTAAGGGAATCATATGAGAAACAAGATTGCCCACAGTGTGTAGCTGGTAGTGAATCATCTTGTGCTATTTTTCTTGTGATGAGGGCCCCGTTAGATGTTTCGTGGGTGCGGAGTGGGAAAGGGGGGGGTAGGTGAATTTGATATTCTTTGGGGAGTAAGGAGTGTTTAGAGTGCGTTCCGCTAGTATATAAGGGCTGTAAAATCGGGATATGGAAACTGCAACATAACATGGGAATTCTTTCAACATGAGATTGATGGGGTACGACGAACAGATTGTTCTTTCGGCCAGAATCATCTTTCGTAGTCCTGATTAAGAATGTTTGACTAAGAGATATCAGGATTCTCAGTGAAAAATTGAAAATTCAGTGAACACTGTTGATGGACCGATGCTGTCGTCTTTTCATTTGAGCTCTTATTGACGATGATTTGTTGTCATTTTATCTTACCTATTGTTGCATCGGGCATTGAAAGATGTATATTTATTCTAAAAAAAAGCGGATAATTTGAGAAGGTCTTTCGGGGGGAGGAATTAGTTGGCAGATTTGCACAAGTGGATTATGAAGCCTTGTCTTCTACTCGCTGCGAAATTGATGATTCATTGGCCGGTTATGAGAGCAGAAGACCTGGCTTATAAGTACGGGAGAATGGAAGTTATTGATACTTCAGGAGTGTGTCTTGACTAGGTAGGAAGTGAATCATTCGTAAAGACTTTAAAATGTAGTGTGACTTGTGTTATTCATTCACCACCATCCTGTGCGGGGTCCTCTTAAACCATCTCTGCGGATTGGGAAGCACATCTTCGGGGTGCTATATAAAGACTCTGCATTGAAAGGTGAATTGAAGTCTACGTTTTAAAGAGTGGATCAATTCCCGGCAAGGACGCGAATTGCAACGAATATCAAAGTTTGGAATTGGAAATTATTGCGAGTACGAAGCCATGCAGGTTCGGCTGATAGTCAGTTAATTGGAAGAGTCAATACCTAGTGAGGACTTCACAACCTTGCGAATACCCAATAACTCAGCAATAATGCTAGATCCAGATCAAAATGTTCTCTTTGCTCAACTAGACCGAGACTCCAATTTTTTTTAATTTATGGCCCCTAAATATCAAGAAATATCAACTTCTACTTACGAAGACGACATTGCCCCCCCACCTAGCCCTCTAGTCTTTCAAAATTTGAGGTGCATCTTCACATTAAATGTTCCTGCGGAAGCATACGATTCCAGAATCCTCATTGATGTCAGGAACGAACGGAAAGGATCATGAAATAGTCATCTGGATGGTTCGATACCTCGGACGCTACATCGATATAGAACAATAACCATGTAGTATACTTATACCCTACCTGAGAAATTATCGTCTGTCATTGTGCATGCATGGATATATGATAGGTCGTCGCGCCCTGATTGGAGTCTCTGTACTTCCTATAGAATTTTCTCGTCTGAATTTTGCTGCTCTTCATTGTGTCATTTTAAACATCTTTCTGCTTCATTTCAAGGGCTCATGCATGTAAACAGATTCGGAATAAAATTGGCAGACGGTGTGGGTATGCGACAGGCTTGTATCTAAACTCCCAAGATACCAGATAGGCCATTTTCTAGGAGACCATAGATACAACCACCAGATTGCATCCCTAAGCAAATGTGAGTCCTAGCTGATTGTTTTGTCATTGGAGCTGACTTGACGTTCAATGGCCACGAAATTGGTGTCTTGCTTATGTCATCACTTACTTAAGCTTTAGACATTTCCCAGTTCAATGACCAACTTTTTCTAAATGTAGAGATTTAGTCAACATTGCTTGATGATTCTGCATCGTCCTTGTGAGATTCCAGTTCGATTTATTCTCGGAGGATGGCCCTCTTTTCAATGTCTAAAAATCCAGCTTTCGAAAAATGTGTTGTGCCAGCAGAAAGCTTTATGACTCCGTGGCCATATTCAAAATGATTAACTTTTGGCTAGTAAGATCGAATCAGACCGTCATAGTAATCCCATCGTCGGCATCGATGTAAGTTTGGACCTTGATGAACTTTTATATCATTTCATCCGAAACAAAAACCAAGAACCTCGGTATGACAAGAAAAGACCCGCTTTCGAGCCGGCGATACGTACGTATCGGGAGTGTCACCAAACTAGGGCAAACCCGTTGCTCAACAAATTCGCAATTCTTCAACATGAGGATCCCCTGAGCAAGAGTGCCGCGTTGGCAGTCTTGGTTGGCCTGGTTTTGAAAAGTTTTTTTGCACATTTGCCCAGTCGGCGGATTCGCGGGATGATATAAACTTTTAGTGAAAGATTTATCATTCAGCAAATTTCATCCTCTTTCATTTCTATTCTTCGTTCAAATTTTTTTGATGTATTAGAATCTCCAATTGCGATGGCAAGTGCAACAAAAATGGTACAACCAAAACCCCTCTCTGCTTTCAATAGACTATCACCCTGCGTCTATTTATACTCACCTACCACTACCACCGCACCACCTGCATCTGATCCATCAACTATCCTTCTTTGCAGCTGGAACAATGCCGCTCCAAAGCATATCTCCTACTACACCAACTACTATACCAATCTCTTCCCTCTCTCCCGTATCGTCCTCTGCACTATGAAGACTTCTCAGTTTCTTCTCCAGTCCGAAGCTCGACGACGAAAAGACGCCGCTCCTGCTATTGATGCTTTATTTTCTGAATCATCAGATCAAGAGGCGAGGTTATTAGTCCATTGCATTAGCAATGGAGGTGCTAAACGATTTTACGGAATTGCCGGGTTATATCAATCTTTGAAAGGAAAACCGCTTCCTATATCCAGCATCGTATATGATTCTTGTCCATCCCTTCCGTGGTTTAAGCGAGATTTGCACGCGCTTCTCCATGTGCCTGGAGCCAAACTGCCTTGGTTGTTATATATACCCCTAGCAGTCGTTGCGATTATAGCTGCATCAATAGTGTACTTTATCGTACATTTTTGTCCACATTGGGTGTGGAGAGATTTGGTGAGGGGACCATTGGAGGGTTTGAATGATGAGAGGCTGGTAAGGAAGGAAGCTACTAGGGGGTATATCTATAGCGAGGAAGATGATGTCATTGAGTGGAAAGATGTCGAAGAGCATGGAGAAGCAGGTACTCTGAAAGGGTATAGGGTTGAGAGGATCAAGATGGTTGGAGGAAAGCATGCGCAAATGTTCAGAGGCGAAGGAGGTGAGGATGCTTACTGGGGGTTTGTGAGGAAGCTGTGGGTGGATGGATTGAAGGAGGTCTGAACGATACATGTGTCTCGAGATGCTTGTTAGAGCGCATCAAGTTTTGTTAGTATTTTTGTTGCAAGTGGATCGTAAAATCTACACTTCCTAGCAATATTTTGAGAGCATGGTGATTGTAGAATACTTGATCCCCGCAAATATTAAAATGAAATATCGAGAAATCTTAGGATGCATTAGACTGGAAACTACATCGTTTTCAAGGTGCTTTTTGGTCTTGGAGGCTGCTCAACGCTCGAAAATTCCATTGATGCTTCTGACATCTTAGCTCAGAGATTCCCTAACAAATTCTCGCGTAGCTCCTTTGGCTTCTTGGTCCAATCAAGAGTATCGTTGCTCAAACTTACACGTGCACCCGGGTAAAAAGAGAACTCGCCATTTAGACTTTAGATGGAAACTTCAGGGGACAAACAGGATACATAGACTCACCGCCTACTAATATGCAAAACTGCTGCGAAAATCTCCATCTGGGCAAAATTCATACTATTTCTAATCCGCACGCTCTTAGCCCGCATCAAGGTACCGGCATTGGTAATGTGGAATAGCGGTAACAAGGTCGGCTTTAATGGCTTTAGCTGGCTTCCCCGCATGCTAAGACGAGCCTCTGTAAGAAAGCTTCAGTCTACATGATGACCGCTTGCGGCCGCATCTCCTAGAGTCCTACAGTATATAGGATGACAAGATGCCGCCACAATGCGCAACCATTAATAATCTGCATAGCATAGGATACAGAATCACCGCATCTCATCCGAGACTCAGCGTTTGTTTTGCATAACTAGCCGCTTGACCGCTAGACATATACGAGGTTCAAGTGGGATAGATCTTCACACTGGGAAGCCGGTGAGTGATCGGAAAAGAAGTATTTTATGTATGTATGTAAGATTCAAAATCCCGTGTCTGCGTTGTTGTGCTGTCGGTGCATTGAGGGATTTATGCAATCGTTGCGTGTGCCTTGCTTGTACATAATTATTGTTCAGTCACGTGCGACTTGTGCCAAGTTTTCGGACTGGTGTCCGACGTGCTGAGAAAAGAGTACGGCCTCATCCATCCATCCACCTCCCACGTTTGCAGAATTAGCATGTCAAGATGTTCTTTGTTTGGCAACCGTTTGGTCCGCGAGTTTGATTGAATCGGTTCGTGCCCAATATAACGAGTTCCCAGCAAACGATGGTTCTCGCACTCACTCAACGTCAAATGAAAGCTCTTCCCTAGCATAGGAAGCGTCATCACATATTTCGAAACATTCTAATTCTAATCATCATCACATCCGAGTGTTGCATTCATCTAGCCTTCACAAACTCTGCCTTGCAGAGATCCGCTCCACTATACCACGTTTTCCATGCCTTTTCCGTGTGTTTTTTCATTGTTCCAGCCACTGAGTTCATTATCAGCGACAGGGTCTGGATGACTTCGCCGCATTTCCAGCCATATTCTCAAGCCATCAAACCATTAGATGTTCCTCCAATAACGTTACGATTGCATCGTGACGAAAGACCAACATGTGGCTGAAAGATTTAGGATTTATCTCGTGAAGTGGCTAGTTTGGAAAGTTCTGAATGTGGAATGATGCTATGGGAAATCTGACATCAGCATTTTGCACTTTGAGAAGCCAAGCTTCCCTGGGAAATTGTTTTGCAAGACATTGTTCAAATGATATCGGGTCTTTCGAAAATGATTATGCCTCAGCCTTATATTTGGGGGCCGCACAGCCACTCCACATTGTAGTGGTTGAGAGGCTCGAAAGTTGGTCACACAGCAGGTTATGCTCTGACACTTTTCGTTTTGAGTCAAAGTTATCGAAAAAGCGTTATTGGATATGGTAAAGCTTTGGTTCCCGCAAGTTTACAGGAGGGGTAAAATCCCCTGAGCGAAACATTTATCCTTGGACAGCTGAGTGGCTCGTACTTTGGGAAGCTTTGTACGACAGGAGTTGTGTTTCTGTATGGGGGAGGAGACAATTGTTGGGTATGCATGATTTTCTGCATGGAGGGGCAGTGGAACAATTGACAAGAGAATAGGCACTACAAGGCAAGTGAGACTTTTTTCCTTTACCATGTCCCTTGTCCCTGATTTTAGACGTTTCACTGAAGATGTGGCGAGGAGTTCCTATTAAATGGACTTACATATGACACACAGACGGCTAAATCGCTTTGTCAGGCATGAATCAGATCGGATAAGATGCAAAATGAAGTAATCCAAACGAGGAGGCGTTTCTCTATCTCGGCCTTCACAATCCATGAAAAAGAATTGACGCCGAAGCCGCGAATTTCTTCTACAATATTCCGAAATCCTCTGTCGTGTTTTCATAGCCTTGTTAATCTTGTTTTGGGGTTTCTATTCGGATCCAGATTGTGACAAAAGTATTATCGTCTTGCCACATGATGTTTCACAAGGCTGTGCGTAAATTCGATATTCTTGAGATGTGCTAGAGAAATTTTGCAATTTGCCTATGCCTGGTCTACTACGCGCGTGAGCTCTCTTGATGTAGGCAACTACACATATATTGTTAACCTCTCCCTTCTTATTGAACAATCCGAGAAGTGCATCATCCAATACTGTTTCTACACATACATATATACGCGCTTCTGAAGCTGGAGGTCATACTTACTTGCATATTCAGCCATTTCAATCAATTTTCAAATGAGGACCCGTTAAGCACATCAAGATCTGGTCGTTGTCAAATACAGTTAATCTCACATCTCAACTTTCACCAATTCACTGGGATACATCAAATATCCTTCTTCGTCTACTATTTGATCCCAGAATTCCCAAACCACAAAATCAAAATTCATAATATAAATGTCCTACGATCGTCCTCGCTCTCGCGGATTCTTCGAACGCGATCGTCACGGCCACGAACGCATCATTTTCCGCTCAAACTCAAACTCAAATTCTCATCGTCGCTCCACTTCCCAACCCCGCACCATGGTTCATGAATTAGCAAGCGATCTTGAAGATCGCAATGCTGAACTACAAGCTGTTGCAGAATCACTCAAAACAGAAATGGCAATTGCAGAGAGTAGGAACTGGCAACTGATTTCTGATAATAGTGCTTTACGAGATATCGTGCAGGTACTCAAGGGAGACAAAGAAATTCTGAGAAGAGAGAGTGAAGAGAAGAGTATAGATATCGAATACCTTGAAGAAACAGTTGCGAAATTGGAGGAGAGAGTTAGATTGATGAGAAGGGGTTTGACTGGGCGAGGAATTCTGAGTGAAGGGGGGTTGAAAGAAAGACTTGAGGATAAAGTTGGCGAGATCGAGAGGTTGAGCGAGTTACTCAAAGTTATGGATGATAAGCTTAGTGAGAGGAACCGGTGGTTGGCGGAGAAGGATAATAAGTTGGGTCAGTTGAAGAGGTGGATTGTGAGTAAGGGATTTCGTGTTGAGGGGGTTTGAATGGGGTTTCCAGTTGCGATATTGGATTCTAGATGCCAAGTCTATTTCACGATTTACGGTTTCAGATTCAACATCCAAGAAGATGTTGATGTTTTGCGTTTCAACGACAACGACAAGGAGGCGGATGTCCATGAACTTTTTTGGCGTTAACTTATACCAAGCACTGGGAATGACAGTACCAGAGAGGGCCACAGAACGTTCTTGTGCGGCGAATACTATGTACGTACTATACGCCACACCTATGCACCAACACTCACAGACTAATGATCCTTAGGAAGAACAACCAAAAAAAGAGGGGAGGATTTATTCACGATGCTGTTGAATGCTTTGATATTTTGATACCTTGTAGCTGCTTAGATTTAGTCTGCTTGTTTTTTATTCTTCAAAATGGATGTATTGAATTTAGTTTCTTGCACTTGCACTTGCCCTTGCCCTTGTACACTGGTCTAATTCTTGGTCGCCAGCTTTTAGTCTACTTCTGTTGGTTTGATCCCTTGAATGATGGAGATGGAATGATGGAGATGGAAAGATGATTGAACGTTCTCGAATGATATCGGCGCTTATTCATTGGTGCTTTTCCTTTAGTTTTAAATCCTATACACAGCGGCTTTATGTATGTACAATTGGAATGCAAAAATTTATGACTTCCCTTCTCGCTAATTGGCATATGCAAATGTACTCAACCCATTTCATGGTATAAGATATGTGAGTATCCGTGCCCTACCCAAAAGAGTCGCCTCGAAAGGGAAGCGAAAAAAAAAGGATGACCATTAGAGTTCAGATGAGGGGTCAAGAGGGGTTGCACAGTTCTGCCTCCGGGCTTCTACACATTGACGGCATGGACAGACGGGTCAATTAGGGTTGATTTGGGACCCTGCTTGAAGTTGCTGGTTATGTAATGTGACAGTTTGATATATGGGCTATGGATGTACAGAAAAGAATCATGGAGAGATACATACAAAAAGAAAAGAATAGATATCGTGGGGTTAGCTTCTAGTTTTTACAGAAACTTGTTCTGATTCACATGTCGACATTCCAGTGGCCGATTTTCCAGCGTCCATCCAGGAAATATAATGAACCACACACCGAGTACAAGTAATAGCTTCAAAGCATGTCATTATTCCTCCATCTAATTTTCATAAACGATAAACGATAAGAAATGCATTTCACTCGTCACACTTTCATTAATCGATGCATATTTGACGTCAAACTCGCGTCTCGGCAGTTTGCTAGTTTCCTGTCTAGGTCTCTTAGCATAGGTTACATCGCCATAGCCTATCGATTCGTGAAATCCAAAAAGACAATTGAGACTTTTGACACGTGAAAAATAGGCAGGACGGGGGTGCGAAAGGGGAAAAGGAGGGGGAAGAGTCATAAAAACTGTACGTGTTTTTATGTAGAGTCCCGTGCTATGGACGGATGGTTGGTTAATTGTTGGAAATGAGAAATTGGGGATGCAAAGATTGGTCGAGCAAGAGAAACGATTGAAGGCATACCGTGTGAGTAATTTGGAAAGTATTGGAGGGAGGGCTTTTGCATGTACAAACAAAAAACAATGAATTGTTCAATCGAAATGTACCCCTTCATGCAGCCACCCCGCATCACCACCTCACGCACCAACATGTTGTCTAATTCGCATGCCACTTTTCAATTTCCTTGTTTGATATTTTATGCGTACATAACTTTGTCATTACTCTTATTCATATCGTTGTTCCGTCCTTCCTTCCAATAAGTAAGAAACGAAAAATTTCCACTCTTTGAGGCTCAAGCCTTCTTAACTTTGTGTTCCAACTTCAAACCGTCCTACCCACAATACTAGCATCTGTAAGTACAACGTTGACCCAACTGACAATACTTTAATTCTTATCCTTGACACCTATTTTCTCAACACCCTAGATAAGATAATTCCGACCTTTGCCGAATTGGGCATTTCTAACCTAATCCGTATACAGTACTCGAGGTACCCAATAAGTTGTGCTTAAAAATCTACTCATTGATTAACAATCGAGGAATTTGATGTCAAGGAATAGGCACAGCCTAAATTTTATCCCTGGAAGAACCTATTAGCGGTCTGCCCTGGCGTTTTTTGACTAATTGCGAACGATTCTTGCGAATTCAAAATCCCGAAAGAAGAAAACGATTTAGACAAGGCTAGAGAAACATCTAAACACTGCCTCTTTCCTGGGGTCAAATGGGTTGTCAGAACAAGGGCTTGAATTTTCTCGATCGTTCGTTAACCAATCAGCGTGATTAGACGTGGAAAAAGCCACGAGGAGATAGCTGAGGAAAGGATGTTTGAGACTGAGTCACCATCATTTGATGGTTTACGAATGATTCGGACATGGAATTGGGATGTTTGGATTCTAGCTAAGGGTTGAAAATACAGTAAGTTTGGGGGCCCAAAAAGTAATTTCATTCCTCATCCCTTTCTTTACACTACCATTTCGAGACATCGGAAATGGCAAATGGGTCTTCTCCGAGTAATAAGATGCTTAGAAGATGACAAAAAGAGGAAGGAATGAACAAAACATCATCTGGCGATTGGATTTACGCCAGAAATATGCACAACGGGATGATCAGCCAGGATCCACTTCGGTGAGATCATTAGGAAACCATCCCTTTTCCACCCCGGTTGCGCCATGAGCTGCGAAGGAAAAGTGCGAAATGTCAAATACCCCAGCAGGACTGAGGCTGTGATTGGAAGCTCGAATCGAGTCAAGGCAGAAAGGGTACATGGTTGTTTCGAAACCCGGATGCTTTGTAGGCAGGTACTAGGCTAAGCACAAGAACGATAGATAATAGACACCGGATTTCGAAGAAGAGTCATATGTTTATTGATCCTTCTTGTGTTCATTTTCATGGGGCAGGTTGGCTACGGTATTGTAATGATATGGCTATGTATCGGATGGCTTGGAAATTGGTGTAGAATAGGAGTATATATCTGATAAATTTCCGGCCAGGAATGAGGAATAAAAAAGAGGTGTTTCTTGTTCAGCCTTATATTTATTGATTCGATTCCCATCTACATCTACATCTGCATCTACATTTATCTTACCTGCAAAGAATATTCTCGAATAGAATTGGTCTTATTTATCCATTCACATCAGCGACGAATAGATTACTTTCGACCGCATCAATACCCATACCCGCTATCCAATTATTTTCCCGCTCTCATTTGATTTATCAACCGCAATCTGATATCTTCGGGTCAGAAACACAACGTACGATTGGTACGAGTTGCTTCGGAGCAAACCTTTCAGGTTACACAAATAGTTACAGTGGTACATAAATGTACCTTTGTACACAAACACAGCATCCTCAGCATGTCTTCTAAGCCCGTCAAGAAAGTGCACTACACTTCGTCCACCAAAGGATCTTCAGTTCACGGCGGAACTCCTTCATCACCACCCATTACATCTAAACCCACATCCACACCCCGTCGTCCCTCGTTCTCTCACCAACGCCACCCTTCTGATTCCGGAGTCGGTTCCTCCTCTTCCAATTCTGCTACTGCAGCAGTAAATTCAGCATCTTTCTATACCGACGCCGATCGCGCACAGCAGAGTCAAAATGTTCATGCCCTGAATGAAGTACTCAGTACACTCAAGGAACGCGTCAAATCTCTCGAATCGAAGAATGGCGATCTAGAAGAAAGATTGATAGAGAGCAATCGGGAGAAACGAGAGCTCCGTCGTGAAAGAGATGAGTCTCTCCGTATAATTGAAGATCTGAAGAAAGAGAAATCTCGAGCCAAAGACGGACGAGAAGCAAAAGAGAGTGATGGAATTCGAGTCCGTGGATCCGATGTCGATGTTAAGATTACACCTGAGAAGAAGGAAAGAGGAGAAAGAATTCCAGTAACAGTTGAGAGAAACACGCCACCCATGACACGCCGCGAAAAAGAACGCGATTCGGAAGCTAGGAGGAAAGAAGAAGAAAGACTTAGAGGACAACATCAGGCCAGAGAGCGAAGAACAAGCTATAGGGATGCACCTCCTTCTCCACTCTATCGCGACGATGAAAGGGATATTAATCCTATGAGTCCCAGCTCTCGATGCAGAGACGAAGATCTTCCCTCCTCGCGCGAGAAACGCAACTCGGGTACTCCTTCAACGGCTAAAATGCAGAACCCATTCACGCCATTGAGCTCCATGGCAGCTAATGCGGTTCCGGGACGAGCAAGAAGAGCGAGTGTTAGCTATGGGACTTCCCCGAGTGGATATATGAGTGCGCCACAAGGATATCCGGGTATGACGATGGGGAGTAGCTATGGAAGGAGAGAGAGAGATGAGGTACCTTATATTAGGGGGGAGGTACCTGTTAATGTTGGCGCTGGAGTTGCGGGGACGAGAGGATCAAGATTGAGTGGTGGGAGTGTAGGGAGTGCGAATGATGATATGTATCCCAATGATGGGAAGTATCATCCTTATCCTTTGAATCATTGATGGATGGCGGTTTTTTTATCGGATTCTTCTTCTTGGACTTTGCGATTTGGGCGATTGATTGTTTGACGGTTGAAAACGAAAGTTTCGGGTCAACGAACTGGACATGTATTTTCTTTTCTCTTTTGCACTTTACATCTGGTCTGGTTTGCGACACGCGTATGGATTGGTTTGCGGTTTCTTATGGATGGATGAAAACAATACCCCTTATAAAATAAAGAGAAATGAAGGAAAGGGGGGAATAGGACGGAATGGTATGGGAAAGGACACACGGTACATATAAGAATGGCGCGAGCCTGGAAGGAAAGGAACGGAAATGGTCGGATGGTTTGGGTGGATAATGACTCTAGGTTAGAAACACACACTAGATAGCTATTATTTTTTATGCCAGATACTCGATGTTTAGATATTGGGATGAATACTTTTCAGAAACTTTTGTGAATATTTGTATCTGAACTTTTTGTGAGTTAAATTGGGTTCGTGACCGAATAGAGAAAGTGATTGCATTTCCCACTTGGGATACTCTTGCTGAGGATAGTGAGTTCGATAATCGTTCGAAATGACTGTTTCAGATATTCCATCATCACAAAGATACAGACATGTACACCCGAGAAAGATGCGATTAGGCTGTAAACTGTGATCTATGATGTGTCTTTCTCGGCCGAATAGTCTATCCGCTACTCTTCCACAGGTCTGGTCGCACCAGTCATAAACCCAATCGCGGCCTCCAAAATGTTTCTCACACTCCCCAATTCTGATTCTGTTCTCGGAGTATATATCATCAGATATTCCGCAGGCATCTTTAATGTACCAGCAAAGGTCATTCTTTCACCCCAACCCTTCTCAATCACATCTTTGCAATCCCTAGGCGAGAGTACTGCGTGCATCGAATAATCCACATTCTTTCCCTCTGTATGGACATGTGCTATCTCTCGTTTCGTTTTCCGTGCCGGGAGATGAGGTGTTGGGACATTCTCTGCGATTAAGAGGGCGTCGCCGTGTTTTTCGAGGGCAGATGTAGTCAAAATTACGTGGTCAGGATAAGTTTTGGCTAGGTTGATGATGGTTTGATTGATCAGTCTGTGCATTCCATATTCACCGAATTGATTGATCTGCCTGTGGGGCACTACCTATCATGGCTTGTCAGTAGTTCGTGCAGATTGATTTTGAGAATAAGCCTCAAGGTACCCATTTGCCCTTCTCAGGTCTGGGACCTTCTCGAATTGGTAATGGTTGTTTCAGAAAGCTCCGTTGGCCAAGTGCCCCGCATTTTGCGATCTCAGTGGGATCGTCGTAGCATGCAATATCGAAAGGTTTGCTTTTGAAATGCCGGAGGAAGTATTGGACGAGTAGGTAGCCGAATATATTGCTAGGCAGGGCATTTTCTTTGAACTCTAACCAGCCATGGTAATCTGCGCGAGATGATTTGAACATCACGAGAGCATATGACAGTCGGTTGACCTCCAGAAAGATGTCGTAGGAGTCATCTTAAGAGCGGATGAATTTTGAGATTGATGATCGGTGGATTAGCTGGCTTGTGCTTACAGCTTGATGCCCCTGTAACGCAAGGCCTTCATTGGGACGTAAAAAGTGGTATCACTCAAACGAAATCAGATATTGAAAGCATTGATACTGTGATATTACATAATGATAGCAATGTGATCTCAAACACGAATTGATTAATTTGTACGATGAACCGAAAGTTTCCGAAACAATCTTGAGCCTTGGTTTTTTGATTCAATATCGAATATTGAAAGGAAGGCATATTTTAGATGAACCTGATATTGCGTTCGCCTGAAGCAACACTAGAACGATGCCCGCCCGCATTTGCAATCCCAGAAACAGACACGGGTGCCAGCAAGCCATTTTTCGATATTGTGATGGTTTAAGTAATATAATTGGTCGGTTTTGTAGCCTTTACAAGTGGGAACGGAGGACGATCCCTTGCCCGAGCCCAGTCTGGATATTCCTTTATCTGCTCTGGTGTTGGTCCCCATTCATCAATTGCAGACAATATGAAGCCAGCACCAAGAAGGATCGTGATATATGTAGCAATCGAACGGTGTTGTTTGACTACCCCTTTCGTCAACCAGTCTGTCGTTCGAGGGCCCTCAAACAAATAGCCATCTAGTGGCCAGACGTCTCGACCTTCCGCATCTTTAATCCAGTCAGGGCTTCGTGGGGCAGTCCAAATGGGATGCTCCACAGAAAAGATGAAAGCTCCTCCAGGCTTCAGTGATTTATAAACTTGCTCGACAAGAGATGGTAGATTCTCGATGTAATGAAGAGCTAGAGAGCTGTAGGCAACGTGAAACTCATTTGGAGATATCTGTAACGTTTCCAGATCGGCTTTGCAATAACTGATAGAAGCATCTTCTGGGTACTCTCGTGCTCGAGCTAACATCTTCTCAGACACGTCTATACCTTGAACAAATTTTGCACCATTTTCTCGCGCCCATCTACACATCCAGCCAAATCCGCATCCAAGATCTAGAAAGTTCGATCCCTCAAGGCTTGGTAACCAAGAACGTAGCACTTCAAATTCAGGAGCCTTTTCCAATCCATGAAGAGAGCGTGGAAGCTGAGCATAAGCCTTGAAAAAGTCCTCTTGATCGTAGATATTTTGTGCCATGATGTGATTCTGCGATCAGAAGTCCAAGCAACATGGATTGTTTTGAAATTCTTGTTCCCAATAGTAGGTGTATGATCACCTGTAGAAACCCAATAATCACGCAATATGTAACTTACCTGGCAAATGGGCGATTGAGAAGAAAAGTCACCTCTTCCCGCAGTCTCCATAGGTACTTGAGAAACGGTACTTTATCGTTCTTCAATGTGATACAAAATTTGCACATGTGAGCCTTCTTCAAGAAGAGCCAGAGCCTCCATTTGATTCCATCATGACGGATTGTCAAATCCAACATTGATGTAGATTGTTGATCGGGAATAAGGTGACTTATCATAAATGTTTAAAAAATTCCGCTGGGCAGCGGGGTTGCGGAGGGAGGATACGCTAGATGGCGGGGTTTCCGCATAGAAACCGACATCGGAGCGGATCTTCCCATTGATCAAAAACATTGTTTCAATTGAAGTTATTCGCATCTAATCACGATACAAACAGAGCATCATGACTGACCATACCCCTTCTCAAAGATATCTGTCGACCAGAGGTGGCGACTACGGATTATCATTCGAAGAAGTCGTGCTGAAAGGTCTCGCTGCTGATGGAGGATTATTCATTCCTGAACAAATTCCATCAGTACCTGAGAACTGGGAGTCAAAATGGAAGAACTTGTCATTCTCTGAACTCGCATTCGAAATCCTTTCCCTCTATATTTCCCCTTCCGAAATCCCACCTGCAGACTTGAAAGATATCATCAATCGAAGTTACTCTACATTTCGCGCTCCAGAAACTACACCTCTCGTTCCTCTCAGCGAAAAGGATAATTTATACCTTTTAGAATTATTCCACGGTCCTACGTTTGCATTCAAAGATGTTGCATTACAATTACTTGGGAATCTCTTCGAATACTTCCTCATTAGACGGAACAAAGGCAAGGAGGGAAAAGATAGGCATCATCTTACAGTTGTTGGGGCTACAAGTGGTGATACTGGATCTGCAGCTATCTACGGTCTTCGAGGCAAGAAGGATGTCTCAGTCTTCATCTTACATCCAAAGGGTAGAGTCAGTCCTGTGCAAGAGGCTCAAATGACCACGGTTTTGGATGCCAATGTGCACAACTTGGCTGTTGAAGGCACTTTTGATGATTGCCAGGTGAGTCATACATCTACATATATTTGACATATCTAATAGTTCTCAGGATACTGTCAAAGCTCTATTCGCGGATCCGCAGATCAACGAGACAATGAACCTTGGAGCCGTCAATTCTATCAATTGGGCAAGAATTTTGGCACAAACCACATACTACTTCCATGCATACTTCTCTCTTCAAAAGTCGTCTGGATATAAACCCGAAAACAAAGTCCGCTTTGTGGTACCTACTGGCAACTTTGGTGACATTCTGGCTGGATATTTCGCAAAGCGCATGGGTCTACCAGCTGAAAAGCTTGTGATTGCGACTAACGAGAATGATATCTTATACCGCTTCTGGAAGACAGGACACTACGAGAAGAAGGCGGTTCATGGTGTCGAAGCTGAAGGTGGACTTGTTGAAGATGGAGTCAAAGCACACGAGGATGGTGTCAAGGAGACTCTTAGCCCAGCTATGGATATTCTTGTCTCAAGTAACTTTGAGCGACTACTGTGGTTTTTAGCCTACGAGTATGCCTCTGGCGCTGGTATGGACGATGAGTGGAATAAAAAGCAAGCCGGCCAGGAAGTTGAGGTTTGGCTCAAACAATTGAAAACAAATGGTGGGTTCAATGTCCAGGATGAAATCCTCAAGGCTGCGAACAGAGATTTCGACAGCGAAAGAGTCAGTGACAAGCAAACCATCGACACAATTAAGGACTTCTATACTAGCGGTTCCTACGTTTTGGATCCACATTCAGCCATTGGTGTAGCTGCTTCATTACGATCCGTCTCCCGCTCACCAAATGCATATCACATTTCTCTCTCAACAGCACACCCAGCCAAGTTTGCAAATGCAGTTGATCTTGCATTGAAGGATGAAAAGAGCTTCAGCTTTGATACAGTGCTCCCTAAAGAATTTGTTGGGTTAGAAGAAAAAGAGAAACGAGTCAGAGTTGTACCCAGTACTTCTTGGGAAGATGTTCGGGCAATTGTTGTCGAGGAGGTCGAGGCAGAATTAAAAGGAACTTCATGATATCCATATTACTGTAGTATAATAGGTCAAATCACCTCCAATAACTTTTCGCGACTCACATCCCGGTCAAATTGTGAAATCTGCAGCCAGAAACCCTTTTAATGCAGCAATGCCTCACTCTAATGATTGGCTTGCTAATTGAGCTGTGTGAGGCTTATCTCTTTTCGATGCTGAGTGCAGCACAGCACTTAAATATATGTTTATCGCGGCTCACTCTTTTGCTCCCATTATATACTAATCTTTCAATTATTCATCATTCATCTTCTCAGAGAAGTCTTGATATTGTACATTATGGCGGATCCCGTCAGTTTCACAGCAAGCGTCATTGGTATCGCAACACTAGCGGTACAACTCGGGGATGCCCTGAGGAAAGCAGCTGAATTTTGGGAAGCCGTTCAGGATGCTCCTTCAGACATTCGCCGCTTGTCCAAACAGCTTCGACTTGTGGCTAGCGTCTTTCATACAATTCGACTTGAATACGAAACTGGTAGTATACCTACAAATTTTGAAAGCATGGTCAAGGACGCTCTGGAATTAGCAAAAGACGATATTGGTCAACTCTCAGAGTTGATCTCAGAGTTGTCGCGAAATCTATCCGTTGCCAATGGGAGTCTCGGTAGGCAATGGAGAAAAGTCCAGATGGTCCTGAAAGCGGGCAAGATAGAAAGGTTTAGGGATAATCTTGAGAGCGTTAAGACCACTATGGCTCTACTTCAGGGTAGCAGACAACAGTAATATAACCCCCTTCCTATAAAATGATTATTTGATTGACCAGCTGAGTATAGGGCATCTTTGATTCAAGTCAACAGCAGGCTCGATGTCCTAACCACGAATATTAGCTCTGTAGCTACAACAAACTCGACGCACCAAATTTCACTTCCAACATCACAAGAAACGACGCAGAGTCAACTATTTCCCTCGGGTGGATGGAGAAGCTCTGCTGGTAGCGTTTCTAAATCTTTTAATCAATATAAGACGAATTTCTTACTAGGCACTGTCAATTTTCGAACTATTTCTACCACTCACCGATATAACGATGACGATGGGATAGACGATGCCGACAATTCGACAAGCATCAAGACTTTCCTGGTTGAACTTTTAGTGGGATATACGACATGTCGGAAAGGGTTCAGATTCATGGCAACAAGTAATTTTGATCGGTATGCACTTGACATTGTTCGGCGCCGACCATATGATTCGGAAATTTTCAAACTTTGTAGAAATGGTAATGTTCAAGCTGTTCGGAGGTTACTAGATCGCGGAGAAGCATCTATTCATGATGTGGACGAGATGGGAAGGTCTCTTTTACATGTAAGTATCCCAACACACGAAAATCGTAAAGTGGCATTTCTTATTGTTTCACAGATAGCCGTTTCGTGTGACAACTGGCAGCTTTCCACAATGCTTCTTGATGTTGGGGCTGATTTACACTGGGAAGATGATTATGGCTAGTAAGTTATTCTTCTTTTGATCAAATCACAAGGAAACCCGCTCATATATTATTACAGTCTCCCTGTGTTGATGACGAAAGCATTGACTTGTTTTGCTACTTTAGTTGAAGCTGGATTTGACTTATGGCCGTTCTGTTTATCGGGCTCAGGTACATTTTTTGACTCTTTCTCGAATATTTCCGTATGGCATTATATATTCCAGCATAAACCAACCCAATCAATCGGAAGCAGTTTTGATGCATTTATGCAATGGAGCATTTGTCGAACAAAAGATGCCGAAGTTCTCGATTTTTTAGTCGCCAGGTTTGCGGAATAGTTATTCCAACTCGAGACTCCCGATTCAGATTACAACAGGGGGCTTGCGGTACATATGATATTTACTGTTGTGAACAAATGGCTCGGATCATTATTCCGTCTTTGGTTCTATGGACGAGAGAGCAGTACATTATTCCCATTCGAATACAAGCTCTCCCTTGTCTTGAGGCAATTACTTATACCCTCATCTTCAAGCGAATCAAACGAAGAGCTCCTCCCGCGTACTATCACTGGCATATACATAGATGGGGTTGTAGGTATTATAAAAGCATGCCTTTGGAGCGTGGGAATTACCAATGCTCTCTTTCGACTATGGTCGAAACCACTTTTTGAGTTAGGAATTGATCTCTTTCCTCATCATCCACGTACCGAGAGTGACGGTCAAGAGAACAGCGACAGGGGTGGTAGCGATGGAAAGAACATTCCAAAGAATTATTTCAAAGGCCACATCATTCATTGTTGTAAGGACATAAATTATTCGATTGTTTATGAGCATCAGCAAGACAATCTTTCGCTTGAAATAGATGTTACAACTTTACCAGAGTACTCGCATCTTGATCCCCTATTCCTATGCGAAGCTGGTCGAAAACGTCGCGATAGGAATGGTGCAGGCCGATGCCTCTCACAAGTCGATGAAGCTTTCATCGAAAGCGGAAAGCTCTCCATGGATATGCCTGGACAATGGGAAGAGCCACTGGTTCCAAATACGGCAATGGAGCTCACTCTGTATTCGCCATTTTACACACGCCCTCAGATTTTTTACAGCATGGTTCATGAATCAGGATACGGCTATTGTACTATCACCGAGGAAGACATCCAACAAATTGAGGAAGATTTGAAAAATGGTACTTTGCAAGGCTTAAGCGAGGATTCACCTGAAACTTCCGGGGAAGCCTGATATGAGAGAAGTACCAACTTATACAAGACATCTTCACTGTGCCCTCAATCAACAAAGGAACAGAATGAAAAGTCGGAACCTTAGATCAAGTTTTTTATCCAGATAAGCTCACGTCGAGCTTGAAATTTTACAGAATCGAGATTTCTACCAGAGGCCCAGGGACTCATTTCCGACAACATGGGACGATGAATTCTATATGCAAGTTTATATGAAAATGAGAAAGAAAGTCTTCCACCCTCTTATAGCGTGCCATTAAAGCTTGACCGAACCATACGTAAGAAATCATCGCGAGGGTTGTCAACGGATCTTTTGGGGGAGGAGGGGTAGGGGTTTTTCCCAGTTTTGAGACCCATCTCTACCCTCGATAGGGTACTCAAGCGGTGTTATTTGGGGTATTTCTTTTCATTTGTCTTGGATTTAATGATATCTTGAAGCTTTGCGATATCATCATCTCTCTATCTCTAGGTTGTATTTAACCACTATCATCTATGATCCATTTTCAGCTCGACATAAACTTTTTTGTCCAGATGATGTTGAATAGGCACTCTCGCAACCGGTTTCACATTCGACTATTTTTTCCACTGCCCAAATTCTAATTCTATAATTGGCATAGCTAGGTACTCATCTACTCATGCCCGCCTATTGTTTAACAAAGTATTTCAATCCACCCATATATCGCCCGAAAATTTAAAAACCTGCTGTGCACTTTCGCAAATCCCATCTGATCACGAACCACCACAAATTTAAACATCTCTCCAATTCCCAACCCCCCAATTCACAACACCCCCAAAACCCCCATCCACATCCACACCATCACCCCCTTCTCCAACCACCTCTTCTGTTTCCATCACACCCACAAAACCCACCTCATCCTCTCAATACACCCACCCATCCAACCATCCAACCTCCACACCCGACATTCTTACACGAAAACGTACAAATCCTCAATTTTCCACACAAAATACTTAAGGTCGTCACTTAAAAGCTGCCATGTATATTCAATAATATCAATATCAGTATCAATATCAATATCAATATCTCACACCCACACCCTAATTTCCCTCCCATCCATCCATCCATCTAATCTCTCTCTAGATCTACGTAATTATATAATCATTCACATTTTATAACCACCAGACTCGATCCGATTCGATTCTGCTCTGCTATGCTTCTTGCTCGCTTCGCTTGAAGGGGTGGCGTGTGGATTAGATTATTCGTGTGCATGTCTGGGTATTTTGAAGGTGTATGGGTTGTATACGTTGCGAGAGAGGAGAGAGGAAGGAAGGCGGGAGGAAGAAAGGATTGTTGAGATTCGGAATCGTGAGAAGCTTGGCTTGGATATCGGTGTGTTTGGTTTTCTAGGTATATATATACATACATCTCACAAAGCCACTATGTCCACGTCTCTTCCTCCCTGTCACTCCTCCCTCTCCCCTTATCCCCTGCTCCTAACTCAAATCCTCATCCACCTCATCCACATCAATATTCTCACTCTTCTCCTCTCATCCTCTCCCAACACGTTTTCAAGCTTATTTATACGTCATTACTATCTCTCCTACTTTGCAGCAATTTTTATTTTTCCTTTCCACTTCTTCTTCGCCCTCTTCTCCCTCTCCCTCTCCCTTCAGAAAAAAGACTGATCAAAGAATATCACAAGAATACCAGGAAATAATCATAAGACTCGGAATATTAGGAATAGTAAAAAGTAGAATGATGATGGGGAAATCGACAGAAGACTGTGATAATACCAGGTAGATGAGTAGTGTCTTATTATTTATAAAGATACACATGTGAAATTATATATTAGATATATTATACATATTGACGATTAAGAATTAGAAATTAAAAATTAGAAATTAAAAATTAGAAATTAAAAATTAGAAATTAAAAATTAGAAATTAGAAACCAAGTGTTATCGATTAAAAAATACAATCTCCCAACCATAAACATCCTCAGAATCCATACCTTCCACCCATTTCCAAGTTCCAACTGAAAATCCTAACCAATGAACCAAATATCACGAATATGCAAAAAAACACACAAGCAAACGCGAAACATCCTCAGGTTTACAAATTATTATTCGAGGATCTGTTTAAGACTGTAACCAATACTGAAGCCATCAATACGTTGAGCCAAGTAGTAAGCTTAAGACTAAAAACTGTAAGAGAGTTGTAGAATCAATGACAACATCTTCGACTTCGAAGTTCACGATTCTAAGCCCGAGAGCAACTTGCAACGAGACTCAAACAGCAATGAGCAACTCAAACCTACCTATCTCGCTGATATCATTCCCGAGTAATCCTGAGCATTTAATTTGAGCGAAATCTTCTGCTAAGATTCGAAACATAGAGTATATACTGAGCAACGAAAGTCACTCGATGGAAAGTTCAAGATTGCCAGAACTGGAACGAGGGCTCACAGCTTCGCAATACTTGGTTACCATTCCCAAGGAAGTACTTCACAAATCAATGCAAAGGCGTTGGTTGAGCATTTCATTTCGAAGTCAAGAGAGTGAGGAATGAAGAAAGACTGAAGTCACTCAAAGCAGAACAGACCATTCATTAAGTAGCAGGGATATAAGGTTAACAAACAAAAGAAGAAACACAATAATAAATCTACCAATCAAGCCATACGACCGTATGCATGCAACCATACAGCCTCGTATCCCAAGATCCAAGTTCAGCCTCACAGCAAAACTATTCCGTCCCCCTCCCAAAAATTTCATCCCAAAAACTTCCCCAAACCCATATATATCCCGCCCCACTCTCCGACAGATTTTTCCAGCCTAGTCCCAACCTAGCCATGTTTGCACCATTTGCACTCGCTTCGCTCTTGCATTTCCCCGCACAGACCACACTCCATCTCTATAAGATGCTCTCCTCCCCAGACCCTCAGGGAAAAAAGTATCGACAATACTTCAAAGAATCATTTCTTTAGTAAACGTCCTTCTTCTGTGTTCTCTACAAGAGCCACAGACTCCAACTGGGACGATGAGTCGATCCTCGATGCCCTAGAGTGAAACCGTTTTTGCTTTCGTTCTTTCCGCAAGGGAGGCGTTGGAGTGGCTGGTGACAGTTGCTTGATCGTATAGAAAGTGGTGATGATCTCGACCCTCTTTTGGTTCTCTTAGGAGTCTGGATTGGGGTGGGTGTTGATGGACGTCTGACCAGTTTTTGAAATCTTTTTTTTTTTTCATTGCACATTTGGCCTTGTGCTGGGTTGTGAAGAAGAATTGGTAGTGGTTTGGTATACTTGTGGGATGTGGTTCGATATTGAAGTTATTCGCGATTGGTGCGACAGTGTCTTCCAACTACGGCGAGCTGTTGATCTGCCACTGTCAAGCACGAAGATGTTGAAGTCAGTCAGCAAGAAGGACTCTGGATATCTAGTACTCAATCCCTCTTTTCGGGCCCTCCCTTCGAGATACTACTTCAGTCAGATATTACAAACGGCATCTGTAACAACACCTTTATTAGCTTTGTTTACGGGTTCAAGAAACTAAGCTCGCCGATTTCTTAGTCGTTGCAAAATACCACGAACAGATGTGCGATATATTGCCGACATTCTTGAGCGCAAGATATTGTTAATGTTGATAATAGTATTGAATTCATAAATGCATGAAGGAGGTGCACTGATAATGGTCATTGATGACTCTACTCTCAATTGGATCAATTCTTTCACAATTCATTTCTTCTATTCCTACAAATCTTTGGCAAGTCATGCATGGTATATATACGTCTTAAACTTTTACAAACACTCGCTACATCGTCGCAGCTCTTCCCACAAAGCATTGACACCCATCTACCCATTTTGAATAAATTACACAACTGTTTCCCATCACATCAACATTCATCCACCCTCAACTATACACTCGCTTGCCTAGTCTTTTGTTCCTCACTCCCCCCAACACTACCTTCCTCCAAGCTTCCATTCCTCACTCTCCTCGTTTCTCTTCCCTTGTCACTCCACGGGAAATGCCACACTGGCACCGTAAAAAAGCTATTCGAATCATCTGCCAGTCCAGCTAGCGTCACATACCACGCTGCAAACGCTGCTAGGAGCCCAAACATTCCGCCTGCTTTTTGGAATGCCACATTTGGACCTGCTTCTCCAGGGTACAAGTAGGCGAGACCGAGCATTAGGAAGGTGAGAACGACCATGAAGAAGAGGAAGGAGAAGACAACAGTTGAGCGAAGAGTGAGGATCCAGAGGATGAATGTGAATATGAACCAGCCCTGGAGACTCGTTAGTTGGTGGACTCAGGTGGTGAAGGTGGTATGAGTAAGAAGAGAGAAAATACCATGAGGAAAAATCCAAATGCATAGTAAAAATGTACTGGATTCTCATAGGAGGCTTGAATTCCAAATCCACCTGGTGTCAAGACAATCGCGAGAGATATCCAAAATCCCCCATAAGAACTCAATGCCGTGGCACCAAATGTATTTCCAGCTGCCATTTCCCTGTATCATTCCTCATTAGCCAAAGTTTCACAAACTCCAATCCAATTTCCCTCGGCAATTCATCGAATAGGCATAAATCAACAGATATAAGAAATGAAACATACCACATCCCCGCCAATAATTGAACCAACCCACCATACCCAAAAGCCAACGCAACCACAATATTCGGCTCTGAAACATCTCTCGTATGCCAATTTATCAAGCTTAATACAAATGTCGTCAATGCGAAAGCAGCAAGTCCTAAAGGTGCAGGATTCGCTATGTTCTTCTTAGGAGGTCGATACAATCCCGGCTGAAGCGCACCAGCAAAGGGGGCAAAATATATGGAGTTGGAGGAGTTGGTATGGGCGTGGGCTAAGGGGTTGCCGGTATAGAGGGCGGGATTGGGAGTGCGGTCATGGTGTGATGATGTTGCCATTTTTGGGTAGAAAGTTCGGGCAGAGGGTATGAAAGGGAGCAGAGAAAGAAAGCAAAGGAAGAGGGGTTGATATACTTATTTGATGCTGTGTTACTTACATGTTGATGATCTACGCCAATATCTCTGAATACAAGATAGCTATCAACTCCGGAGTTTTCTTTCCATCCAAGAGGAATATTATTCGTGACAATAACGCGGAAACTTATTTCTTTCCGCTGTGGTGCAATGCAGAGAAGCATTATTTTGATCCGAGCGCTCTTCTCCGCACCCCACGTTTCCACATCCATACAAACGCATGTGCCGAATATGCATATGCTAGATCGACGTCAAAGATCGACATCTGCGACCCCTCACCGGGTTCTTGGGTATGGGGTATGTTGTCTATTGCGGAAAGATGTGGTTGAAGTACGCGGCGCACGGTAGTTTGGAGTTGAGTTTCTGATGGCATGATGTTATAATCATGATTCACGTCTGCACGTGGAGGGGCGTGATTCAATACTTAAAGGTTGGAATCTCATTACGATATGAAACGAGATGTTCACAGTCGGTACATGATGTATGAAGTGGTTTACCCATTCATTTTTTGTATAGTTATATCCTAGGGACAAATCGATGTTCATATGAAGGATGTCAGTGGAGTTTGGAAGTGTGGGGAGGAACTCGAAGATGCCGTCATGATCTGTTGGCGCTAGTGCTCTAGCGCCAATTTTTTAGTCAGGTGCACGTGAGTGCGAGCTGATTCTTCCATCCGTCCTTTTTTTCAATCATGATTTCGGAGACAAGTGGTTCATACTCATGATACTTTGCGATGAGATTGACAGAGTGAGATGAAAATCAAGAGCTATCTGTGTCTGCTTCATTCTTGCCGTTTAGAACATGTGACGAGATGAGAGCCTGGAGAAATGCATGAGTTGTCGAGACCTCAATTTTGATGGTAATATTTCAATAAAAGATGATATGAGCAATGAAGAGGGGAAGATAGATGAGGAAAAGGTAGCAAATCACCAAGCACGATTGAAGGAACGAATGAGGTCCAAAAGTTCAAGGCATCTCCGACTAGCCAAAATTCATGGCCAGTGTCAAATTACTTGTCGTATTTTACATGAAGACTGGGATGAGTGGTTTGACTACTGAACTTCTTGCCAGTCTATGCAAAATATCTCAGTATTCGACAGGTTTACCAATATTGAGATTGAGAGATACCTGCACCAACAATCCGAGGCGTTGAATGCTTGAAAGTGCGAGTATAAAGGGATGAACACTCGTTTGAGAAACTTTCGCATCAACGAGCACGAGTCATTATAATTACATGCAATTCCTCTCCATTGTAGCTACAATTGCATATCTTTGTTTGTCGCTTTACTAGATCTTTACAGATCACCGGAAGCAGAAGCAAACTTTCCTCGGAACTCCATCCCTTATCCCTCTTTCAGTTCCTTCCCTGTCACATGTATGAAATATCCTTCATCCCGCAATTTAAGGCCTCTTGCAGATTTTCTCATTGCTACTGTTTCGTTCTCCTCCTTTCTGATTACCTGATTTGCTAGCTCTATCCCTAAACCATTCAATCGTCGGTTCTGCGAAATCAAGCTTCTCTATTTTCATAAATCCCTTGCGCTCGGGGGTATCTACTGAAGCATCTGCTGCTGAGGCATCGTCCTTGACCTCAAAGACTTTATAGACTTCCAGTATTTTTACTGTCTTGAGTTTTCGGAGCTCTCCTTCAAGCAGGGAGGTTATGTACCGTTGGTGAACACTCCTGCCCGAGTTCAAAGGATCCAAGACAAGTAGCAAGGACCAGTCTGGATGAGGATCTTTTTTCACTTCAATCACCAGCTTCTCCAAACCGGTACAGAACCTATTGATGATCGGAACATACAAACGAAGGGTATCAACCAGGTCCTTAGAGCACAACGATTCTTTCAGACCATTGGGGCCATGCGTGGAGTCGCTGCCCTCACATAGGTGTAGGATGACTGTTCCACTGAATTTTAAAGTCTTTAGCATACCAGCCTTCTCTTTCCCAATTGCTTGAAGAAAGCGGAAAAAGTGATCGTGATAGCTGTATGCATCCCAACAGTCCTCGAGAACTGGAGTCCCCGAGTTTTCAATCAATCGAATAGCGTCATGAACGGCAAAGAAATGGGGCTCAAAACTTTCAAATGGCCTTGTCTCGTGAAGTCGCGTCAACAGTAGTGAAACTTCATCCAACGGGGCCTGTGTAATCGTCTCAACCTCGGATAAATTCAAGCTGCGTGGTTTCACATGATCGATCCAAGAAATAGGACTGCCGGTTGCACTCCAATCCATTGTTGTAAAATGGAACATGTTTTCCTTATATAAAAACTTAGTTGCATTGTCTCTGAAGCTTTTGCACACTCGTAATAGAGTTGCATCTATCCTGGGGCGGTATACTCTTCGAAGCTGAAAGTGTGTCCCTTCTTGATCTTTGCATGGGTGTGTGATGATAGTATCAAAACTGAATTCTGATTTGGGACTTCGCTCACCGTCTAGGGAATAGGTCTTATGAGACTTAAAAACCCGTGCCCAATCAGATGTTGTGACGTCCGGCGTGATTGTATGATCCTCGATTGTCAAAACGGAGCGGGAGATCATATCAATAATTTCTGTCAAATTTTTTTAGTAGTGAATGACGCAATAGCAATCAACAATGAATATCTGGATTCATGATACCGTTAGAGACTTTGAGTGAGGATGCTCTTGAATTTTGTTTTTGGCTCACTAAAGTCTCATCGAATGCCCGTGTCCATAACAAATCGTGCAATAAAACCATGCGATTTTGAAAGGAGGTAGAGAACCATGAATTCATTTTAATTCAAAGAGTCGAGAGAGAAGTCCATGCTATATGCACCCATTGTAGAATGATCAACTCACCTTGAGGAAATTTCAACAAGTGTCGGTCATGATCCTGAGGCAATGCCCATTCGCTTTCACTTTGATGTGCGATTAACTTCTGGAGACCCTTTTTCTTCGGTCGATCAATCATGGCCAATGTCGGAGTATTTTTAGCAACATGGTATGTTCTCCGTTGGGGGTCCGTCTTCCTTTCGTATCTAGGAATAGTAGCTGTAAAGTATTGAATATCTGCAATTGACCAAATAAGTATATTGTACCCTCAAACAATCACAGGCATTCTTTAAACTTGGATTGGAAAGTCAACACACCAGAGCCGCAGACATAACGAAAATTATCCTTCCAAAAGTAACGACCTTCAATCCAATGCTTCTTCGCATACTTTTCCAGGGCTCTTGACGGGAGCTTTTCCTCAGGAAACTCTTTGCGTGCGGCATCAAGATCGTCTTGATTCATCGGTGGAAGATTGTTGACATGCTCGCGCGGAACACGGGGAGGAAATCGTGGTGGCATCTTTATTCTGGCAATGCGCAATTTTGAGAGAGAACGAAGAAGGTATTGAAGAGGAGTGCAAGAAGATAGAAGAAATATCTATCAATATATCGTATCAATTCATCCGAACCTTCTTGTTTGTGTGATTGATTTTTGGTTTGATCTTGCAGGAAACTGAATTTAAGTTTGTAACTTCCATTCGATTTGAGGCATGAGAACGAGGCACGTGCCAGACTTCAATTCTCGTTCTGACCAGAACTTCCATATTCACTTTTACTCTACTTCACTCAATTCATGCATCTCATCTAGTGAAGCCAGATATTGCTAAAAATACAAGTCGAAACACGTGACGACTTTGGGCAATGAAAACATAGGAAATGATCCATGGTTGTTAGTCACAACACAGTATCATTGCCTAAAGGTCAACTTATTACTTGTAAGTAGACATTATTTCCACTCTCGATGGTTTATCGACACTGCAGAGGTATAGAGTTATACAATAGAGCAAGAAAACAAAATGAGACGTAAAAAACAACGCTCAGATAACACCGTGGAAACAAGAGATATCAAGGTCAAAGATATGACAAGAAGCCTCTGATTTGCATCTTCTCGAGACTGACTTGTAAATGGTTAGTCGTAGCTCGTTAATAGTTTAAATCAATGGTTCTTTAGTTGAGAAAAGGGTCAGTTGGCACAAGATTATCATTTCAACAATTTTTTTGTTATTCTTATCACAATTTCGCAAACATAAGCACCTGGAATCTCAGTCTAGTGTAATGGTTCAATTATTGAAAGACATGCTTGCTTTAGACCCTGGATGTTGACTTCTTAGGTATATTGCCTAAAATCTCTGAACACCTGATCACTGGTAGTCTTGTCCTTCGAAAGGTGCGATGCTCCATCGCCAATGCAATCATGTTGCTTCCGAAACAATGGAACTATTGGCATTATCATCACCAATGGTCAAAGCCTGCATCCTGATCTGCAGTTTCGTCTTCCCAAACGCTTCGAGTCCCCGCTGACGAGCTCTCTCAGAAAACCATGCCTCTGTGTCTTTGGCACATTCTATCTCTGTCTGGCCATCCAAGGAGACCTGGAGTTGTTGAACCGTGTTCAACTCTCTGATCTGGTTTTCCAGCAAATCTTGCAGACGTGCAATAAACCCGCGTTCTCGTTCGTCCTCGTCATATGATACGCGGCCTCCCCTGAAGGTATTGCTCGTTTGGTAGTCCCTGCTCACAATAATCACCAACTTTTGTACGTTGGTGCAAAACTTGTTAATGAGAGTAATGTAAAGAAGCATACTTTCGATCAAGTCGTCTTCGCACTCCTTGGTACATTTGGTGCAGCTAGAATCCTGAGAGCAATAATGTTGCTTGACGGGCCCGCTGAAATGTAGGGTCTTGATCATGGCGGCCTTGCTTGGCCCGATGGCACGAAGGAATCGTACAAAGGGATCATGATACATGTCGAAGTACAGATCTACCACCGTTGTTCTGTTTTCGATGATGCTGATAGCATCAACGGCCATTTCTTGTCGTCTCTTTCTGGCTTCTTGGCAGTCTCTTCCTTGACAAAATGATCTATTCGACCCAGTATTTGGATATAACCTGTCTTCAAACAAGGTATCTGGGGCCCCCAATTTGCCAGTCTTTGTTGTCAGGAACTTGAATTTGTTTCCTGTATATAAAATTTCATTTCCCTGATCACAGATGCTCTTGCAGACCCGCAGAATTGTTGCGTCGATCATAGGGCGGCAAACTCTGCGAAGAACAAAGTACTTTCCATGTGCATCATATCGTTGTTCGTGAATTACTGTGCTGATCCAGAGAGATTCAAAGTGAGCCGTCTTCGGATATTTATAATTCCATTCAATTCCTTCCAAGTTGTAAGATTGGTGGAATTTGGGGTCATCATACTTGGGCAGCCTGTTCGAGGTGGAGACATCGGGGAGCACTATAAATTCTTGGGCACTCAATATGGACCCAAAAATAGCATCCAGAATTTCTGTGTCCAAATCATTAGTATTCAATTTGCAATCGGCATTTTAGAGCTAACTTACCTTGTGGGAAATTCAAAAGATGACGAGGATGATCACGAGGTACGTTCCATTGCATTTCGCTCTTGTGCGCGATTAGCTTTGAAAGCCTCTGTGGCTTGGGTGTATCGATTTGTGACAGCGTTGGAGGACCACCCAGTGGAACCAAGTACTTCTTGTAATTGTACGGACAGCGAACTTCTTTGGTTCTGGGTTCCCAGATTTGATTATAGATGATATCTGAAATGATCAAAGTAAGTAAGAAGTCTTTAAAAATACTGGGTTATTCGAATGATTATAACATACCATCACCGCAAGTGTAGCGGCAGTTGTCTTTCCAGAACCATTTGTTGCTACTTGATCCGAGCCAATGAGCGTGGGCAAACTTTTCTAGAGCCCTAGATGGTAGCCTCTCTTCTGGAAACTCGCGGCGCGCCTCCACTAGATCCTCTGGAGTGTAAGGTCCAAATGCAATAGTGCGGCCATAAAGTTTTGGTCCAGGCATTTTGGTGTAGTTAAGGGGGTATTGAGATGTTGAAGTTGAACTTGGTGTTGAACTTGGTGTTGGAGTTGATGTTGGAGTTGATGTTGGAATTGATGTTGGAATTGATGTTGGAGTTGATGTTGAAGTTGATGTTGAAGTTGATGTTTAATGAATCTTTGTAGGAATGGATCTTGGAGGGAAGGGGGCTTAAATAGCCATGAGAAAGAGTTCAACTCGCCTGTTTTGACACTAGTCTATACAGCAGATGTTAAGCGACGCATTAGCGCATCAATATTCAGACGAAACATCTGAGCGTGCTTAGGTATACATTGGAGATGTAGTATAGCGTAATTCAATGGAAGTTTATACGGATATTTGCATTAACTCTGCTCAATTCCTACTTGCGCATTCATCACCCGCAATAACAGAGACTACATTACTCCGCGCCATCTCTGCTTAAATTCCTCGATCTGATTCAAGGAGAGTTTAGGAAATTCATGTTTTTAAATGATGAGAAGTGAATACTAGGGTGATGTATGCAGGAAATTTATAGATTCTGGAAGAGTCATTCATTAGCAAACGGGAATATAATTGAAACAAACTTCTCAAAGTCACCTGTCGTTAAACTTGAGATTGGTCGTTGGCTGTTGGTGAAATCATTGTTTAGGTAAACCCTACAAGGTTGTTGAATCACGATTGTAAGAGTCAAATAATATTAGGTCATTTATATGATTCATGATAATGAATCAGTTGAGTCCATTGATTACTAGCTAAAAACGCCCAGAGATACATAGGTCAAGAGACCGACCAAACTCCCATCACCCCCAGCCAATGAGACCAAATCATGCCTGCTTGACTTGAGTTTCTCAGTCGTTTACCCATATAGTATCTGATGAGCATTCTCGAATGATTTTAAGCGTTTGATGCCCAACCTTTTGCCCTATCCTCAAACCATTTGCATGTTTCTACTGCAAGAGGAAACTTCATTGGTTCATAAAGATGATTCTCCTCAGTTGGTTTCGCTTCATTCCGGGTACAAAGGACCAAAGTTTTGACTGTCTGTAACTTTCTGATGTGTTTCTTTAGGAGCGGAGTAAGATTTTCCTGGAAGCTAGACCATCTCAACCATTCTTTATCTTTGAAACGACGATGGACATCTGGAGCGATGTTTAAGACGAGCTTTTCTAGGTGCGGACAGAACTCATGGATAAATTGTAGATAGATAAGGAAGTTCATCATAAAACCCTCGCCGCAAATTCTATGATGATCATTGGCTGGATTGCAACGATGAGTCTTCATGTTGCCAGAAAACTGGAGACTTTTGATAAGTTTCGCATTTTCTGGGCCAATATTGTAGAGGAATCGAACGAAAGGATCTTGGTAAGCCCAACCTGCTAGATCTTTGTCGCTAACAGATTGTTTTACTTGGGACACTGCGTCTTTAACTTCGACCAACCATTCGTTATATGGCTGTAGTACTCCAACATTCTCTATGTGTCTATCTGGTTTGAGGACGGTCGAGCTTGACCGAGGTCCATCCTGATCGTACATCATATATTTTCTCGTATTCTTATAAGTTGAAATGTCAAACGTGAAAGTGTTGTGTCTGTACAACATCTCCGTGCCATAACCATGGAAAGCTTTACATGCTCTGAGACAGCTTGCATCAGCCATTGGACGTAAAATGTTTTGCATCTGAATGTAAGGTCCGGATTCATCGCTCAATTCTGATTTCTTGATGGATTGCGGTCCTCGCTCGAAAAATGTATCTCCAAACATTCCAATTGATGGATGATATTTTTCAGCAAAGGCATACACACGGTATCCATTACGGGGTAGATCTTGGCGAACAGGTCCAGGGTAAGGAGGGCGAGAGATTTGGTAGTGAGCTTCTTGGTAGTCGCTATTCTTGTTACTAGTCATCGCTCTAGGGGCTATGGAGCCCACGTCCTCGCCGACAATGAGATTGTAACCAATAATCTTGTCTAGAATCTCTATAGGTTGAACAAAAGTCAGCTATTATCTTCATGGGAAATCAAAAAATTGAATGATGGCGAACTTACCCTGTGGAAAGTTGAGCAAGTGTCTAGGGTGAGATCTTGGTAGATTCCAACCTCCTTCACTTGGATGAATTCCAATTGCTTCACGAGCTGCAAGTGTCCCCCTAGTTACACGGTCCACGTCCTTCAATAGAACTGGAATGTCCCAATAATCGACATAAGTCTGTGTCTCAGTCGTTGATCTCCAGCGTGAAAGATTCTTCCAGAGTCGAGGTTGGGCTTTGTAATGGTAATATTCAATGTCTACAATGATTGTCAAGTTAGTATTAATTGAATTATTTAAGGGGTTCAGTAATATACATACCTCTGCAAATAATATGACGTATTCCATCTTTCACGAACCATTGGTTATGGATCCAACGAGCAAGGACTCGTTTCTGAAGGGCCTCCTCAGGAGTAAGATCTGGGAACTCGGTGGATGCGCGGAGCTGTTCTTTCCGAGAATTGTGCTTCTCGATATAAGATTTCTTGTCTTTCGCAGACATCTTTGGTCTAAACGGAAGATTGAAATGGCTATATACTGAATCTAATAAGTTCATTTTAGATTTTTTATGTAAGATAAAGTCTTGATGGATGAAGTTCTATGAAGGAAGACTCTGATCAAAGAAGTTCTTGATGAAAGATGAGAAGGATAACAGGATGAGTTTTTTGAGGAGGGAATTGGTTTCCCTTATAACCACTTGCAAAAGACTTCCTGGTGATATCAGCAGCTGTAGTAAAAGAGCGTAACCAAGATTAGTGTCGTAGCTAAGACCGTATCATAGATCCATTTCATGAGTGACGGGATGCTAACGATACATTAGTAACGCCGGCTTGTACGGTCAAGTTATAACTCTGAGCTGACATTTCGCTTTATATACATTTCTTACCAGGATATACATCGCGGTTAACACCGTACACCATAATGTGATTAATAATTTAACCTTGATCGTGAATCACAAAATAGCACTACCAACTTGTACGGCTAGACGACCAAGTCTAAACATGCGCTTCATGTTACCCTTATTGAGGCTCACGAATTTTGGTGCGTTTTATGATGTCTCACTACCTTTTGCTTCATTCGCCGACCGCCGTGAACAGTGATGATTTATAAGACGCGGTCAATTGATCATACTTATGGCAGTGTATGACAGTAGTCTCGCAATCAGTATTATTTGCATGGTATTTTTCACTTTGAGTCGTCCTTGGATCTGTTACAACTTTTTCAGAATTGACTGTATTAGTTGTCTTCTAATATTACGATACGGAACCGTTTTCCAAGGAGAAACTAAATCTCCCTTACTAGAAACCCCACGCTCGCTTAAGAAATATTAGCCTAGATTTTGGTTTCTGCACCATCATTCCCTCTTGTATTGTTCAGCTGGCGAGCTTGATCTGATTCAACAAATGCGGTTATTTACAAATTGTCTAAAATGATAAACTAAAATTTCATATTTAAAAAGCTGTGAGCTTTTATTGAAAAACTCTGTGATGAGAATGAACGTGACATATCAAACATTACCAATTTCCAGAGAACAATGCTTTGTCTTTTCGTACTCAATCACATTTGTAAAATATCGAAAGCATTCATTGGTAAAGAGGTTTCAGTGGCACTCAAGAAATATTGATCCAGACTTAACTGTCGGAACACTCTATTCATCACCATTTCCTGAATCACTTGCATCATGTAACAGTAAACCTTGCTAAATTTTTTATCAAGTGTGTTCATAAGAACACTTACACAACCAGATGGGAAAATAGAATCTTGACACCGTTCCCCGAAAGCATCTGCTCCTGATGTAAATCTCACCTCAAAACCCTAAAACATATATCTTGCGAGTCTCCGATTCTCAGCTGCTCTTCTCGCCGACCTGTCCGCAAACCACTGCATTGTCTCTGTTGCAAGGGCAAATTTCATGAGAACGTACTTCTCAGGCTCACTCATAGAAACAGTACGTAATATCAAAGTCTTGACAGTCTTCAGCTCTCTGATGTGATCTCCCAAGAGTGAAACTAAGTCCACTTCGAAACTCCAATATTTATTTTCATCTGGATGAATGTTCAAGGTGATTTGTTGCATTCCTGGGCAAAATTGGTTGATAAATTTGACGCAAATTTGTAAGCTCATTCGCATATCATCTGGCTGGGGAGAGACATTATGACCTCTAATCAAAGGGTTTACAGTGGTCCTGATCATCCCAGTAAAATGAATTGTTTTCAAAAGCGCTGCATTTTTCAAACCTATAGTTTGAAGAAATCGAAGAAATGGGTCGTAGTACAGCCAACTCATTCGGTCTACCGTGGAAGGATCCTGAATTTGGGAAATGCCTTTGCCAATTTCATGATTCCAATCATCGAGAGAAAGGAAATTTGGATCAGACTTCTCAAATTTCACATTCTGATATCGTTTTCTGGGTTTATTTCCATCTAACATGCACCCGCTGTCAACACCCAAAGATTGAATGTTGGATTTATATGTAGTGAAAGTAAAACTGTTGTCTCTGTAAAGTAGGGCTGAACAAAGATTGTAAAAGTCTTTACAGACAGGTAGACAACTTGTGTCGATGAAACGATCGTCAACTAGATGATGCATTTTTAACAACTCCTGACTGCCTGTTTCGGGCTTGCAAAAACTGTGGGCTTTTACTCGGACCTGAGGTAAATACCGCGAGTGATACCAGGGATCAGATTGGCATATAGGACCAATATATTCGGAATGATGAACACAGTAGTCTGGTTCTCGATAGAGAGCGGGTCCGTCGAGGTTACAAGTAATTGTGTCTGAGACCAAGGAACCTTGTTCTTCTTCTTCAACGAGAATGAAACTAAGGATTTTGTTGATAATCTCTATATGCAACACATAAGTCAGCCATGAAAAACCACAAATGAAAACACATCTTGCGGGTACATTATCGCTAAGTAGATTTCCAGTGCTTTTACATACCTTTTGGAAATTTCGGGATATGATGAGGGTGCGACGTAGGATGATTCCAAGAATCTCCAGGGTCTAGACCAAGCAACCGACGAGAACGTAACATCAAGTTAGAAGTTCTATCGACTTCATTGAGCCGCGGTGCTTTACGATAATCCGAGTTGAGAAAGAAAGTGACTAACTCGCCACGTAGCCGTCGTTTATTATAATGGAGTCTTGTATCTAGGGTACTTGTCAGCAGAGAGGTTTGTACGAGGTAGAAATTTACATACTGGTGTCAAAAATACACCGATGACCAGTCTTCTGGAACTCTATATCCCTGATTGAGTTTTCGATAGTGTATTTCGCAAAAGCATCTTCGGAGCTGTCATCCGGGTATTATTTTTTAGCTGCTCTCTTGATCACATCTATATTCGTCAAGTTTGTTGATGGTTCTTCATCAGATTCAGAGCTAGAACATGGTGTGCCCCTATTGCCGAAAAGAAGGAAATTCATACTCGATCTTGAGAAAGGGTATATTTTGGTAGTCGATGATGTATGAAGAAGTAGAACTGCCTTTGTGATTTCCGAAGACATTCAATCTTATATCTTCAAGATCTGCTCAGCTGTTTTTTGGTGCCGTACTCAGCAACACATGTACTGCTTTTCTCTAGGGGATTCATGAAGGTATGTAGGTCATTCTAATTAAATTGCTTGATACGTCATAATCATTGATACGACACAATCACCAACGTATTATTTACATTTAACGTTGCCAAACACTAGTGGCCGTGTTGTGGTACAAGTCTATATGAGCAAGTGAACTCAAGCTAGCGCGCGAGTGCGTTGCATACTCATACCTAGCTCTCGTAGCTCTGAATCTGGAGTAGAGCACACAATATCAAGGAACGCATCAGAGCTATAATGAAGACTTCATAGTCGCCACCGATGTGATACCAACAGATACCAACATTTACATCCACAATCTAACAAAAACGTAACAGAAGGATCGATATCCGCGGCATTCAACTCGTTGTTCCCTGTTCACCAATAGATGTCTTCGGTGATTATCAGTCTTAGCAAATCACATGCGGTGGGTTCCGAAGAATGTAGACTCAAGACATAAAAGGAGATTTCAAATGATTGAAACCACTCTAGAGGGTCACTGTCATAAATATGGGGCACAGTAAACTCATCAGAATAGCTTTATTGCTAAGTCTTTGATCAAGAGATGAGCCAATTCGTCTGTGCATTCATAAAAACTTGTCTTCTAAGAATGAGAGGGCGAAAACATAGAAATTCAGATGGAAGGATGCTTTGCAATGATTTCGATTGAGCTCAAAAGTCTACAAGGAGTTATTTGCTTCACGAGAAGTCATCTTTGTCAGATATTCTTTATTGCAAGCCAATAGCTTTTCAACTTGAATTGTTAGAGTTTTATTCCGAGTAGCCAATTCTGTATTTGATACACTGTTCAGTCTAAATAATTGTTCCTTGATAGCCTGAAATAATCTTGAGAAAAAGAGGAACAAGATCCTTTGCACGCGAAGTAACACATTTGCTTACATTGGTCGATGATCAAGTGCTGCCTTTGATACTCTTTTCTCGCCTTGAAGATGACTGGCTAACATAGTACGAACACTATCCTGAGTCCATCAACACATATTTCCTCCAGATTCAATCACCACTCCATTAGTCAACCCACTTCGCTTCGACGCACTTTTATTAGGATACATGAAAGCGAAAGATTCCTGGGGCAGTAGCATCCAGTTTAAAAGAGACCGATGTGGAGCACCATAAGCTTCTAGAATCTCCCAAAATCTTCATATCCAAGCTTCTCGAAATTTGAACCTGATGCCAACTCGGTACAGGAAATTTTAATCCTTTTCCCTTCTTCGACGCCGTCCATATGCCAGACTTAGTCACCGTGCTTCAACCCCTCAAGTGCGATTTTTTACATACTTCGCCGGAGTATGTACAGCTGTACCAGCCATAATCTTGTTATTGTAAGTTTTGACAACCGGGCGTGCTCGTTGACTTCGTCTCTTGACAGTTCCAGGCTCCCTGTCCGATGATTCGGCATCTGATCTAGCAGGTGAACTGACTCGATCTTCCATCGCTTCTTGAGGCTGTTTGGGTGACAATCTTGGTTGTCGGGCCGTGTTCTCTGAAGCATTGCTATCACTTTGATCCTCTTCTCTGGAAGATACAGCTCTCCTGGCTAAAGCTCTGTCATTATATGTTTTGACTTTTCTGCGTATTCGCTGACTTCGTCTATCTGTACTCTCAGGCGTCTCATCTGTTGGATTAGGCGCAGGTATACTCATTGCCTTTCGCTTTCTGATGGTTGTCTTCTCCTTTGCCTCTGTCTCCTCCCTTTCCCTGACTTCCTTCGGTAGAAGTCTGAACATCTTTTTCTGAACACTTTCCGAGACTGGACTATCTCCCCAACCAATACCATTGGCAAAATGCAATTGCTCATCAGTTGGTTTACAATCTAAATCACACTCTTTGACTGATGGCTCAATCCAAATTCCATGATGAACACACTTTTTCGCGTTGGCTCTTGCAGCCTCTTTGCCCAGAATAGCTCTTTTAGAAGTCATTCCATTGGTTTGACTGGATTCTCCATCGCTTGAAGAAGCGTCATGGCTCTGCGCTGTATGGTCTGAGATCTCATTGATATCTTGCGACTTCGAAGGTTCGATAAGTCGCACCATCGTGCTGTAACTTGGATTTGATAGATATTTCAGCCAAACCTGAATTTTCGTAGTGGAAAAGGTTTAAGGTTCGCTGTAGATTTATTAGATATATGGATTGAATCTGCATCCTATGTGGAGCACTTGTAATTGTGGATTCAAACTTACCAAGAGCCAAAGTAAATAGAGGTTGATAACCTTCTGTTATCATGCATGGTGATTAAATCTCTATCCATTTCCTTCTGACTTCACCTGATAAGAATACACGATTCAATGCGATGATTTAATCTAGTAACTTGGTTGTATCTTTCGAGTTTCAATTTGTCGAGATTTCTTAGCAAAGAACTTGGCAATGATGTTGTCGCGAAGGAATTTTTATCACTTAGAACAATACGAGAGTGACTTTGACCTTGAAAAGGAAGCTACTTTCTGATATGAAAAAACTTTGAGTCTCGGGACCCTTCCATTTTGGGTCAAGCTACGTGCATGTGGCATCCATTAGCGAGATAAATAAGCCTTGGCAGTTTATTTGTGCTTCTTGCTCTGGATTCACATGTATTATTCTTTTTGTGAAATTCATTCCATTCATATCGTCTCGAGAATGTGCTAGCTGCCAACAAATGCCCACAATTATTTTCTCCTTATTCACATTTATTTATTAGTCATAGCGAGATAGAACCGAAAAAAATTGTTCAAGACATTTCGATACATGAGAATGAGACATGTATGGAACAGAATAAAGAAGAGCATGTCACAACACACACAGTTCCCAAGATTGTGACCACAAATTCAAATATTCTTCGTTTTTTTAAATCACAGAGTTACTCTCTTAAACATTATACTGAAGACTCATCCTGTAGGTTGAGTATTACTACCCATGACAATGTATTACTGGATTTAATCTACTTTGTGTCCTGTATATTTAGAAACAAAATCCTCAGAAGTCCACTGATCTGCCGTTGAACCCACACTTTTGCTTTCCACAGTGCTTATACACAAAGAATACTTATTAAAGTCCTAAAATGCTGACTAGAGATCTGAGTGGCATGATTTTGTTGTACCAAAGCGTCCATGCTGAACTTTTACCAAGGCATATCCAAAGCAGTCATGACTCTTCTTCTCCTAGGGAGTTTCTGCCTCTCAATCTCCTCATGTTCCCATTTATCGGCTCTCTCTTTGAACCACCGAGTAACCTTCCTTTCCAGTTCTATTACTCTCCTACGATGAAGTTCAGGAAAAGTGTGAGTTATCTTAAATGGACCAGGCTCAACGATAGTGTAGTTTGGTTCAGCTTCCTTCCATTGATAGACTTCAAGAAGACGAACCGTCTTCAGTGTTTTCAACAGCTTAGTGAGAGCTTCAAATTTGTCACTGGCCCTTGATTGTGCGAGAGAAATTGGAAAGTATACTTTATCTTCTCCAATGCCAATCACCATCTCTTGGAGACTGGTACAGAACCTGTTGATTACCGGAATGTATAAGCAAAGACTCTCATACAAGTCATCTTCGCAATCCAATCCACGTTCAAGATCTCCACATTTATGTGTAACGATTCTTCCGCGAAAATGTAACTTTTTGATCATAGCAGCTTTGGTTGGACCAATGGCGCGTAAGAATCGGATGAAGTGATCGTGGTAGAGATAATCTTCAAGATCATATGTTGAAAACTTCTTTTCAATTGCCCGAAATGCCATCGCAAAGCAACCATTAGGGTTAGAGCCATATGTCAAGCATCTTCGAGTAAATGGTTTCAGTGTCACATTGTCCTTGTGTACTTTCCCAAAGGCCAGATATCCTGGACATCCAGCACTGTGAACCTGTGTCATAGAGAACTGAAATATATTCTTCTCATACAACATTCTTGTCCCTTGAACTGAAATGGTCTTGCAAACTCGAAGTATTGTTGCATCTATCATTGGACGATAAACTTTATGAAGCATGAAGTATGCGCCCTTTGAATCATGATGCTTCTTGGTGATGATAGTGCTCAATAGAACTGGATGGTCGGAATCTTCGCTGTTGGAAAAGTCTGGTGGTTCATATCTCTTGCCGTCTAACGTGTACGAATGTGACATTTTATATGCACTTCTTTTGTTGCTTAAGGTGACATCAGGTGTAATAGTATAGTCTTTGATGACCAAGGTGAAGCCCAAGATGAGATCGAGAATTTCTGTAAACGATAGGATTAGTATTCAATGCTTCTATGTTTTGAGCGATAACATACCTTGAGGAAAGTTTAGTAGGTGATATGGATGGCTTCGAGGCAGATTCCATTGTCCTTCACTCATGTGTCTGACTAAACCTGAGTTTGGTTTCATTCTATCAACGTAAGATAGAGATGTGATCTTCATGGTTGAGACATAATAGCAATAGTAATGGTACCATTCTTCCTTGTACTCAGGGATTTTTTTGTCGTAGTAGTCAATGTCTAATGCAATTTCAGTAAGTATGGTCATCAAAATCAAACCCTAGACAAGATTGTAACATACCGGGGCCATAAACATATCTCTCCCTATTTTCCCAGAAGAATTCATCTTCATGAATTATACCCAATCTCCCTTGAGCCGCTTGTTCATTAGCTCTTGATGCCAGGTCTTTCTTGACATCTCGTTCAGTGACAGGTTTCATCCTTAAAAATAGGTCAGAAAAGGTCAGAGGGCCTCTTGACATTTTGCTTCTTTAAATATGCAGAGTGTTGATATGTAGTAGGCAGGAATGATGAGATATTGATTTTGTATTCTTATGGATATGTATTGGAGTTCGTATCAAGCACCTGATTTGAATTCGAGAAAAAGAAGATAGATGAATAAATGAAAGGATGATTATAGAGGTGTGAGATGGAGGAATGCGCAGGAGAGAGGGAGAAAGGGAAATACAGAGAGAAGCTATACATTCAACTAGCTTCCTTGAACCGAAAGTAGTACAGCCTTATATTGGTAGCTAACTATCATACAGTACCTGCAACCGAGAATTCTCAGTACCTTATCTATTGAATAGCAAGAAAGTAGAATATTCTGACAAATTCTAGACTTTTGAGTCCCTACTATTATTCACTCACCGTGACTATTATGTCCAAATTCAATTTCCAAAACTGCAGCAACCCTTCAGATGAATCATGGTAACCTGATAAAAGAGATAACCTGCTAAGAACGATTTTATTTATATATAGAAAATGTGGACAACAGGGCACTCTGGGGTTCTCTCATCACTATGCTCTGGCGAAAAAGTGATGATTAGACTAAGAATGACAATAGAGGATCCAACATAAAGCAGGGAGGATGGAATGCCAATATCAAAAAATAAAATACTAGATATTTATCATGATCTATCCATCAGTACTTAATATCTACTTAGCCCCATCCTTATACACAGTCCCCACATCTCTCCACCAACTATAACAAAAAATAAGGAAAATAAACAGGGTTTTAGTCTCAATATATGCACAACGATATACAAACAAACTTCTAGTAAATTTCACATGTGCTTCTCTTTGTGCTATGCATTTCTTCATCATGCACTCCTCTGTCATACAATTTCTTGCATGCAAACCAATTGTGTTCATTTCCGAGCTAGTTATTTCCAATGCCGGATTTTATGGTGTGAGTATGTATACTTGTTCATATATTCATAGAGCTCTAGATGTTTGTTTGTTTATGAGTCCATTCTTACGAAATTATTCTTGTGACTACAATCACATTCACATTCACAATCACAACCACAATCACAATCACACACTCAAACTCACAATAAAATACCACCCCACCAAAGCAATTCTATTAAAAGTAATAAAACAAGCAACGATCGATTTCAAATCTTTCAAGTGACTACCTATGTACTTCATAATTAAAGTAAGTAAAATACGCAAGCGAAGTGAAATGCGTGACTAAACTAAAAAGTCAAACACCCACCCACCCAGACTTCTTCACAAAGTTCGACTATCTAGCTAACCTCATCAATCATATCCATTAGTCCATTTATCCATCCATGTATCCATTTGTTAATTCCTCATAATCGTAGTGGTATCATATCATAGCACTCATTAAACACCCCTAGCTGTAACTTTCCTATCCTCTGACGTTACACTCATTCGTCATAACAAGCAACCCTTTAGCGAAAACGAAAACTATCCATCTATCCATCCATTCAGTCATGAATTTTATGCTATGCAATCCTGATTATATCCATCCGTTCTTGTTATCAAATCATCTAGTGTACGTAAACGCACTAGATAGATAGCGACACAAGAATTTAAGCATCATCCTCATCATCCACACTGGTAAATTCTTCCTCCCATTCAAATTTTGGCAGAACCATTGATTGACGGTGACTTCTTCGTCGTTGAGATTCTATCGATCACGAACAAACCATTAGCAACTTGAACTTATGTCATAATCACAATAGACAGAGAATAAAAGGAAAGAAAACAAGAGCAAATACATACCAGCCTTCGCAACTCTCTCTCGCGCAAGAGCCATAGCGTCATCCCCCGCATATCCACCTACACCTCTATACTCCGATTGCATGGTGACCGGTCTCTCGTTTTCTGTACCTCCTCCGCCTTCACGTGTATGATCCATACTCATACCCATTCTCTCAGCCGCAGCAGTACCCGCTCCAGTTCCAGCAGCAAATGCACCACTACCACTACCACCTCCACCACCACTCGCGCTCCTCAAAAATCCCTGCATTCCCAATCCCATCCCCTTAAAACTCACACTTGCTCTCCTCAAAAAACTTCCCCGTCTAGATCCTATTCCCATTCCCATTCCCTCACTACTGTTCCCACTGTAACGATCTCTCGCTGTACCTCTATGATTGATGCCCATACCCATACCCATTCCCGCATCGCCAAGTCCTCCATGTATAGCTGGATCTTGGTTGTTATTTCCGAAACCCATGACGCCGATGCCGCCAAGGCTAGCGAAATTGAAGCCGTTGATTGGGGCGGTCCATGAACGGCGAAACCCCCGACGCTTGGAGCTAAGAGAGGTGGAGGCAATGTATGTTGGAGAGACAGTAGGTGGAGTGCCGGTGGCGATAGTTGTTGGTTCGACGGGATGGGAGAGCAGGGGGTTTTCGTGGAGGCTGGGGGAGAAGTGTTAGTTTTGGAGGTTTCAAGGGATGAATTATGGGTGTGAAAAAGTGGCTTCAATAGCTTCAAGAACGGTAGAAAAACTTGAAAACCAAAAAGGATAAAAAAAAAACTCACAGATCTTGCTTCTCTCTCTCTTTTCTCTCTTTCTCCAGTCTTTCCTTTCTCTCTTCTTCACTCTCACCAACTTCCTCTTCATCTTGACTTTCATCTTCACTTTCACCGGCTTCCTTATTACCATCTCGTCCTCGTCCTCGTCCCTCAAATTGATCTTTCCAATCAATGCATTCTTGTCGATTGACAATACATGCACCAGTGCCAATATCCTCGATATGGCGTCCGTAAGGTACGACTTCCAAACCTGTATTACCAACCACAATCGTCATTGGGACCGGTTTTCTCGGAATAGTAAAAGCGCGTTCTCTTCCTTGCATATTCACACCAGAAGCACCAAGTCCAGCAGCATTCAATCTTGGAGTATTGACACCCGAACCCGAACCCGATCCATGAATCGCAACAGCACCATGATCCACACCTCGATAATTGTGCACGCGAGATCCTGAGGCTGTGACGATGGGAGTCTGCATGTTGATACTTCCGGGACTTTCGCTTCGCTCATGCGTAATCGTAGCATTTACTCCTGTACGAGCTACGCTACCATTACCACCACTGCCACCAGAACCAATTCCAGAACTGGGAAAAGCATCAAACATACCCAATCCATCGACTGGACTAATTTCCTCACTCTGACTTGTGCTTCCTTCAGCACTTCCTTCTGCACTATCATCTCCATCACTATTGACAATCGCAGCAGTGCCACCGCCCACACCATCACCAAACCTCCTAACCTCCACCGTCCTCAAATTCGGCGTCGGTGGCAAATTCTCGCTCGGATTCGTGTAAGTCGAGCTTGTAGTGACTAGCGGATTATAACTATTTCCACTCTTGCTTGTGCTTGTTTCCTTACTATTTGCACTTCTCTGGGTATTTTTGCTGGAAGTTTTCGTAAGGGCTATGGTTGAGGATGGTGGGATGATTGTGTTTGAAGTCAATTTGTCGGTTGTGGTAGTGTGAGTGGTGTGATTTGCATCAACCGTCGCAGCTGAACCTGTGTTTGGATTTTGATTTTCAACTCCACTTGGGATACCAATGTGTTCATGATCAGCCGATTCCAATCCTATTTCCGCACCAGGACCCAAGCCAAGACCAATAGACTGAGTTTGATCTGCAGTAGCAGTAGGAGCAGGCGCTGATCTTACAGCAGGGAATAAGCGTCTTGGTTGAACCTGCTGAACTTGCTGAACTTGCTGAACTTGCTGAACTTGCTGAACTTGCTGAACTTGCTGAACTTGTTGAAAACTTTGACGAACAGTCAAACCACGCTCGCGATGGCGTTTCGGACTATTAGAGAGATTATTCGCCGCGCTTTCCCAGACATTTTCGGCTACGCCAGCGGCGGATTTGAAGAAAGAGGAGAAGTGATGGGACATTTTGATTTTGATGGTTATAAGTTCGAGTTAAAAGAGGTAAGTATTGGTTAGAATTCGATTGATTGATTGATAGTTCGAACTTGAAAGATATTTGTTTGATGGTTCTTCAAGATGGTGATTCGACTCGACTCGACTTGATGCGACGGAAAGCTGATGCTGATTGATAGATGTTGTTGAAGCTTACTTAAAGCCCAGTCGCAGTTTTTCTCTCACTTTCCCTATTCAACAAACTTGAATCTGATCAACTGAGTAGGTAGTTATCAAATAAACCAGACTCTTTTCATCTGCGTCTTCAAATTATCCTTTCATCCAGCCCTTAATTTGCCTGGCCACAATCTCCCAATCTTTCAATTTTCAAGCTTCTTCAGCTCCTCTCAAATCCAATCAACTCTCTAAATCAATCCACTAATCCCTCAACTGTACAGGCTTCACACAAAAAAACTTAAAGTCCCTTTCATACAATACACCCAAGAGGTAATTCGTGTTGTTCTTCGTTCGTCGTTGTTTTCTCGCCCAAATTGAAAGAAGTGAGTAAAGTGACTGTAAAGAAGTTAAAGAGTTGAGTATTATCAAGAAGTCGAGTTGAGTCGAACGCAGTCGAATGCAGTCGTCAAATAAAATAAAATCAACAATGCTTACAAGCCTTTATAACTCTTCAGTTCACTTCTCACAGTTCACCGTTCCGAGTTCTCAATTCTTAAAAAAAACACAAAAAAAGTCAAGATAAAGTAAAAGAAAATTTGAAGAAAAGTCTTTCGGTGAGTTCGTCCAATAATTGGATAAAGTCGAATTCATTCAAAGTTGAAGTTGATTCAAATCAAGTGAATTTGATCAAATCCAATCCAATCCAATCCAATCCAATCCAATCCAAGATGAGTTAACTATCCATACATACCAATATTGAACAAACCATTTAAATCTTTATCTTTAATCTCATAATCCAGCAATTCTCAGTCCACTGATTTTAGAAAAACTAGATCTCAAATATGAAGCAAAATTTGTTCTATCATCACAGAGACAAATACTTAAATGTTCAAATCTCATCAAGTCAAATCAATTTCCATCTCAACAATACAACACAATGAATTATTTCTCCCAATTTGCTTTTCTCAAGTGATCTGTCATCTCATTCTCATTTTCAATCTTACAATCTACAAGAACTCAAGAATCTCAGAACCCAAAAATCCGATTATCCAATAGCAGTGAATAAAACTTTGAATTTTCTGTTATTTTCTGTTATTTTGATTTATTTTATCTATCTTTTTGTTCTTTCAAAAAAAAAAAAAGAGAAAAAAGGGGGTTAGTTCTTTAATAATTTCTCGCATTAACAAACCCAATTTCAAGTGGAAAATTCCAGTTTAGTGAAATGAAGTATGAGATTTAGTATTCAATATTTAAAAGCCGGTACAAAATCCAATATAAAATCCAATACAAGATATAAAATCAAAAATCAAGAATCAAACTCCCTATAGAGCAGCGAGGAGGTCAAGATTCAAGAGACCGTCAAAAACAATCAGAAGCATTCAACCTCCGAGTTTCATTGACCATTCCTTATAGGTAGAGAATCAGATAACATAACAATAACCATATCAATTTCATACTGTGTTGAACAATCATACTTGAGTCCCGTCCAGTACATACATACATATATACACATAAAAAGACATAAAAAGACATAAACCGACAAAAAATTCAAAACAAACACTTCACAAACCCATAAACTAATAAATCAATAACTCAATAAACCAAACCAACCCAAACCACCCCATCAATCAATCAATCAATCAATCCCCCATAGCATCCTCAAAAAGTCCTCTCAACTGTTCCCTCTCCTCCCCCACCTCCTCGGCCAAATTCGGCGCCAACATCAGGACTCTCTTCTGGGGCAAAGTGCCCTCAATCAACCCATCAATATGTTCCCTCTTGAAGCCCAAATCCTTCAACCCCCTCGGCTGATCACCCAACTCCTCGAGAAACTTCTCCAACGCTTCTGCCAAGACCGCACCCGCACTTTCCTTCTTCACATTCGAGATATCGACACCGAAACATTCGGCGGCTTGGAGATGGCGTTCCGGGTTCGAGGCTCCGGTGAAGCGGAAGACGGCGGGCGCGGAAACGGCAACGGATACGCCGTGGGGAATGATGGGGGTTTTGGTTACGTAGCCTGGGTGCGTGTAGCCGGGATTTTGTCCGGATATTGGGTAGGACATTCCTGGGTGTGTTAGTATATACTTTATGAAATGAATAGTATGCTGCTAGTTGATGTGGTGTGGTTAATCGCTGATATAACTCAATAGTTATATAGGGGTTTCAACAGTCCAGACTGCAGTCAGGGCCGAAGTACTTTGAACTTGAAGTTTTGACCATGTTTTCACCATCTCATCAAGTCTATTCTTCCAAATAAACTCAATAATCAAAACATCTCCAACCTTCAAACCTCTTCCCTCTAGACTACAATCTGTATTATCCCACACGTAACCACCCAACATCTCCTCGCAAACCCAACCAAGCAAAAACAAAAGCAAAAGCAACAAAAAAAAAAAAAACTCAACATACCATGACACAAATGCACCCCCGCATTACCAAACCCCACACCCGCCAAAGTAGCCGCCAAAAGCATCTGACTCTGCGCCTCATAATCCTCCGGATCTTTCGTCGCACGTGGCAAATACTTCGCCGTACTCTTCAACGCCTGCAGAGAAAATATATCACTAATCGGATTGGCACCCTGGTACGCCGGTCTCATGATAGGATTTTGAGGACGGGGCGTCCTCTCATAATAGGGGATTGCCGTCCAACTTTCCAAACTGTGACAGAGAACGTCTAATCCTGAGCTAGCGTGGACTGCAGACGGCATGGTGCGTGTATTGAGAGGGTCGCATATACCGAGGAGGGGTTTGAGATTTCTGTGCGCGATACCTGTTTTGGCTTTGTGAGAGACGAGATCGAAGATGGCGGTACCGGTTGTTTCGGAGCCGGTTCCGGCGGTGGTGGGAACGGCTATGAGAGGCAAGAGGGTCTTATCTATAGGTCTACCTTTACCAAGGGGTGCGTTTACGAAATCCATAAAATCGGCATCTGGATAACAGGTATATAGGTTCATGAGTTTGGCGGTGTCGATAACTGAGCCACCACCAACTGCTAGAAAAGCATCTGGTTGATAATTCTTGGAGAACTGGATTGCTTCTTTGATACTATTCATCTGTTAGAAAAGGTATTCATTTGAAATACTTGAATTTGCAGGAATTCCATCACGTTTCTGAGATTAACACGCTTACTCCACTTGAAGTTGTGCATTTTCTCTTACTCTTCAACCACACCAACTTAAGAGTGTGAAGAAAGACCAATGGTTGAAAAAAAGAACCCTCCCTCTCCCCAAAAGAGAAACCCAGAAAAACCTACCTCGTATCCTTCGGCTCGACTCTCGTCCCCTCATAAACCTCAAACTCCACTCCCTCCCTCCCAAGACCCTCCCTAACCTGCTTCATCGCCTCTAGCCCCTGCACCACCTTATCCGTCACCACAAGCACCCTCTTACTCCCCAAATTCTTAAAATCCATACCCACCTCCCTCGTCACCCCCGGTCCAAATCGTATCGACGAAGCCGCCATCTCAAACGCATATTCTTTTTCGCGAGTAGGATCCATAGGCGTAGCATAGTTACGCTGGAGATTCCGCTTGGTTTGCGAGAGAAGAGAGGAGCTAGGGTGGTGGTGATGGTGCGAGGGGTTGTTGTGGCAGGGACAGGAGGGCGGGTGCGTGTATTGAATTGTGCGGAGGAGATTCATAGCTCGAGCGGCTTTCTAGAGAGAGGATGTTAGCCCTGCGTTTTTTGGTTCTTTGGTTTGTAGATGAAATGAAATTCAAATGAGAAATTCCCCCTTCAACAGTCCACTCCTTTCGATAATCATGGGGGCAAGCCCCCAAATCCCCAGACCTCGCTGCGCTCGAACTTTCCCATCTCTCATCTGCCAATCTGCCTATCTACCCATTCCCTTTATCTAACATACACCAGTATCTCCCACACAAAGACTCTTACTCCATATAATCACACAACCCTCTCACCTCTCACCCCCTCTCACCCTTCCATCCCCTCCACCCCAAATCAAATCAAAACCACCCCAACAACCAAAAAAAAAGACCACTAACCGTAGGAGCAACCCGTATGGCCGACATCTTTGCAATATCCGTCTTCCTCTCTATCTTTCTCTCTTTCTTCTGTCTCTTCTCTCTCTCTATCTCTTACTATCCTTCAAGTTCCTATATGTCGTTCCGTTCCGTCTGGTTTCCTTTCCTCTCGTTCGTTTCCTCTCGTTTGTTTCGTTCTTATCCTCTCGTTCTTATCCTATCCCCTATTTCCAATTCCCTATTTTAACTGCTTTCCTTATTTCTTTCCTTTCTTTCTCTTCCTTCCTTTCAATTCTTTCTTTCTTTCAATTCTTCTTTCCTTCCCTCCCTTTATATACCTACTTACTCGTCCTATCCCGTCCCGTCCCGTCCCGTCCTCTCTTCGTATTCTCGTTGTATTATTCCTTCCTTCTCTTCTCCCTTCTCTCTCTTCCCAAACTCTTATTTCAGCACCCTACCCTAGTCTCTCAATCGAATCTCAATCAATCCTCAAATCCTCAAATTCTCAATCCAATCCAATCCAATCCAATCCACTCCAGTCCAGTCCAGTCCCTCTCAAATATCCACACAACTCACAACTCGCAACTCACAATAAGAAACCAAAACGAAACAAAACAAGCCTATGTAATTCGTAGTTCGTAATTCGCAGTTCGCAGTTCACAATTTGTAAACCAGAGAGTAATCTCTCAATCTCTCAATCTCTCAGTCTCTCAACTCAACTTCAATACAATTCAAAAACAACTCAAAAACAACAACAACAAAACTCAACACGTATCCATACACCACGTATCCATATGTCCACACCAGTCCACACCAAACCAAACCATAAATGACGTTTCGATTCACACCCCCAATCCCATCCCATCCCCCCCAAAAGGCGGGGAAAGCTTCCCCACCCATGTCCGCCGAGCCGAACCGACCGACCGACCTCGGATATCCATATGTTCCCTACTGACCACCTACCCAGTCAAGTTAGTCATGAAGAATCTAACTCGATATAGTAAGTACCCTTTTAGAAGATTTTAGAACAAGCAGTCAATCAATCAGATGAACATTCATCAATAAAGCATTGAAAACACATTTAATCATTTACCGGTGAATTAGAACCACTTAAGATAAGAGTAGAGTAGAGTGTCTTTTTTTCATAATTTAGATAGATATATCATATGTAGATAGTTAATTGATAATATGTATTCCTCATTGGCCCTACACATTCCATATCCATTGCCACCCTCCCATACCTATCCATCAACTCTTAAGAACACCAAGGTATCAAATCCAACCATGCGCACTAAACTACCCATCCATCCATTCAATTTATGACCCACCCTCCCCTTGTTCCCAAAGCACCTCTGGGGATAAATAAATAAATAAATACAAGACGAGATGCGCCAAAAAAAAAAAAGAAGAAAGAGAAATTCAGATGGCCTCATTTGACATCCTGTGAAGGATCAATCCGATAAAAAACAATCATGATGAAATGATTCAATCAACCTTCAACTCCATCCGATGATTATAAAAATAAAAATAAAATCGACGCGCACTTCGCTATGTATCTCCAAGCTATACAACATATCTTATAATCGTCTCGTAAATGACGCATAATGCATCAATTGTTCGAAACGTAACTTCTTGAAGAATCCGGTCTCCATGTTCGCTTCGTATGTTGACGTAAATTAATTACCTACCCCATCGACTACCTCTTCGACTACTTGCGCCAGACTCTCCTCCTCTACTTGCTTCGTATCCTCTAGCTTCATCAATGCTTCTTCGATCTCGTCCAATCTCACTCATGTCGAAGAGTAATGGCTCATCATCTGGTTCATATTGTCCCCTGCTAAAACTGTACCTGCCGCCACTAGCTCGTTCACTACCACTTCCACTTCCTCTGTCTACTAGGAGGCTAGAGAAAGAACCGGTTTGTGGTGGGGTGACTCCACGGCCACCAGTTTTCCCAATACGTGGTCGATATGGTGAGTTTGCAGAACCTGGACCACTGAATCGAGAAACTTGAGGAACATCTGGATCATGAGCTTCCAAAGATGATGAGGCTTGACGAGACATGGCAGTAGTACCTTCAGAGATTCGAGGAGCAGGTTGGAGTTGGGATGAAGATTGTCCAGTTGGTGATTCTACCTCCTCAGAGGCTTGTCCAATGTTCAAGAGTGCACTCAGACTTGGTGGCTCCCGATCATCGGCTCCTAAGCTTATACTTCTATGCACCCCAAATGGAAGATCACCCAATTCATCATCGATTGCCAATGATCTATGTTGCTGAGCAACAGAACTTGATCTTCGAGCGTGGGGGTAGTACGGTCTAGGTGAGGTGGGGATATCGATAGCATTTGTTCCAGCATCATTTGGATGATCACTATCTTCCACATCATCTAATCTTGCTTCTGAAGTCCTACTTCGTCGACTTGGTCTTCGTGGTTGATCGTACTCAGCTATTGAATTTGCACTTAATCGTGAAGGGATGGCGGGAGTGTGAGGAGTGTGTGGGGAGATGGGTTTACCGGGGGATGATCCTGCTGAAATTGAGGTAGCAGCAACCATAGGAGGTACACTAGATAATTGTCGACTCGAAGAACTTGATGATCTTTGTAGCATTGTTGATGAAGCCAGAGAATCTGTCAAAGCATTATGTGAATCGCGCATTGATTGAAATCTGGATAATTGTGCAGTGGCTCTCTTTCTTGATGCTTCTCCAGAAGGTTCGAAACTCTGCAAGGTTTTCTTACTTTCCAAGAGTTTCAGAAAATCCGATATATTGTCATCATCAGTTTGTAAAGATCCCGAACTACCACCTGTTCCAGCTTCTGCAAGAATACCAGAACCTGGTTGCACAGAAGATGAGAGACTTTGTTTACCGCTGCTACCCTGATCATCTTCTACTGTTTTACTAGCTCCTCCATAAGATGATCTGCCACGACGATGACTAAAACTACTGCTGTATCGAATCGGAGCAGGTTTCGGTGAGCTTGAGACAGATGTGGGAACCATATTATCTGCGGCCATTGGGCCCCCTCTCAACGTAGCTGGCATTCCAGCTATGAGAGATGAACGATTTCTGGCTTGTGCAAGTGCACTAATTCCAGATGGCCTTGGCAAGGACCCTGGAGATGCAGGTAAGGTTTCACCGGCATAAGTAGCACGGCTGGGAGATGAAGACAGGGAGCCAGCTTTGAATGGCTGAAACGATAATGATGGTCTTCTCGCCATCGCGATACCTTCCAATGACTTTATCGAACCTTTCGATCCGAGTAATGGGCGTGATTGTGGTAAAGATCCCATGGGCGGGGAGCTCGTATCTGATCCTATGGGCCTCTGAGCTCTCAAGGCGGATATTGGGCTCGAGCCTCCTGGGGGAGCGTTTCCGTGGAATGTTGATAAACTTCCATATGTTTGAACTGGACCAGAATCATCGGTAAGTTGTTTGTGTGCTGGAAGGGAGCCAATTTCCGGCTGCTTTGTTGACCTTCGACGACTTAAATCACCTCTTGCTGCCAATGAAGGAGTGAAGAAGTGTTCGTCTGCACCCATGAATCGAGAGCTGAGAAGAGATTCAGAATCATCAACACGAAAGTTACAATCATTTCGATATGTTACTTCGGCGAAAATTGGACCGGCAGGAGTTTCAGTGGTTCCCAGGTTATGCGTCGAGGTGACTGGACCACTGTGGTCGAATATAGGTTGCTTAAGGCCATCGATTCGACGTGGTTGAGTATTACCGGTTGTGATACGACAATTAACAATCAATGAATTTGTTGGCGCTCCACTCTTTCCTATGTTCTTTTTGAATTTCTGGGCCGGCAATAATTTGGATGCTGAATACAATGCGCGAAAGAAAACAACACACTGTTTGTAGAGAAGGGGTAAAGTAGGAGCAAAATTATTGGGCTGCTCTCCGGGTATATCTCCGAGCTCAATTCTCCAACGTTCTAGTATGACTTCGCTATGTTCATCATGGGAACTACTAGAATCACTTAGAGCATCCAAAGCATCCCATCGCTTTCCCAAATCATCTACGATAACCAATCTCTGACTTTTCGTCAAGTGGGAAGTATCGATGTATGTTTCTATTATAAGTGGTGGTGGTCGATTCTGAAAGCCACCGCACGTTCGCCATGTGTTGAGCTCATCTCGATATGCATCGGTATCATCGGTTTCGATTTGAAACTATTGGAGGGGAGAAACGTTAGTTGATGACCACAGCACAGGCAACGAATGATAGAAAGGACATACCCATTTGCTCACTTTCACGGTTCCATCTCTGTTGAGGACTACAGGAAGTCCTACTCGCGATCCCAGTAAGATAATTGCAGCTTTCGTGTGGAAATTCTGGAGAAGTCAGGTTAGCTTCGTTTCGAATGGAGGTCAAGCATGTGTGATGATTGAGCATCACTGACTGATATGATTTGATCCATTCTCTTGACCGCTTCTCGACTTGGGCCAGTAGCAACCATGGATCCACCATCTCCACCTGCATCGTCTGCTTCTTGATAATGTGGCATATCTGATAGTGTTCTCGAATGGGCAGATCGACCGTCTTCTCTAGGGTTGTTTGTTCGAGTTGGATTTGTGTGTGGTGACGAGGCTGGTGAGGCCGTCCTAGGTGAAGGACGAGGATGTTGATGCATTATATGATAATTGCTGACGTAGATGTTGAATCGTAGCACGCTGTCGGTTCAGCAGCAAATGCAAGATGCGCTGGTATTTGCAGAAAGATAATGCTCCTACTCAAGTCTCACACATCAACAATCGTGATTCTAGATGGTAAATAAAGCGGTTCCCAGATACCACATAACTTGGGCATCCATCGTAGTATGATCTAGTGAAATTTTCGAGGGTTCTAGAGTTTTGAAATCTCTAGATATAGTACAGGACCAAGAATATGGAGGTCGGTATTGGATATCCTCCCAGGCAGTGAAGTGGGAGAGAAGGTGGTTGTTGGGTTTGGGGGGGGGGGGGAGGGGGGAAGAGAGAGATGCTTGAAGTGGGTACTGAATTTCACGCAACAGACATGATTGCGAATAAGGGCTTTCAGTAAGGCGTAAGATGGAATGATGAATCGAGTGAATCGGATGGATCAAATTGGAGAATATTAAAAGGACTTTGCAGTATTGATTGATGAAATGATTGCGCTCAAATAAGTTGACGTTGGAGTGGATGAAAATAAATTAACGAAATTGAGAATTGAGAAAGTGGTAAAAGTAAAGTTGACGGTAGAAGTGATTGATGGTGGTACAAGGAGGTTGAAGCTCAGATGGCGATTAAGAGAGAGTAAGAGAGCGATGGAGACTGGGGCTGGGAGCAAGAGAGTCATGCAGGTTTTTGAGGGTGGGTACTATGACTGAACTGTAATTGATTGACTTAGTAGTGACCTACTAGATAGTACTGACCCCGTACATACAGGACTAGTCGTTTTGATGATAGAATTGAGCCTTGTGATTTGAAGGTATGGGAGAGATAAAAACGAAGGAGGAGGAGGGAGGTATGATAACAGTAGTATCGCTAGGAGGATGAGGAGTAGGGAGTAGGACAAGATGGAATTAATAAAGTTTATTAATCTTTTACTTCAAAGTTTGAGGATTGAAGAGGTGAGGTAAAACATTACTAAGACAATTGGGAGAGGATCAAAAGAAAATATGAAGATATAATTATTTAATTTATGTTGATACGTCGATGGAATTATGTACTTGATTGGTATGGGTGGTATGAGTATGATAGTATGAATACCTAGTAGTATGTATGAATAGTATAAATATATGATGAAACAATGAAAACTGTCTAGTCACTCCCTACCCTACCCTGCTAAGCCAAAGATCTCGAGCGTGGAAGTGAAGGCTGTTCTTTTAGAATACTCTAGAGGTCTGTGTTAAGTGAAGTTCTTGTGCTTGGAAGCACTCTAGTTACAACTTCATTCATGCTTTTATGTTCTGCTATCTATCTAGTATCTATCTATCTATACAATATACAATATACCTACTACATATATCGATGAGGTAGGTAGATAATTCCCATTCCCATGTAACATACTGACAGGAACAATTATAAGCAATTGGCTGGCTGCACTTACCAAACCCCTAGAAGGAACCTACCGTGCGACCTAGTAATTTCATGCTGCATTCAGTTTATGATTCATTCATTCATTCATTCATTCATTCATTCATTCATTGACTTTTCATCCTTTCTCCGATAACGATAACGATGAATCAACTAACCGATAAGAAGAAGAACACCAATAACAACCTTGAACACCAATAAGAATAAGGTCTTGCACAACACAACATCATAGTCTTCCTAGACTTGAGCTAATCCCTTCTACCATGATTGACTACTAGGTATCTATCTGCCTACCACCTCCCTACTAGTATTCCAATCAAGGTTCAGATTACATATATCCAAGTACATCTTATAAGCCGATATCATACTAGGTATCAACACATACACATACACATACACATGCACACATACACATACACACACACGCACGCACGCACGCACACACACGCACACACATTTCCCAACGTCTACCTACATAAAAATCTGCAATCATTGCATACACCACCATGTACTTCCCAGGATAGATGAATCAAACCAAGGTACCAAAAACGAGTAAAAAGGGGGGACCTTCCCATCAAAGTAGTATCAATCAACCACTCCTCTCCCATTTCCTGACCGAGTCACCGGCTCTATCATTGATTCCATCCGATTGAATGATAGAAATAAAAAATGAAAAATGCATCCATGAGTATGGGGGTCAGTTTCCTAGGGTCAGTTGATCCAACAAACATTCTCTCTTTGTCAGTACCGGTAAGCTCATCGATTATCGAGACCAATCATATCATATATCCGAGGGATAGATATCCTACATCTCTCTTTCCAAACTGCAGTGTGCCGTCGAGATGAGATACTAGGTTGAATAGCTAGGTATCATGTAGGTACCTATCTATCTACTCATCTATCGTGTACAAGCACTACTAGTTTATTTGATATGTGTATATGAATGTATACATGAATATGAATTAAACTGATGCATTAACCAAGCACAGAAACAAAATGAGTCAAACTTTATATTCTATACCTGGGTACGTGCCAGAAGAAGAGGCAGGTAAATACTGGCTGGGTAACCTAACAACACGATACACCCGCCGCCACAATATATCAATCAACACAGCCACCCATTTGATTGGCAGTAGAGTGAGTACTCCAGCTTCGTAAATTCATAGATAGTATGATGTCCGGTGCAAGGGATAAGTATTGAATATCAAACTTTCCCGCGAAAAATCAAAATCAAAATCAATCATCCACTTCCTCTAACCCTCTCTCTCACACAAACTCTTTCTTTCGCGTTACTTTCTTCATGATCTTCATATACCTATCTATGTACGAGTAAGTTACGTAGGTAAGAAAAGATACAGCCTCGCCATTCACACAACCACTTCAATCCAATTGGTGATGTGATGGTGTTTACCCATCTATCCATCCATCCATCTCTATCCTAATAAGAGTCAGATTTCGAGTTGACTCCTCGGTGCCTACACTACCCTTTTTCAAAAGTCGAATCGAACGGGGGAGGGATTTGCTTCTCATTGAGTACCTACCTATGTGTATATATATATTTGTTCTATGTAAGATTACTTCCATCTATCGAACATATTCATGAGTACTAGGTTTCATTAATGCAGAGTTAAGTAGAGGGAGAGTCGAGATCGATGGCCCATGTAAGTAAGCCAGTGAGTGAGTGACATGTGATTATATCTATCTATCTATCTATCTACTCCATCCCATATCTTCAATATCATCCATCTACTACTTACCAAGAGAAGAGAAGAGAAGTGTTCGAGTCAGCAATGCAGAGAGTACCTACCTAGGTAATATATGATGAAATGACCCCGAGTATAGTATCTACAGACGTTTTTTTTTTTTCTTTTTTTCTTTGTATTGATTTGAGATTGTTATATATCACCAGTGGGTGCACGGACTCACGGGACAGTCTGTATAACTTCAAAAAACCCAAAATGAGATAATATTATGATTAACATAGTTTAACACTGAATGGACCATATCACCAAGTGGGCCACTTTCACCTCAATTTATATTCTTTATATTCAATATATGTTTTATTAATCATTTATTATAAAATCTATAAATAAAAAAGTATATTTACTTTTAGTTATTAAAGCTTTTCAAAAAGATAAAAAACTAAGTATTTAATAGATTATTCAATTATATAATATACTTTATATAATAATCAGTTATAAAATAAACAATTTACTTCTATATATAGAGATTTGAATGAATTATTATAAAATTATAAAATTGAAAAAAAAAGTGATTATTTAATATATTCTTAATATAAATTCAAAAGGTTTTTTATTTAAATTTAAGAATATAAAAGATATAGTAAATTATATTCTTAAATTAAGGGGTGCGAAATATATTAGAAAGCTTTAAGCATATCAATTCATAAAACATTAAATCGAATTAAAAACACATTTTAATTATATTTATAATTTTCAAAAAGTTTTTTATAAGAATTTTAAATTTCTTAAAAAATGGTTTCAATTAATTACAAATATATAAGCGAAATATAGCATTTTGAATAGAGATTTTTATAATTTTAATAAAACAAGTTTTATAATAAGAATTATATGTGTAGTAATAGTTATTATTAATATTAAAAAATATAATAAAAGTAAATCAGTATAATTAAACAATCAAGAATGGATTATAGTAATAATATATGGAAATAAAGAGAATAAAACTATTCTCTTATTTCTAATAATTCAAAAACAGATTTATTTCTTTAATTAGTATATCAAAACTGATTTTTTTATGAATTAGATTATTAAATCTATATTTAATAAATAAATAAATAATAAAATAAATTTAGAATAATTGAAATATTTCAATAAATATATTAAGAATTGAAGAAAAAGTAAATATTGAATATTAATATTAAATAAATATGAAAATCATAAATCAATAGTTTTTCAAGTATATTATAAAAAGAATAATATTATATATTTATATTTATTATTATATTCAAATTATTTAATTTAATCACTTAATATTAACTATTTTAGTAATCTAAAATGTTTATATAATAATCAAATTGATGAATTTATTAAAATATATATCAATTATATTTCAAAGATTGAATTCTTTATAACTTTTAAAACTATATATAAGAAATTAATTATTTCTTAAAATATAAAATCAGAATTCTAAGAAATAGATTTAATCCTATTTGATTTTAAAACTATACTTTCGAAATTAGATATTCGAATTTATATATCTATCTCCCTCTCTTTCAATTTAAATCAATAAATCTCTTAAATCTCTTATAATCTAATTAAAGCTTTTTCTTAATTAATATTAATTAAATTTCGAATAATTCATTATTAAATAAATTCCCTTATATCTATATTTAAAATTATATTAGTTTTAGTTAAAAATATAAAAAGATTAGTTTATAAAAATATATTTTTAAATATAAAGAATTATATATTTCGGATAGTAAATAAAATATTAAGTAAATATCAATATACAAAAAAAACTTAATTATATTAAAAAGAAATATTTACTAAATAAAAAACTTTTAATATATTATTTTAATAAAAGATTGATATTTAGATTTAATATAATAAATATCAAAAAAAAAGGAATTCTAATAAAAAAGTATTTTTTAATTAATATTATAGTAAATATGAAAAGATAGGTTATAATATAAGAATCTATTAAAACAATATAATAGATCCTAGATTATTAAATTTTTAATAGTTTAAATCAATTGATTTAATAATTGTTGAATAATCTGTATTTGAAGATGTAAATTGAGATGAAAGTAGTCCACTCGGTGATATAGCCTACTCGGTGTTAAACTACGTTAACGTAGTTTAACACTAAATGGCTTATATCACCGAATAGCTTACTTCAAAATAGACCAAAATTGATTCTTTTTGAATATTCCTATTTTAATAATTAATCATTATTTTTGAAAAATAAAAGAATATAAAATAATAATAAAAATTCAATTTTTTAGAAATCTATTTTTTTTATAAATATTTCTATTATATTTAATAAAAAATTGAAAATATTATAATTTTTGTTACAAAAATTCTATTTTAATAATAATTTTTATATTAATTCAAATTTTCGAAAAAAGATTAGATTTTTATAATATTTTTATAATTAAATTTTATATATTTAATTTTTAAAAAATTCTATTAATAAATAAAGAAAATGTATGATTATATATAAATGAATTTTGTATGTATTTGAAGTGAGTTATTCAGTGATATAGGCTATTCGGTATTAAACTATGTTAAATAATTAACAACTATTACAATTTCGATTATATACATCTTTCATTAATATTAATAAGAGTTCTATGTCTATTGAATAATTCGATATATCTTTTTTGAATTTCCTTTTGTGTGATCTTGCTTTATTCGTTTTATATAATCTTCTTTAATTTCTTTAATGTTTTTTATTGTTTTTTTTTGAACTTATTGCTTTAATATATTCCAAATATCTTTTATTGGATTTAGATCAAATAAATTAAAAGAATAAAATAGATTTTCGATATTATATATATTTCTAAGCTTTTATATAAGATTATATTTAAGGGATTTATAAGAACTATTACCATCCTTTATTAAAAATTATTTATATATAGAATCCTTTACTTATAGTTTTTTAATTATCACGAATCGCACCCAACCGCAATTGCGATCGCTCACGTGCGCACTGGCGCACGTGCCCGATCACGTGTACATAGTTAGTATATAGGTGCGCTCTACGAGCGCTTTGCTCTCGATTCTGTAGTTATAGATTCTAAGGATAAATTGTACCCTGCTCTCGCAGTTCTTCTAAGGCAAAGTGTCACATTAATAACTTTTATATAAATAAGAAGTAGTTATTTTATATAGTATTTTTATATTATAATATTATTTCAAAGCTTAATATCCTTAGAATATAATTTATTACTTTCCTATATAGACTTTTTCCTTATATTCTTTAGAACTTTTAATTTTGAATTGTTTTTTAGGTTTAGGTGTAAATATTAGTCTATTTATATATTCCTTTTTATTGTAATAGAATTTAAGTTTTTCAATTTTTTCTTTAAAAGAAATCTATATTTTATAATGAATTTTATTATTTTTTAATAAAAAATATTCTATTATATTTGTTAACTTATATTAAATTCTAGTTTCTTTTAAAATCTCTTTTTTCCCTATAGAAATAGAATCAATATATATTTTGTTTATATATATAATATATCTCCAAAATCCTTTTACAATATTATATTTATAAATATTATTGAAAATGATGTGTTTTTATAATTTATATTAATAAAAACTTTTCTGAATAAATAGTTTTATAATATTAATCTTAATTTATAAATCTCTTCAAATTTTTTATAAAAAATGTTGTTTTATCTCTAATTAAAAGTGTTCAATTATTATTTTATAAGTTTTAGTTTATAGTTTATTTTGAGAAAATAAACCAAGTATTTTACAAATATTTTATTAATTGATATAAATCTCTTTAAATTCTTTAAAAACTTATAAGTTTATTTATATATATTTCTTCCTAATAAATCTCTTTCTTGAAATTATTAATAAATTATAGATTTTGATATACCTAATTAATTGAAATAGAGTATATATTTTCTTTTATATAATATTAACGTGATGTATCATTGAATAGACCATATCATCGAGTAAACCACTTTCACCTTAATTCATACTTTCAAACTCATATTATTCAATAATAACTAAATCAATTGATTGAAATTATAAAGATTTTAATAATCTAGAATTTATTAAATTATTTAATAAATCCTTGTTAAAGGAATAGAAGTTACCAGTGCTAAGCACGTGTAGTGATTAGTAAATATGGTTACTCAACGGGCTAGATTAAACGAATTATAGATAGGTATATTGATCCTTTTATATAATATTATAAAGAATCAATATACTTATATATATAATAATAGTTAATATAAAAATCTCTTCCACCCAATCTTTTAATAGATTATAAAACCTGGTTAGTATAACTCTGGATATTATTAATATGATTATTATTATAATTTAATTTATAAATTGAAGAGTATGTAATATTTTCTATAAATAGTATATAATAGTAGAATTGTTATTATTATTAATTCCTAAATTGAAAGAGTATATAATATTATTTACAAATAAATATATATATAATATAACAAAAAGTATATAAGACTAATTATATTGATATTTATAATCTATATAAATCTATTTATATAGAAAAAGGGGAAAAAAAAACTTTACAAATTCTTTATATAAATATCAAAATGAATAAAACTAAAAAGTAAATAAAAAGTATTCTGAATTTTATTTAAAAAATCTATAATTAATAATTTCAATAAATAAAAATACAATTAAAAAAAAAGGATTAATTCTATATAATTAAATTTATATTATAAGAATATATTAAGATTAAAGGAATTAAAATGGAAATCGATAATACTAAAGTTTTTTTAATTTTTAAAAAAAATAAAATTATAAATATTAAATTTAATCTAAATAAAAAAATCAAATATTTAAAAAATAAAGCTAATATACTATTATATATATACAAATTATTCAATAATAATAATAAAATATTTGTTAATGAGTATAATATAGTATAAATATTATAAAACTATCTAAAATTAAAGTATTTAAGAATTAATAATATTATAATTAATTTATATTTAATAATAATTCAAATATTTATTTTCAAATTTATTAATTATTTAGAAATAATTGTTATTAAAATCTAAAATAAATTAAAAGAATATTAATGTAAGTTTGGTATTATTAATTCTATATTCAAGGATTTGTATAGAGATAAAGCTTTATTTTTAGTTTTGATTAGAAGTTTTTCAAGCAAATATCAAATAATAATTAATACTATAAATATTTAAAGTATACTAATAATAAAAAACAAAATCAAATATTTTATTATTAAAAAGCTTAATATTTAAGAGATAGAATAAGCCTATATTATTAGCGGAAAGTATGTAATTCTAAATTAACAAAGAAATAGTAAAAGATTAAATTTATTAATATAATAAGATTGAGGGGAAATAATTAATATTTATATTTGCTATTTTTATAAGTAAAAGAATTACTTTTTATATAATTATAAAGATCTTATATTTACATAAACTCTAATCTATAAATATTATAAAGCCTAATAATAAAAAGTAATATTTAAAAAGATAATTAAAGTATTATTTTCTAAAAGAAAAAGTAATCAAGCTTATCTTATAGATAATGAGAGTTTTCTAATTAACCTTGATTTATTAGAAAGCAAAGAAAAATCTGATAATAAAAAGTATTATATCTCTAAAGAATTTATTTATAAGATTATCTCTTTTTATTAATATATAAATATTAATATTTTTTTATATATATTTAATTAACTTTTCTTTTTTAGAAATATTAAGAAAATAAAAAAAAGATAATAAAAGTTGATGAAAAAATTATATATTATAATTAAATAGATATTATTATAATAAAATTAGAAAATAATAATATAATTTTATTTTCAAAAATGTTATGTATATTAGAATTAGGAGTTAATTTTTTCTTTGATAGAAAGATTTGTAAGATCGAATTTAAGGGTAGATTTAATTTAGATTATATATATTTTCGAAAAAATGGAATAAATATTATTAAAACAAAAATGGATAGAGGAATTTATATAATCTTGAATATTACAAAAGAATATAAAGATATTATTTTATAAAATATAGAGATTATTAATAATATTGAGCTAAATAAAATTATTTTAAATATTTTTTTAAATAAGATTAAAAAGGATTTAAAAACTTATTTATTATAATATAGATAATTTAATTATTTTAATTTAAAGAAAATATGGAATTTTTATAAAGTTATAATATTAGGAAAATTAATTAAAATCTTATTTAAAATTTCTATATACAAAATATATATATTTATTAAAATAAAGAATCTAATTTCAAAATAACTTAGTTCTTATAAAATAAGAAAATTAGATTTTATTTATTTTGATATTATTAATCTATTCCCAAAATCCTTATAAGAAAACCATTATTTCCTATTGATTATAAATAATTGAATAAAAGTGAATTGAATTTTGACCTTGAAAATAAAAGACAAAGTTATATTAAAATTAAAGAAATAGAAAACTGAATTAAAACTTGATATTAATAATAAAATAATAACTATTTGAATTAATAATACACTAAAATTAATTCAAGCTATTAAAAAATGGAATTCTGAAATCTAATCAAAACTGATTATTATAATATCATTTTATTAGAACAAAACTATTAAAAGAAATATTAGTATTATTAAAACTAATATAAAAGTTATACTAAAAGAAATTGAATTATCATTGGAATTCTGAAATAAAGCTATTAAATACAATATATACTATAGAAATAAAACAAATATTAGATTAATTATCAATAATAGCATTATTAGCTTAATCAAAATATTTATAGAATCAATCCCAAATATTAGTTATTATAGAATAACGTGGTTTAACACCGAGTGCACCATATCACCAAATGCACCACTTTTACCTCAATTTGCGCTTTCTAATTTATATTATTCAATAATAATTAAATTAATTAATTAAAACTATTAAGAATCTAATAATCTAGGATTTATTATATTATTTTGATAAATTCTTAAATTATAACCTGATTTTCCATATTTATTATAATATTGATTAGAAGATACTTTTTTATTAGGATTTCCCTTATTTTAACGCTCATTATATTAAATCTGAATATCAATCTTTTATTAAGATAATATATTAAGAGCCTCTTATTTAGTAAGTACTTCTTCTTAATATAATTAAGTTTTTTTTATATATCAATACTTATTTAATACCTTATTTGCCTTCCAAAATATACAAATTTCTATATTCAAAAATATATTTTTATAAGCTAATCTCTCTATACCTTTAATTAAAATTAATATAATCTTAAATATAAGTATAGAAGAGCTTAATTGATAATAGGTTATTCGAAATTTAATTAATATTGATTGAAAAAAAGCTTCTATAGGATTCTAAGGTATTTGAAAGATTTAAAGATTTAAATTAAAAGGAGGGGAAAATAAATATATGAATTCGAATATTCAATTTAGAAATTATAATTTTAGAATTAAATAAAATTAATTCTATTTTTTGGAATTTAGTTCTCATATTTTGATTTGTAATTGATTATTGATATATAGTTTTAAAAATTATAAAGAATTTGATCTTTGAAATATAATGAATATATATTTTTATAAACCCCTCAATTTGAGTATTATATTCTTGTTTTAAGGTATTAAAACATTTAATATTAAAAGATTGAATTAAATAACTTGAATATAATAATAAATACATATATTTAATATTATTCTCCTTATAATAGTTCTGGAATAATATTGATTTATAACTCTTATGCCTATTTAGTATTAGTATTCTATATTTATTCTTAATTTGATTTCTTATATATTTATTGAAGTATTTTAATTATTCTAACCCTATTTTATTATTTATCCATTCATTAAATATAGGTTTAATAGCCTAATCCATAGGAAAATCGGTTTCAGTATATTAATTAAAAAGATGTATTTATTCTTGAATTATCAGAAATGAAAATATAATATTCCCCTTATTATTATTATATATAATCGCTATTGCTCATTCTTAATTATTTAGTTGTATTGCTTTTCTTCTGCTATTTCGTTTAATATTAATTATAATTATTTTAGAATATATTATACCTATTATAAAGCTAATTTTATTAAAATTATTAAAATTATAATTAAGAATATTATATTTCGCTTATATATTTGAAATTATATAAAATTAATTTTTAATAAATTTGAAATCTTTGTAAAAAGCTTTTTGAAAATTATAAATATAATTAAAACATATCTTTAATCTTATATAACACTTTACAAATTAATGAGCCCAAAGCTTTCCAACCTTTTTTATTTCTTATAATTAAAGAATATAATTTATTATATTTTTTATATTACTTAATTTAAATGAAAATCCTTTATTATTTATATTAATTATATATTAAATAAATATCTTCTTTTTTAAATTAATTATTTTATAACTATTTACTTGAATTTCTATATAAAAGAGCAAATTATTTATTCTATAAAAAAATATTATATACATTATATTATATAGCTTAATAATCTTTTGAATATTAAGTTTTTTATTTTTTTGAATAGCTTTAATAATTAAAAATATTTGAGCTTTTTTTTTATTTAATTATATAATAAATGATTAATAAATTATATATTGAAATTGAAGAGTGTAAATTGAGGTAAAAGTGGTGTATTCGGTGATATAGTGCACTCGGTGTTAAACCACGTTATAGGGAAATAAGTACTATATATATATCAATTTAAAGATAATTTTAAAGAATTAATAATATAATAAACTATAAGATATAATCTAAATAAACATCTTTATAGGATATTTATATACAATTAATAGGTATATTAGAATATACTCACTAAAACTAAATTATATTATATAAATAAATCAAATAATTATAAATAAATCTAAAAAAGAAAAAGATTTAAACTTGAAAATAAGAAATTCTATATTAGAATCTTAAGATATAAAGAATATTATTTTTAATAAAAGATTTAAAGATAGATCTTATAAGATATAAGAAGTATAAAAATCTTTATTTGAATTCTTATAAAATATTATTATTTCTGAATTCCCAAAAGTTATAATTTCTAATATATTCAAAATCGATAATATTCAAAAATTCAATAAAAATAGTAAAGGAAATATTATAGAGATTAATTTATTTATAAAATCAATTCTATTTTTAAAAACAAAAAAAATAAAGATATTAAATATAATATTTGAAATTAATAAATTTTTAATAAAAATCTTAATTATATTTATAGATATAAATCTTCTTAAAAGATATTTTTTTCGAAAATATAAGTAAAATAATAATAAACCAAATAAATATATTCAAAAATTAATAAAAATAATAATAATAATATTTTTAATAGATTTAAATAAAAATATTATTAAACATATTATAATTTTTATATCTTTTATATTAAAAATTAATTTAAGTATTAAAATAAAAGTATTCAAAAATCTTTAAATAATTTTAAGGAATTTTATAAATAAAAATATAGTTTTTTCTATAGAATAGATTTTAAAAATCCTTATTTTTATTATATATAATTAAATAATCTCAGATCCTAAATATAATGAAAAATGAAAATAAGTTATTCAAAAAAAGATTAATTTATTAATTGAAAATGGTATTTGAAAAAAGTATATTTTATTAAAAAAAGAGAATCTTATTTTAATAAAATAAATATTTATAATAAAAATAAAAAATAATAAGATTAAGAGATTTAAAGTATAATTAGTAGTAAGAGGTTTTAATTAAATTTTTAGAAAAGATTATAATAAAACTTTTATTTTTATAATACAATTTGATATATTTCGCTTATTTTTAGTAATTATTATAAAGGAAAACTTGGAATACTAATATTTCAATATAAAAAACACTTTTATAGAATCCTATTTTAAGGAGAAAATATATCTTATATTATCTTAAGAAATCAATATATTAAATAGATATATTTTATATATATTATAAAATTTGTATGGTTTTAAGTAAACTGAATGAAATTAGAGTTAATTTTTAAAATCCAAATTGATTAATTGGGATTTTATTCAAAGTCTTATTAATCTATATTTATATATATATATTATTTAATAATTTAATTTATTAATTTATATTAATAATATAATTATTTTTTCAATCTCAAAAAATTAATTTAATTGATTTTCTATAATATTCTTTTTATACTTTAATATCAAAAATCTAAGGGAAATTAATAAAATTCTAGATATTAGAGTTATAAAAGATTAAGTAAATAAATTATTCATATTAAATCAAAAAAATATTTGGAAATTATATTTATAAAATTCAGAATCTTATATATTTAATATTATATTAAAAAAATATTTATTATTGATTACTTATATCTATAATTAATTATAAAAAATAATAAACTAATTAATATTATCAAATATTAATAAGCTATAGGTAATCTTATTTATTTAATAGTATATATAAAATCAGATATCTCCTTTATACTAAATTAACTATTACAATATATAATAAAGTTAATGAAATATTATAAAATAAAAATAAAGAATTTAATATAATATCTAAGAACTATAATTATTCAGAAATTTAAATATAGATTTAAAAAAATATAATATCAAATTGCAAAAGAATATAATCTATCAGCAGATATTATAAAAATCTTTATTAACACAAATTAAATAAATAATTAATATAATTAGAAAAATATTTCTAAAGGAATTGCTATATTCTATAAAAAATCAATATTATAAGCTAATAAAAAACAAAATTTAGTAATAATATTGAATATTGAATCTAAATATATATTAATAACAATATTTTTTAAATAAAGAAAATGGTTAGTCTAAATACTCAAAGATCTTAGAAAAACAAAATATATATCTATATACAAAGATACTATTTAATTGCTAAGCAATAATTAAGAAGTAATAACTTTAATCAAAAATCTGTATTTATATAAATAATCAAAGTATATTAATATATACTACTATTTTATTAGAGATTTTACTAAAAAGTAAAAAATAATAATTAATTATATTAATATATTAAATATAATAATAAATAGAATAATTAAATCTTTAACAAAAATAGTATTCAAAAAGTTTAAAAATATACTAGAATTAAGATTATAGAAGTACAAAAGATTAAGAAAATTAAAGGTAATAATTTCTATAGAGGAATATTAAAAGGAATAGAAGTTATTAATGCTAAATATATATAGTGATTAGTAATATAGTTACCTAAATAAGCTAAATTAAATGAATTATAGATAGGCATATTAATCCCCTTATATAATACTATGAGAGGATTAATATGCTTATACGCGTAGTAATATAGTTAATACAGAGGCCTCTTCCACCCAATCTTTTAATAATCCTTATATTATATCTAATCTTTCCATATTTATTATAATATTAATTAGAAAATACTTTCCTATTAGAATTCCTTTCTTTTTAATATTCATTATATTGAATCTAAATATCAACCTTTTATTGAAATAATATATTAAGAATCTTTTATTTAATAAATACTCTTTTTTGATATAATTGAGTTTTTTTTGTATATTAATATTTACTTAATACCTTATTTGTTATTCGAAGTATACAAATCTCTATATTCAAAAATATATTTTTATAACTAATTTCTTTATATTTTTAACTAAAATTAATATAATTTCGAATATAAATATAAAGAAATTTAATTAATAATAAGTTATTCAAGATTTTATTAAAATTGATTATAAAAGAGTTTTAAATAGATTATAAAGAGTTTGAAAGATTTATAAATTTTGATTAAAAAAAAGGAAAATAGATATACAAATTTGAATATTTAGTTTCAAAAATACAACTTCAAAATCGAAAGATATTAAATCTATTCCTCGAAACTCTGATTTTATATTCTAAGAAATAATTGATTTTTTATATATAACTTTAAAAGCTATAAAGAATTCAATCTTTGAAATATAATTAATATATATCTTAATAAATTTATCAATTTGATTATTATATAAACATTTCAAATTATTAAAATAACTAATATTAAATAATTGAATTAAATAATTTAAATATAATAATAAACTTAAATATATAATATCATTTTTTTTATAATATACTTAAAAAACTATTAATTCATAATTTTCATATCCATTTAATATCAATATTCGATATTTGCTCTTTCTTCAATTCTTAATATATTTATTGAAGTATTTTAATTATTTTAAATCTATTTTATTGTTTATTTATTTATTAGATATAAATTTAATAACTTATTCTATAAGAAAATTGATTTTGATATATTAATTAAAAAAATAAATCTATCCCTGAATTATTAGAAATAAGGGAATAGTTTTATTCTTCTTATTTCCGTATATTATTATTATAGCTCATTCTTAATTACTTAATTATATTGATTTACTTTTATCATATTTCTTAGCATTAATTATAACTATTCTGGGATATATTATATTCATTATAAAACCTATTTCATTAAAATTATAAAAATCATTATCCAAAATATTGAATTTCGCTTATATATTTGTAACCAATTAAAACTAATCTTTAATAAACTTGGAATCTTTATAGAAAGCTTTTTGAAAGTTATAAATATAATTAAAATATATTTTTAATTTGATTCAATACTTTATAAATCAATATACCTAAAGTTTCTTAATATACTTTGTATCTTTCGATTCAAGAATATAATTCATTATATCTTTTATTTCCTTGAATTTAAATAGAAAACCTTTTGAATTTATATTAAAAATATATTAAATAATAATCTCCTTTTTTAATTCTATAAATTTATATCGATTCACTCGAATTTCAAAATGTAAAGTTAAATTATTTATTTTATAAATAAAAATTATATAAAGAATATTATATAATTAGAAGGTTTTTTGAAGATTTAGTTTTTTATCATTTTTGATAATTTTGATAACTAAAAGCAAATGTATTTCTTTATTATTAGGTTGTATAATAAATGATTAATAAATTACATATTAAAATTAATCATATTTATTAAAATGAAAGTAGTCTATTCGATGATATGATCCACTCGATGATAAATCACGTTAATTAAATACTTTATAAAATATTGATTTTTCTAGTGAATTATATTCTTTATATAATTCTCTATTAATAGAAATAATCTCATATTTAATTGATTATATATTTGATGGTATTTCGAAGTTGAATTGATTGTTTATAATTTGAATTGTTTATTTTGAGAGTATTCTCAAAAAAGCGCATGTCCCGTCAGTTCGTGCACCCACTGGTATATCTATCTAAGGTTACCTAGGTTATTTATTGATCTCGATATCGATAAGAACTATAATTAATCTTAGTTTATCCCAATACATAGGTACCAACCCAATCTGTTAGTTTAGTTGGATTTGGATATGGATTTGATGTGAATGTGAATCACAGTGGAATATGAATAATGATGGAATGAAAAGGAATTATAGAGTAATCATGAGGTTTTCTTCACGCGGGATGATATAGTGTATATAATATGTACTCCTATATGATACCTCGTAGATAGATAGATATTTTATTAGTCTATTTAATTATTTCCTCACTACAAATCACAAAACAAAGAAGGAAAGAAGATAGATAGGTATGTGAATTAGGTCTAAATAGGTAGGCACTATGATGAAATATCCCGATTCTCCTGGAGAATGATATCTAATCATAGATTAGATCATCTCTCTATCTACTCGAGTAGGTACGTAGTATATATCACAAACTCGCCAAGTGAGAGATAGGTTCCTACCTAGGTATCTCCCTATCGCGTTTTTGACTTCTCTGCTTTGGTTTGATCGATCCCTCTATCTCTGTATACCTAGCGAATTGAATAACGGAATAGATTTCAAATGAAGGAATTGCTAGGTCATCACATGATTTATATGATTTTGTTCATTTGACTTTATTTTATGGTAGTTATAGTTATCTCATCTTCAGATTCGTCTACCGGTATATCATTATACGAGACCTACGATCTCCATTCAAATATCGTATCTACTCGATCTACAATCAACCATCAAATACCAAGTAAGATCTTACATCACTTCGCATCCCTCGTTCCGCAGCAAGTGCGTATATAAGTAAAGAAGTAAACCCGTTCTCTGATATTCGGAAACGCGCACAGACAGATATGGATTACTACCACCACTGCCTCTCCCTCTCCCTCTCCAATCATCAAGCTAAAACCCATCAAGGTGATCGATCTACCTCCTCGAGGAATACGCTGCGAAAGCTATGATAGATAGGTTGGATATGAGGTATATATGTATATGAGAAATATGAGATGAGATGGATGTGCGATTTCGTCATCAAGGTGCATAGCATAGCATAACCTTCAGTGTAGAAATTAAATTTACCTGAGCATTTCTGATAGGATGGATGGTTGGGGGAATTGATTGATTGGGGGATTGGGTATTAACTATCCAATGTAATATGTATAGTCAGTCGCGTTTATGGATGATTTAAGGATGTTGTGTGGTTGTTTTGGAGGGGGTAGGTGTTTATGTTTATGGAGGTGGGTGGATGGGTGTGTATGGATGTACGAAGCTTTGTATTGGATTTGAGGAGGGAGAGAGAGAGTGTGTGTGTGTGTGTATTTGTTTCAACGGGATCGAGCGATCTTTATTCGAACTTCTCATTTATTTTTTCTTTCCATTTTTTCCTCTACATTCTTTCCACTCTTGGTATATCATTTATTCATCCTTCCTATCGTTTCCTACTTCCTCATCTCTTGGATGGAGGCAAACGAGTCGAGGGAGAGAGTCATGAGAGTTGAGAAGATAGTATCTATCTACCTACCATCTACCATCAATCATTATACGATATAATAAGCACATACCTATCTGTACTATCACTTTTGATATATCAGATCTTATGAATGATGGAAACATTACTTCTCAATTTTCAATTAGTATTGAACTCGAAGTTTTGAGTTCGATGGTATTGTATTGTATTGTATTGTATTGTATTGTATTGTATTGTATTATCATAGCTACTAGGTAGACTCAGTAGGTAGGTAGTCTGCCGGTAGGTAGGCTGCATACTTGGCAAGTGGGTATAGTTGTAACTGTGTGTACTGGGTATTAGGTGCTGGGTAGGTCGTCTTGTGTTAGTTAGTTAGGTAGCTATTTAAATGATGAAATAGTTAAATGGTCAGTCAACATTGAAATAGCCTTGACTACTGGGTTCGATATGTATTTGAATGTATTCTCAATATGTTACAAGTGCTTGATCGATTGCTTGATTACCTTTGTTCGGGCTTGTACAATCTGGGAGATTGATATCATGGTATTGGTAGGAGAGGGAAGGGAAGGGAAGGGAAGGGAAGGGAAGGGAAGGGAAGGGAAGGGAAGGGAAGGGAAGGGAAGGGAAGGGAAGGGAAGGGATATTAAAACTCGTATTTTAATAGATTGAGAATCGTTGTTTTGATTTTTCATGAGTGGAACACTATGGTATTTACTTATTTTCAAAGGGAATTCTTAATTTTTTCTTGGAAAGACTGCTGGTTTGAAGTACTCAATTATGTGGGTATATTTGGTACCATTTATTAAAGAAAGAATCATCTGATTCAGTTTATTTTTTAATGCGATAGGAATATATAAGAAAACGATCATTCGAACTCTAAAATATATAGACCAGCTATACCTACTTACCTATACATCTACCCTCCTCCATTTCATCCCATCTCACCACCCTCTCACCACCCTCTCACCCTCTCCAACACCTTCTCCCTCACAATCTCCAGCTTCTCCGCCTCAATATGCGCATACCGAAAATTAATCAGATGCAATTCTCTCCACGCCCCCTCTCCCATCGAAGCATCGCAATACGGACACATAGCTTCCAATTCATCTTTTTCCTCCGCACCACCAGTAAATGCTGGAGCGAGGACTTGCCCTTCGAGTGTACGGAGAACGATATCATTGAGCCAGAAGTTAAGAACGAAGGAATTGAGTGGATTGAGAGGAGCGGGGATGGAGTCGGAGGAGTTGAATGTGGATCGGGATAGAGAGGGGAGATTAGAGAAGGGAGGGAGTGAATGCGGGGGAGAGAGAATTTGTAAAGGGGAGGGAGTGACATCCAGAATCTGAAGATTCTGCATGGTTAACTTACTAGGAAGTTGGGGGATCGCGGGAGCGGCGGTGGGTACTGCAGCTGCGGCGGGTATAAAAGCGAAAATCTCCTGGAGATCCTCTACGAGATCCGCGACGCGGGTGCGGATATCGTGACTGCGAGAGTGCATGGTTGTGCTTCTTGATAGCGCAGGCTGAACTGTGGGATTTCTGTTGTTGGAATCGGGGTGACTTTTCGATTGTGCTCGTGCTCGTGCTCGTGCTCGAGAATCGAGTTCGTTTGCGCATTCGGAGCAGATTCGTCCGAAAGGGTAATTGCAGGAGGTATTGAGACAGATGATTGGTTCGCCAAATCCGAGACTGAGGTCGAGGTCGAGGGATGTGGTGGACATCTTTTCGTTTGGGTGTAAATGTGGATGGAGAGTGGTTTGATGAATAGATAAGATCCTGCGTTCTTAATATTTAAATGTGATTGAGGAAGTTGGTAAATATATATATACATGTGGGTTATTGTTCTTGAGTGTTGTTTGGAGTGTTTTAGTTTCATTTTCGTTTTCTTTTTGTTATGTTGATTTGTGTTGTTTCTGTGGGTAGGTTGGTAAGTGAGTCTTAAATAAAGAAAGAGAAGAGTTCTTTGTTTGATGATTTGGATTTATCAGTTTCTTTGTGTGGTTTGGGTGAGGGATAGAGAAGATTGAGAACCCGAAGAGGATAATAGATAATAGACATTGTTCTGAACGTTTTTTTTATGCCAGAGGGAGTTAGCTTTGGGATGCTAGAAGGGCTTGGTTGGATTCATACTCCTATCATTCTCTCATATCAATGGAGGAGAGACATATTATAATTCTTTTTCTGGGTATCATGGGCTTTGGTAATGTGCGTCATTTTCTTCGGTATGGAATCAGCATCAACGTCAACATCAATGTCAATATCAATATCACGCCCATCTATACGCTATACATTTAACCATTCAACCAACTATTATAATCCAGATCGATACAACCATCTTCTCTTTATCCTCCATCTCTTGATCACCACTTCTTCATAAGAAAGTGAATATGAGATGAAATCTTATGATACAAGTCATTATTTCTCTACTAGCATGTATAGATATAGTTGAGTCAAGGTATCAAAAGACCAATTTGTCAGATGGAATCGTTGATCTACATTATACATGTAAGAATACTATTCCTAGGCAAGCTTGTAATTGAATTACCACTCCACATCCCATCCCAAACCTCCTCATAGTATGTATACCATTTCTTGTTTTCCTATCCCCCATCCATTCTATCTCCTACACACCCCACTCCCCCCCTCCCCCAAACAACCGAACCATCTGCCCCTCAATCCCCTTACCAAACCCCCCATTTTCATTTCTATCACTCTTTTTCCCTTCCGCCCGCACAGCACACATCCATTTTTTCTGCGCAGCAGTGGGGCAATATGCGCCATCTAGGGTGCTGGGAAGAACGGGCGGTTCTGTGAAGGGGTTAGAGGGATTATAGGGTGAGTGGGGATTTGTAGTTTCGGTTCTACTCGCGATTACATTTCCATTTCCATTTTCGGCTCTATATCCACCTCGGGTTCGAATTCTACTTGTAGGATATCGGTCGAATCTCGGATTGGATGTGAAAGTGCCAATGCGTGGGTGATTACGAAGAGCTGGGAGAGGTGGTGAAGAGGAAACGGAATCGGGTGGTGTGCTGAGGGGGGATTCTGAGGATGTATCGTTGGGATCGTATCGCTCGTTCTGGGTTGCGATTATGTCTTCATTGGCGGTTCCATCTCTATCTCTATCTCCATCTCTATCTATATTTCCATATATGTTTTCGTCCCCGTTACTTCTTTCTATCCTCCTGCTGTTTGGATGAGTATCAGAATATGATAGTCGAGGACATTTGCTAGCTTGAGTCGAGATTTCATTTTCAATCTCATCTTCATCTTGATCTAAACCACGATGGGTACCTCGATGATAATCCTGATCTCTAGACCCAACGCCCGCTTGGAAGTTCGAGAAAGGATTCTGTGGAGTAGGAAACGGAAATGGAAACTCATCATGAAAATTTTGATCCCGATGCCGATTTTGAGTTTCCGAGTGGACTTCTGTTGGAGATTGAGGTTGATGCATATCTCGGCGGGAAGCGTAGTGTAAATTTTGATTTCCGGGCGCAATTGTTGTTTGGGACTGTGAGAAAGGAGAATCGTCAGTAGCAAAAGGATAGGGAGAATTAGCATAGAAGTCGTGATTTTGAACACGAATCTGTGGATCGATGCGTGGTAGTGGTTGAGCTTGATGTTGGATTTGGAATTGACCTTGCCCTTGAAAATGCAATCGTTCTGGAGCTCGAGTTTGAGTTCCAGGTTGTGCTTGGTCTTGATCCTGATCTTGTTGAGCCTGAGTTTGACCTTGATCTTGACCCAAAAATAAATCTCTATCCATTGGAGTAAGCCTAGGCCTCGGTATGAGATGCAGAAGGGCTCTAGGTCTAGGTCTAGGTACAAGATCTCGAGGTCTTGAAAGCGAGGTATTTTGGGTTGGAGGTCGTGAACTCCCTGTTCGGGATCGGATTCTAGAGCTGGCTCTAGAAGTTTCTTGATGACACTGAGGTTGAGATGTAGGTCCAGATACTAGTCTAGGATCGATATCTCGTGGTTTAAATCTGGGGGTGAGACTGGGAAAGGTGGGGGAAGGGTTTTTTGAGGATCCTGAAAACGTATTTGAAGCTTGATTTGGTGGTTGTGATGGCTGTAGTTGAAGCGAAGGTGGAGGTGGGGGTAAACGGTCACCAGGCTTGCTACGCAGAACTCGTGGAATGGGTGGTGGGTAGCCTTTTCCTGATGGTGCCATTTTTGCGCTTCGTGGGTAGATAGATGGACCAGTGAGTAGGTGAGTAGTCAAGTGAGTGGGAAGTTGAATGATTAGTAATTTTCTATGCTACTGGTCAACGACCTGGATGATGATTTGAAGTTTTGGAGGAAATATCGGCTAGAGAAATGTAGGATTGAGTTGTATTGAGAGTAGTGTCTTGTAGTTTGTAAAGGAAATAAAGTGATTAAATTCTTAAGTTCTTAGGTTTTCAAGTTCTCAATCTATGTAGTAATTTCTTGAATTTAATAGAGTCAAAACAGAAGTCTTTATACGCTCATTTATCTATCTTGATCAAGCTGGCTAGTAGACCGTATATACAGCGAAGTAGGACCGTAAGGACCGTAGTAATATGCTTTCTTCTTTCAATTAGGAAGTTGAGAGTGCCGTCAAGAAAAGGATTCAAGACTTTGAGGGGCAACAACTAGGCCAAAGATACTGCTAAATCTATCCAAGTAGTATACAAAGCATAGACTGCTATAGTATCAACAAACAATAAATTAGTTGTGAAGTGGAAAGGAAATAAAGAAGAAAAGAAATTACTAATTCTTCTTTGATACTTGATAGATTAGTGACAGGAATTTAGTCCAGAGTATACAACTTGATGAATGTTTAAAGAAATTATTTCTGGGAGATAGGAGAAACAGTGAGACGGCTTCGATTTCTTTTTTCTTAGTCATATCGTGTTGCTTGAGAAAAGTAGGAGAGCTAAATGAGTGGGCGAGTGGGTGGGTGGATGAAGGGTAAAGAGTGAGCTTTCCATTGTAAGTTCGACAGCTAACACAGTCGTATGTGTAATGATGCAACATTGATGGCTGCAATAAATATTCATTGTCTAGAACGTCTACATATCGGAATAGTTGGGGATGAGTAAGTGGTCGAGAATGGAAATGAGAGGCGCTATTTGTGGTGTAGTGTGGTAAGCGTTTCTTGTCTGAAGATATAGAGGAGAGACTGAACGGATGGATGGATGATAATGGTTTTTTTTATGATACATATATGTTGAGGTATGGAGGGAGATAGAAGAGGGGTAACGAATGAAGGCGGGGGTAAGCATTAGATTCAGACTGGGGATACGAGATGAGTTAAAAGGATATGAAGAAGGTGATGTAAGGTGATTTAAGTTAATGAGATCATTGTAAAGTTCTAATACTATAACACCATGATGGAAACACCGATTTCAACAAGCTGACTAGATGAGAATTGGGAATTTGCTTCATTAAATTCGCTGATAAAAGCCTATATACGTATATATGTAAGTTAAGAAATTACAAATAGAAAGAGCTGAAGTTGATGTGTGGATTCAAAGTTGGTTAATGATATACCTGCATATTATCATTGGAAGGGAATAAGGGGGAGCTGATACGGATTCAAAATGTAGAGCCCTAGTAGATGGAAAATTTACATATACATTGCTTGTACTACTCGCATTATATCTTTGAGTATTGAGAGAGCTAGGCTAACGGCTTCTGATTTCACCGAGAACCGAGTATTCAGATAATTGATAAAGTTTGTTTTAATTAGGTTAGTGAGAGAGTTTCTCGAAATAGAAATGATAGGTTCGTTGTTAAATTTCTCTACTCTTTATTAATTTTGTTGATCTTTTCTTTCGATAGTAGTAAATACAAAAAAGTTCTAATTATGTCTCAAATGCCATGCATAGATTATCTTTCCTTAAACCTCGAATCTAAAAACATCATAATAAAACCCTTTCCCACAAAATTTATTTCATTTCAAAAGAAAATGCAAAACACACAAAGTACACAAAACAAAAATGAATTCCGGTGCGGGGAATTGAACCCCGGTCTCCCGCGACTTGATTGAGGCTTGAAAGCTTCGAATGAGAGGCGGAAATGCTAGCCACTACACCATGCCGGATATTGTATTGTATTTGTTGGAAGCATTTCCAGAAAGTGGAAATATATTAAAAATATCAAAGCGGAAAACATTCTTTGCAGAGATTTTCCCCTAAGGTTAAGCGAGGGGTTGGCTGTACCGATGTGGGGCGGGAGTTCGGGATAGGAGTAAGTGGGGAGTCGGGTGCTAGGCTTGGTTGTGCGAACGATTAAGGTTGATTTTGATGTATTTTTCTATGGGTGTGGTGTGTTGAGAGATTTTCAGGTTGTCTTGAGACAATGGAACAGAATAATATCGTGATCTAAATTGGAATGAATTAATCTGGTGCCTGGTGTGAAGGGGTCACTTTCAAGGTCTGCGGCTGGTCTGCTGCTGGTCTCCGCGGTACGATTCGAGTTTCATTGATTGTTGGGCTCATTATTCTGACCGACTCAACATGGCCGTCAAGTATTTTTGGGATTCAATAGGCCCTCAAAATTATGACCGGCGGTATATCTCGTCTCCTACGACCATATTTTGTTCCATCTCCCCCAGAAGGTCTGATGCAAATTTACAATTCCTATGTCGAAAATACTTTGGTTTGTTGGAATTATAAATCAAAAGTATTCTGATGAATTAGAAAGAATTATTCTAAACACGAATTCGCGTGTACAAATCAATTTGTTGACGCCCCTATTAAATAACATCTACTATCTACCCACGTTTCGGTGTCTATGGAAGTGTCAGTTATCACTTAAAACTTTACTATCATCTCATACATTGTTCAAAGTATCAATTCTCATCATCAAAAAAACCACTATCAGTAGTAAAGAATGATTGATTTCAAGAAGAAACAGCGAGTCCTGTCAAAAATTGTATAGTACATAAGGTTTATCCTATAATCATTTCTTACTGGTTAAAAATTGAGGAAATTATATAATTTGCCTGAAAGTTTGTATCACCAATCTAAGTCTACGTAAATTATCGAAGAAGACAAATTTCAAGAACTGATCATACATTGTCCATACGGGCTTCAAATCTTTGACGTTGGAATGTTGTATCCCCCTTTTCTATCTCCCAATTCGTAATAACATCTAAGGCCTGGAGAATTCCACCCGATTTTCAAATTCAAAGTAAACATAATATACTCACTATGACAGCTACTTCAAAGACTAAATCTAGCTACCTGGTTCTCATCCAAAGACTGGCCCCAAAGTAGACCAGAAGGGAGCTCATTAAATCGCAATCGACCAAAATTAACCCTAGGCACGTCATGACCGAACAATTGGCCCAAACTCTGTTCCTTCACATTGCGACATCATAATCAACAGAACAAACGTGAATTCAACGGTGGAACGAGAAGGAAAAGAGTTCTGCAAACAGAATTCTAATTGATATCTGCACTAGTGTAGCAATATCCAAAAGACCAATCTTCCGCCTGTCTCCTAGGAAATACACATGCGGATCAAACCTTCTTCAGCTATCCTCAACTTCACCCCTTACTCTATTCCTATCAATGTCGCCCCTCATCCATTCTCCATTCTTATTTGGCTCTTATTACTCTCATCCTTGTCGTCTCTTCAAGTTCGCTTCCTTCAATTTTTTTTCTTGCTCTTTCAATCTTTCTTCTCGCGGTGTCTCCTTCTTAAATGCTACCTTCTTGCCCGGCTCTTTTGTCCCATCTCTTCCATTTGTGCTCGAATTTCCCCGTGCATTCTCAGACCGTAAAGTGTCAGGAGGGAGTGATTCATCAGGATGAATTCGGCGGCAAAGTGGTTTCTCTATCTTCTTAATTCTCTCGGGGTTTATTGTATTTCCCCCTTGAGGAATGCCCCGATCATTTTGGTTGCGTTCAGAGATTATCGGACGGGAACCATATTTGAAAAGTTTCTTTTGGTCCATCTCTATATTCGAATCGATCGATCAAATATCTAAAAAATCCGCGTAAGAATAAAAGTCGACACTCCAAATATAATCTAATAATAAATCTAAGAAAAACATATCAAACCTGCAACTCACCACCACTTATATATAAATCCCCATCACACAAATTTAATTCTGCTGCCTCCATATACCCATATTAAAAATCCAACTCGCGACCGACCTGAAATTCAATTATCAATTATGAGGTCATGACACCTTATTTGACACCCTAGGCAACATTATAAGTTTAATTTTTCGAGTTGATATCAATAACTATTATTAATTATCTAAGATACCTACCTACCTTCAGAGATAAGATTACTCTACACTTGAAGCCTACTTAGCAATCTCCAGAGAACTTTCCCACTAGATGAGAAAATCCAATTCCGGAACTTTGCGCTCTTCATTTATGCATACACCTCGCTAATCTCAGTAAGCTATCTTTATATATATATCCCCCGATGGTCTATACTCAAGAGTCCTTCATTCATGAAGAGAAACGAGAGTGGCTATCTAATACAGCACCTGCAAGCAGAGAAACTTTCAAAATCTATCATCTCATTTCTTCATGCTGCATTTCATTTCTCCTCGTTTCTCTTCATCTCTGATAAACTTCTTGATAAACCCTAATAATGATCCACACTAGCAATGACAAAAACCGGAAATACGATCTCCATTATCATACCCATCATATCCCATCAATATACTTCCTTCGTATCAACAATCCTACCTCTCAGTCCTGCTCTGTATACATATCCCCCTTCATATCCTGAAGATATTTTTGTAACCTCTTTGAAACCTCTCTTCCGAAGCCCCCTTCTAGCATCTCTGTTTTACTACCTATCTTCCGAATATTTTCGTACAGTTTTTTTTCATTTCAATTCACCCCTCCTCTACCTCCTATATTTTTACCCTCCCTCCTACCTCTCATTGTTCTCTCTCCAATCCCTCTCTCCAGCCCCTCTCTCCAAACTCCCCTCCCTCTAAACACCTCCTCCTAATCTCCTTCCACTCCTACCTTTCTACCCTGCCTTTCTACCCTACCTTTCCACTCTGACTTTCCACCCTACCATTCTACCCTGCCATTCTACCCTACTCCATCTTCCCCCCCACTCGATCGTTTCCTCTTAATATTTCTCACCTCCTAACCTTCCATTCATTTATCTACCTCCTTCTTCTCATACTCTCTCTCTCTCTCTCTCTCTCTCAAACACACACACACGGAAATTCACACATCACTCCATCCATCAAGTTAATCACCCTTTTCATTTCAATCATTGCATCCATTCCATCCATGCATTTTACAACATTCTCTAATATTCCTTAACCTGCCACGCTATGCTACATAAACTAACTACACACACTATTCACATTCGATCAATAGATAAATAAATCAATCATTCAATATTTCTCCATTCATTCAAAGGACCCAAACCAATCCAACGCCAAAAAGGGTATCATACCTCTCTTTCCTTCCCTTCCCTCCCTCCCCTTCTACAAATCCCACATCGCATAACCCATCCCTTCCCGTACCCCTCTCACTCCATTTTATTACGCCAAGCAATGCAAATATCTTCCGTTATTATCCCATCGTTCTCATTCTCATCCCTATCTCACCCCCCCCTTCAACTATCCCCCTTCAATCACCCTCATCTACATCCCCAATCTCAATCCCTACACTACCCCTGACCATTCTCCTTCCCCCTCATCTCCCTAGTCTTCTGCTCCGCAATCCTAACCCTCTCCTGCAATCTCAACTTTTCCAACTGCAACGTCGGATCCACATCGATAGCATTCCCTACTGACATTTGCATATGCATCCCATTAGACGCTCCACTCGTAGTTGGTGGGACCCCTACTCCTGGCCGCGAACTTCCACTTCCACTTCCATTCCCATTCCCCTGTGCACCATTCGTACTCGTTCCTGCCGCTGTCCTCTGTTTCCCAGCCGGAACCAGATCCTTAACCCATTTCTGCGCCTCCTCACAACCTTCCATCACATATTTCAATGCTAGCGTCGCTCTCTCCTTCAAATACTCATTATGTCCATCATAAACACAACAATTCAATAACGGCATGATTCCATCCTGATTAAGCAATTGCTTTTGCACAATTGGATTTCCTGGTCCTTGTCTGCGCGAATTATTAGGTGCCACGAGTGAAGTAAGAATGATGAGTATCTGAATTTTGATACCCGACCAAGGGAATTTATGTGGGGTATCATGAAGAGGAGGAAGAGATTGTCCTTGACCCGGGAATTGTGGAGCATTTTGGGATGTGGGACTTTCATATGGACGTTCTGTTGCTTGAATGCCACCTCCTTGTTGAGGAACAGGTGCTTGTCTCCGATTTGGTAATGGTTGTTCCGAGAGATTCTTCTTGGCAACACCTAGATCAAGAGCTCTAAGAAGAGCGATAAGTTCATAGACTGCTTCCCATTCAATAAGAAGTGGTCGCATCTCCGGTATTTCGGCAATAACAGATATAAAATCAAGATATTGCGAGAGCCCATCTTTGGCACGTTCCATATCCCATAAGTCGACGGGGAAATCGTTAGGATCGCTATTTTTGGTTCGAATTTGAGCTTGCGCGTGAATAAGTGCGATACAATCAGGTACGACTCGTGTACGGAAATATGTAAAGAGGAAATGTATAAGTTTTGCATCTCTGTTGTAATCTCTTAGATCATCGTAGATAGGACTGTCCTTTCGAGCGCGGAACATATAGTTGATAAGACGTAGAAGAACAGTTTGTGCCGGTGATACAATATCTTTCATAATCCTCAACGAGCTCCAAGCATAAGGCAATAAAGCATTATGATGGAAAGACTCGATAATTTGAGCAGTGATTTGGAAAATGAAATGTTGATCAGTTTGTTCCCAAACAGCAATGAAAACCAACATTTCTCGAAGAAGATTTTTGCCACAATCCAAAGCCAAAAACATTTTGCATCGTGTCTTCTGAAGATTCTCACCAGCTGGTGTGAGTCCTGAGCCCATTGAATCGACAATGCAAGCTTTGACAGTCATGTGAAGAGCTTCGATTTGTTTCGTGTCGAGAATGTTAGGAATCTCAGTCAAAAGACCTCTCAATGGTCCTTCCGCATAAGACTCATCATCATCCTCCTCATCCTCTTCTTCGCCATCATCTTCACCATCATGACCATCCATCGACCGGGTATCACCATCAATCTCATCATGTAGAGGTGGTTCATCCAACTGTTCGTCCTGATCATAAGCATCCTGATCCTGGAAAGCTCGTTGAGGAAGAAATCTTTCCATAGCAGTTTCTTTACAAGCCTCCGCACGCTTTATCGCATCTTCCACAGTAACCATTTTCACAACCCATCCTTCATAATTCTGATCCCTTTGGCGCTTCCACCAAATATCAATTTCGTGTGATACACGGGCATAAATTCGATCTTGCTCATATTTATCCGTCAATTCAGGTTTCCAGACCGGTGTCGTTTCTTCCGGATCATCTTCCTTATCCGCATCAGTCACAGTAAATTCGTCAATTTTTGGTAACGGTCCAGGTGTGCAATCCATGTCAGCTTCTGCAGCGTATTTCTCCAAAAGTTCCTTGGCCGTCTCATCCTGATCTGCAGAATGTCTAGTCAACCAATTCCTAACCTCATGATAAACCTTCTCCACATTCAAATCATCCGGAGGTAGTTCATGAACTGGATCATTATGCAAATCGTTATCGAAAAGCATATCGAACCAAAATGACATCTTGAACCGATCATTACCCATGGTCCAGTTATGCGTATGTTGTAAACAAGTGACCAGAAGTTTTTTATCTGCAAAAGAAGTCAGTATCATCCACAAACCTAACCCTCACTTGGAATAAACCAATCCCAGCTCAAAAAAGAAAAAACTCACAAAGTTCCGTCACTTCATTCAACCTCCCCCTACTGTTATCATCCACATTCTCCCCATCATACCCCTTACTCGTCACATTCACACACAAAATAATCAACTTATGGACCTGCTTATCCAAACCCACCGCCCTACAAATCTCCTGCGCCGTCTCTTTAACTGCCAACATATTCCTGCTCACCACGAGCAAATTATTCAAGTACCCCAAATCCTCCGTCAGCACTTCAAAATTCTTCAAAATAAGCGCCACACTCTCCGAGACGTCCGGTCCGGCAGGAACCCCCTGTTCCGAATACGATTCGCGCAGCGAGCGCGAGACGAGGATGGGGACCGCCAGGTAAAAAATCCGCTGCAGACGCATCCAGATATCGACATTCTTCGCGAGCGCCTCGCGCACCTCGCCGCGGGAAAGCGACATATCGAGCGTACTCCGAATCATCTTTCCCAGACCTTCCATCGTTTTCCTTCCCAAGCCCGCTCCACCACCGGGACCCCATCGCATTTCCAACATGGTCAGAGTAGCGAGAAACCCTCTCTCTTCCAACCCATATGTATTTGTGCGCTCGGAAACCTTCTTGTTGATTTCGAAATGACTTCTGCCGCCCATGATTTCGCTCATCATGTTTGTCGGTACGAAAGCTTCGCGGTTCGTGCGCATCGTTTTCGAGGATTCGTCCCACCAGGTGCCCAATCGCGTTTTACATTTGCTGCATGTTGTATTGTCGTCGCGGATATCGGGAAGAGGATGCCCGCATTCTGCGCAGTACATGTTTGGTTGTGAGTTGGGGGTGCAGGAGGTACGTTTAAAGTTGAGGCGGAAATGATGAAAGGTGTGGCGGTACAAAATAAATTTTGGTTTGTACGACGTAAGTTGAGGGGTAATATTGGCGTGGATCACAATGCTGCTTTAGTGTTTGATTGATTAACAATTGAAATTCGTTCTGTAGACTTGCAAAATTTTATAACAAATTAATTTTGAATGAGCTTTAATAATCAATATTTTTATTATTTAAGTTTAATTGATTATATAATTATATCTACCTACGTAGTTAAACGAAGTCACTAATATCTACTAGGCATCTAGGCAAGTATTTCATAGAGTGTATTACCTAGGTACACCAGTAGCTACATAAAACAGCCAACAAAATACTATCAAAGCTAACCGATATGATCTTCAGACTGCCCCTCCTTTCGAACGCTGCAATTGCAGCTTCCCCATTACCACTTCCTCTCTTTCCTCTCCCTCATATCTGGACAAGCTCAATGTCATCAGACCTACCACGCTTTCTTGATTGAGGACTCTCCTCTTTATGTCCACTCACTTTCACAAAGCTCCTTTCTGAATGGCTAGCTCCACTTGGATCACTAACATGTTCATCTTTCGCACCCGATGAGCCATTCAAATTCTCCTTCGGCTTTCCCTTCCAATTCTTCGGAACCCTAACCAGCCAGTATATGAACAAAGTCACAACGACATTGAAAACCACATAAGCCCACATGATACAAAAGCTGCGCCACCTGTTCGTATAGCTCATACCAGCAGCAGCAAGGAACTCATTCGAATCTTTCAGGGGACAATAAACACATCTACTCTTTGCAGAAGGATTATTGAGATAGCCTCCAGCTATTTGTATATAGCTAGCCATATAAGAGCCACAGGTACTCCCAGTTACCGGTTCGAAATGAAGAGATTCAAACTGAGAACATGTGACTGGAACGTTGCCAAGGCCAATGGAGAGCATCCCATCAACAAGGTAAGTGAACGGAGAAAGAAGCCTCAAGATACTCCATATCTGAGGTATTGCCATAGGTGCTGAGATTATGCTTGAAGATATCAGTGAGCCGTACCCGTATACAAATTGAAGATTGTCATATCATACTTACCCACAAAACATCAATGACAAGAAGAATGCAGCATTAGACAAATTACCAGCCATCACTGTAAGCTCAAGACTAACTTGTACCATGTATCCGAATGTACTTGCATATATCAGGTATACCCAGATCAACAATAACATCACTCCATTCCTCTCAAGTATCGATTTCGTTAAGATTGCATTGCGATACATCCCCACAGGATAGTACCAGCACAGAAATATAATCATTGCCGAAAGTGTGTTCCATGGTAACTCAACAAGCATGTTTGTAATGGTAAAAGCTGGCCACGAGTAAATCTTCGCAGGTCGCTCTCGCGCTTCAAACAAAGCTCGTTGCACTAAAACATTTGGGAGAATCTGCGCAACGAAGCTCGATGCTAAAGTTCTACATGAAATCAGTGAGAATTTAACTCGCACTCACTTAAAAGAGACTCACAGAAGCATAAAAACGCCGAAAGTCTGATTCTGAAGATCTTGCAAAGAACTTGCATCTTCAAAGGACGAGAACCCAATAAATAGAGCCTAGCACCTATGATTAGCTTCGAATAGTGAGGAGAGTAATGGAGAGGACGAAACGAACATAGAAAAGAGATAATCCTATCCTCGAATAGATATAAGAAGGTGTCCGCCAGTAGTATGAGTTTGTTCTTCTAAAGCATTGCCATACTTGTACTACAGTTGACGTAGCAAATTCTTTCCGATGAGGTGGTTTCTTGGTCCCTGTCAGGAAAAAGCTGGATCTTGCAACCAATGCCTTTCTCATATGATCCAACTTTCGATGAACAAGGACTAGCTCATGACTATTTCTCCAGACTTCGGGCCAATCGATTAGATTTTTCGAGCCAGGAGTGCACCCGCCAGTCCTTTTCCATGTTAATCATTCCATCACTGCTCGAGGAATTGACGAACCAAACTTACTGCATAATCCAATCAACAATATTTTCACCCGGCGGGCAAGGATCTGCTCCATTGGACTCGAAATACTTCTTAACAATTTCGCAATTCTCACCAAGCCTACCAAAATATATTGGTCGACCTCCAGGGCCAAGAAAAAGAAGACTATCAAAACGTTGAAATACTGCTGTGGACGGTTGATGAATTGCGCATAAAATAGCTTGACCGTGAGCTGTCATCTTTTTCAAAAGCTCAAATATTTCCCATGATGTACTACTATCAAGCCCAGTGGTAGGTTCATCTAAGAAGAGAAGAAGCTTCGGCTTAGCGACAAGCTCGATGCCTATCGTCAGTTTCTTTCTCTGTTCAACGTTTAAGCCTGTAATATCATTAGTCTTTACAAAAGAACTGAACCTGGTCTTACGAGCCTTCACCAGGAACTCCTATAACAGCATCGGCATATACATCCATCTCCAACAGCTTAATCATCTCTTCCACATAGGCAAGTTTCTCTTTCTTGGTCATCTTGCTCGATTGACGCATAATCGCACTAAACTGTAACGCTTCGCGCACTGTCATTGTCGAAAGGTGAAAGTCTTGCTGTTGAACATATCCCACTTTCCGTTGAAACGATATATCTTTTATGCAACCATCAACAAAAGTTTCACCAGAAACTACACCAACATTACTTCTAGACGCCAGAACATCTAACAATGAAGTTTTCCCTGCACCTGTTGGACCCTATATGCATTCCTCATCAGCATTGGCATCAGGCTCGCTCCACAGGACGTACCATAAGTGCGGTCAAAGTTCCTGGTTTTACCCAACCATCAACATGATCTAGGATCCGACGTGTACCGCCTCCAGTTTTGATATCCAGACATATCCCTTTCCATTGAAAAGTTGACGTTTGTCTTTGAATTTTGGTTATTGGATCTCCATTCCCACCATACCTATGAGTATCTGCTCCTGAGTAAATCTCAAGATGTCTTTGCCTCTTGGGCAGAGGTTTGTGTCCCCGTTGAAATAAAAGTATCTCTCCAGTCATCTTCTCCATTGAGAAATGAGTAATAACGAGTAGATATGCGGCCATATAAGATGCCATGAAGGCAAATAAAATGCTCATATTTCTAAGCACATTAGCTACTCATGATCTTGAAAGCATCACCTTCTTTCCCTGTCATCAAATATCAAAACATACGAGATTTTCACGTACCGCCACAAGTGGTTAGGTTGGAACCCAAATCTGAGCTCAAGATATATAGTCCCCAATACATCTTCAAACCCAGAGATAGCCCCAACAACAGCGCATACTCGGTTATGAGGGCTTGTGCTAATGTAAGATGGTCCATTCGGCACGATGTTTCCACATGAAAAGACCCGACCTGAAAATTCGTTAATTATCAAACTTTCATAGGCGTATACAGCCGGGTCAACGTATGTGATCCATCTTAACCATGGGACCATTTTCATCTGAGGGACCACAAATCCTGCATACATCATAAAAGCCAAGATAAAGACTGTTGTCCAGAAGATGGCTTGAGCGTGCGATCTGCAAGAAGCTCCAATAGCTCTGAAAGCCATAGAAAGTGTCAGACTTAGAACAAATGAGAAGGCAATGAAAGTAAAAAATGCCACGGATGTTCTCCTCAAACTTGCCATGAAGTATAGAATGGCGTTAAAAAGTACATTGCTGCAAAGTCTGACTGGTATGCTGCATAGTATTAAAGAAAATGCTTCGGCGAATGGATGAACGAATGCATATCTCGCTTGTTTCTCCACCACCAGGCGTTGGTTAGACAGTTGGAGGATCTAAAGTGATGTCAGTGATGCAAAGAAATATCCGAAAGTTCGTGTCACTACCTCAAGTGATTCTGTCAAAGCATGTACTAATATTGTGATAAATAGTAACATACTTCTGTTGTTCATACTGCTAGTATCATCAGGCATATCGTAAAAGACGATACCCATGATCAGAGCCATGAGAGTATTGATTACCAGAACAAAAATTGTGTGGTTCATGTCACTTCGTAATCTCTGGAGACCTCTAACAGTACACAAAACGACTTGTTGTCTTGGACCGAGCTTGTATGCTGATTGGGCTCTCCTAGAGTTCAATTAGTGAATCAAAGATTCAGATTTGGATGGAAATCAAAGACGAACAGATATTTAGCCTGTTGAGATCTCCTCGCGGCGGCAAAATCCAACGCATGAGTCCCATCAAACGGGAATTCATTTTCATAAGCTTCAAGTTCCTGCATAAGTCTTGCGTAGTAACGACTTGTTTTCCACACCATAACGAATTCTTCAGGAGTTCGTGGTACTCGGAATTCAAAACCTGGTCTTCACTAATATTAGTGTCAAAATTCACAAGGGTAGGTTGATATTTTTACTGTATTATTCTTTCATCTGGACTTGTGAGAGATGTCAAGAAGTCCGCTGTGGATTGATGTGGAGAACAAATGAATCCCATATCGATAAAAAAAGATTTTGCTTCATGGCATGGACCGAAGTATATCTGTCGTCCCTCATATAGAACCTGTGGTGCTCATCAGTAACATTTCACGAGAAAGATGTGAAAGATGACATACTGTAACTTTATCAAATAGCTATACGCAGAGTTAGCAGCATTCTCTCGAGATCTGCAACCAAGTCTTACCTCATAGACTATTTCAGGTACTTGATATAAAGCAACGCATGCCGTCGTTCTTCCAAGGGTAGTAGAAAGTCGAATCATCTTACAAAACTCGAGTGCATGAGCATTGTCAAAGCCCCTGGTACAGTTATCCCAACACTGTAGAGTACATCCGCTCAAGGCTGCTTCTGCGATGCTCACTCTCTTTCTTTCAGCTTCACTGATACCTTTCACAGCATCATTTCCAACGAGTACATTTTCCACGTGACTAAGACCTAATGTTTTCATCATCACATCCCTCATATGCTCTGCGTATACTTTTCGAGTTACTCCAGGAAAAGTAAAATCGCACGGTGCTCGAGCTTTAGCCGCAAAAAGTAGCGTCTGACCAACCGTCAAGTCTGGAAAATGATTATCTGACTCGGCCAAATATATTGTTTCGCCTCGAAACCGTGTGTGCATCTTGCTCACAGAGACACCTTGGTAATTGATATCCGAGTCCGGCTCGACAAAGAGCTCATGAGTGTTCCCAGATATCGTTTTCAAGAACGAAGAAACTCCACTTCCTGGCCGACCAAGAACCAATAGCATCTCACCATGCTCAACCAAACCATCAAATCCTTTCAATATCTGAACTTTCTGCTTTCCAGATCCAACCAACCAGCGAGCAAAAGCGCCAAATTCAAACACAATATTTGCAACATTCTTCTGATAATCAGTTGGTTTCCTAAAAGCATAGACGGTCAGATTTTCAAAAGAAAACCCCGCACTTCTCCGAGGATATCGTCTCGGATCCTGGCTCATGAAGGCAACGAAATTGGCGATCCATTCTTCCGGATTGAAATTGCTGCTACGGGGATTCAACGGAGAATTGGGAAGAAGATCCAAGAAAGGATTTCTGAATTGATCTGATGTTTCTGGTGGCTTCAATGGGCTGAGAAGTGTAGACGGAAGCTCGAATCTTTGCTCCGCAAGTGAAGGGCGAGGTAGTGATGAATCTTGGAATGGATCAGTTGGTTGATGGGCACATTCTACTTTTTGATGCCTTTCGCGTGGATAAGCTGCATGAATTCGAGATGGTGGGGTAATTGGAGGCTCCTTTAATTTCCAGTATCCCGAATTTTCCATGATGGATTATTGTATAAAGGTCGAGAGATTCAGTTGAATGTATCCCAACAAACACGCAACAACAAGATCCAAACCTCCCGAACTCGAGGTCATGCGCAAAACAAGTCTCTATTCCACGAAGATAGAAGGAGCACTTACCCTGCCCTGACCCGATGGACGCACCTGATCAAATCTTGATCATCAACTGGACAAAAACACTTACTAGTTACCCCTCTCTTGATCGGTCCTTTTCAGAAAGCCAGTTGAACCTATCCCAACAACAACAACCCCAATTCCTCCTTCACCCTCTCAAAGTCCCTTACGAAACAAATCCTTAGCCCCGAGACAAGGAAGGCGCACTCCACTTCTCCCCCTCTCGCCCTTCCCTAAGCTAATGAACGCACCTACCTAACGACATTTATCTCGATCGGTCCTTTCTCTTCAGAAAGCTAGTCTGATAGTGATTGGGTAGGTAGTCCTTGGGAATGACTTCTATCAATGTTCCCTCATCAGAATCTCGCGCAAATCGGGGATTGCTTGTAATTGCCATGGGCAGGCTCTCCACACTTCCCTCACAAACACTTACCTGTCGAGTAGGTACTCACCTCAACAAGATATATGATCAGGTTACGAGAGAAGAACGCCTCATCCATTCACTGCCAAAGAATATACACCAGATCAGATGACAGTGGAAAAAAGTAAGAAATCTTAATAGCCATATATAAAACTAAACATTACCTCTGCTGCCCTCCCCGTTGGATATAATTCAAATACTTCGACCGCTATTCAAACGTAATCAGCACGCTCAAAACAGCATATCTTATTTGACAACTTGAATGCACGTTGACGCAGTGCTTAAATTTGCTTCTCTGTACCAAATTGCTAAAATTCTCATCCTCCCTTTCCCCTTAAATTACAATCTCCAAACATTCTCTCATTCCTGCCAATTCAACCAGTTTTCTCTAGTACTGTCCCAGGTGCAAAATCAGTTGCATTCGTTGTCGCCACAGGACTAGCGACTGCCTCTCCTCCTGTAATTGTTCCTCCAGTTTGAATTGATTCAGGTTGTTTTTCCGCGGGATAGCTCATTGTACTTTGTTTTGAATCAGTCGGAGAGGTTGGACTCAATGGACCCATTGGACTCGTCGCTTCTGCTGGACTTGATCCCACGACCGATTTGATGACTTCATACCACTTATTGGCATCCGCTGCCGAATGAGCCTTGAAGGCAATCTCGGAAGTACCAGACAGTTTACTTCCTATTCCCTTGGAAACATCTTTTCCTTTGATATTGAATTTTTCGCCGCTAGCACTTCCAATTATAGCATCTGGAAGGTAGATGGATAACTCCGGAACGGGGTCTTTGCGGACGTTGTCGTTGTCTTTGAATTCGTGGAGGAATTTGCTTGGAGTTACGACATAGTAGCCTGTAGTGTAACCGGCGAAACTCAACTTGTTTCTGCTCTTGCGTTCAAGGGAACCCTCGATAAGAGCCTGAGTGCTAGCGTGATTCTGGTTGGGGAAGCTGATTGCTTCTACTGAGCGGTCCGGGGCGTTAGGATCAATAAGTAGAGCTTGGTTACGGTGAACGAAGCCTTCCCATTCGAGATTTGCAGGAACGCCTTGGCAAGCGTTAAGCATATCTGCGAAGAGTGTTTGTTCTCTTTGAGATTGGCTCGTAACGATCTGAGTGAAACTCATCATAGTTTGTTGGATGATCTCAATTACATGAGCCTCAAATTGCGCAAAGTTGTTTTGGACTTGAATAAGATCATGACGATTGGTGTTTTCCTCCAAAACTTGCTTGTGAAGGCGATGTAGAATACCTCGGTGAACGACATATGGATCTTCGGCCGACTTCATGGAAGCAGCGCTGGATTGGTAGTTCGCAGTTTGTGATCCCAAAAGTTCAATATGTTTTTGTGTAATATTTCTAGCCTTATCGACCTCTTTTGCTCCCTTTGAGGCCCCAGAAAGTAACTCCTTAGATTTGTGTTTGATTTCCTTGTGTAGTCGATCGAGAATGGGGAGCACCGTGCCTTTCAGATTCTTCTCCGTTTCGAGGTGCGAGTTTATTAAACCCTTTTCAGTCAGCGTTTGCGCAATAGCAAAGGATCGCGTATATCATACCTGGGTGTTCGTTCGCATGTTTTCGAACATACCCGCCATGCCTCCCAGCTCCTGCTGAAAATGGTGCCCCTCTTTTAAGGGGTTTGCGATAGTCTTCAAAACCTTTTCATATTCCTTTGATTGTTGTTTTTGTACTTTCTCCGTCGCTCCAATGTATTCCTCAAGATACGCAACTGCATGTTTCCAAGCTCTCAATCTTTCTCCTAATAATTCTGAAGTCTGCGCGCGAAGGTTCAATCAGCCACAAGCGTTCTCCTATTTCCCCACAACCCCGATATTCGACCTTTGACAATCCGCAAAGTTCGCAAAAAATACTCACATCCTTAGGGTTCTCCAATGGTACCGCCTCACCCTCATCCGTACGATCTGTCAACGCACTACTGGTCGAGAATGATCTCACTGGCATATTCGCTGGTGTCGATCCAGGAGCTCCTGCTACTTGTGTCCCCGACATATTGGCGTGTAATGACTGTTTGCGCATCATCTTGTATTAGTTTACTTTCTCCAAAAAAAAAAAAAAAAAAGTAGCTTGTGCAAAGAATGAAGGGAGAATAGATGATTGAAGCAAGAAGAGCGACGTATGGATAATATGCGAGAATGTATTATTCACTATCGCTCGCTCGCTGTACTCAACTTACCTGGTCACTGAGTGGGGTGGTATTCGCGACCCTTGTTGTCGTTTTGTCTTTCGGTAATCTTGAATCCTGGTTGCGGATTTGGACTTAGTGGAGTGTGCGGAGGCAAGGTATATTAAATCTTATGTCTCAATTTAAAGAGATAAGATTTTCAAAGAATTCTAGAATAAACCCGATTTCGAGGTTGAAGGAAGTTGGCGATGACAATGAGGTTATTGATAAATAATAGATTGATGATGCTGATGTACTCGTGCATTGTATTTATTTATGCTTCCCGCCTTGAACCTCTTAACTTCCCACTAAAACACCCCCATTCCTTAGTTTTATCCACATACGTCATTATCCACCCTTTCAGCATCTCATATTTGAAGATTGTTTGAAAATTAGTCTGATTCATGCACTATCACAAAAATCACTCAAAGCACTCTTTGGTGAAACAAAGAAGTATAAAAATTATGACGATCATTCATCTCAAGTAGATCAGATTGCAAGACCCTGATTTTCCATTTTATGGACTCGGAGTTATGACGAACAGGGGCGTTTCAGATATTCCATGGAATTCATGTTCACAGCCAAGATTTAAAATGCAAATCCAGATTGTATACTGGGGTATCCGAGTCTTGATAGTGTTGTGGTAAATACATGTTGAAAGGTAGAATGTAGATCTTCAACGAACAACTATACTATGTTTTCCACCATTAGTCTCCAACGCCACACCCCCATTTACAACCTTCAAGTCCCTTGACCCCTTAATTTCTTTTCCATTAAGAACAATACTTGGCACCACCCCCGCCTTTCTTACCGGTAAGATCAATGACCCTGTAGTGCCTTCCGGCACTGCAAAATCCAACGTGTATCCCGTCTTCGTAAGATTCCAAGCCGCTTGGAATTTTCCCAATGCAGTGACAAATCCACCTTCTGCACTCGTCAAGTCTCCGAATTGTGGAGTTAATTTCCACGTTTTGCCCACGGGGCTAGTAACACTAAGACCTAATACAAATTCTGTGAGGGCAGATGTGGGACCTGAAGACCAGCCATGTGCGTGAGATACGTACGAGGTATCATACATGTAACCTCTGCTTGATCGATATGCAAAGGTACCATTTTGGAGATAGCCTTCGATGACTGTGCTTTCGGTTCCATTAGGGTTGTTGAGATACCAACCCCAACATCGACGGATGAGATCGAGCGCACGACTCGTCTCTCCAATTGTAAAGTGGGCTTGAATCTCGAAACTCGATATGAAAGGGGATATGTTTTCTGGAAGTTCGGGTGCGACGGCTCCAATTGGGGTCCAATTCTTGAGAAGATTGGTGGAAATAGTTTGAGCTGTAGGAGAAGTTGGGGAAACAACTCCGAACAAAAGCGCCATGCTATTTGCGTCTTGAGGATGTAATGTAGTTGCTGTTGCATTGTCTTTGAAGGATCCATAAGATGAATCAAAGCAGTACTTATTGACGGCTGTTTTGAGAGAAGCAGCACGACTAGTCCATGTCGCCGTCAAATTGGTGGTATCACCAGCCCATTTGGCCAAATCAGCACCAGTAAGAAGAGTTCGATAGAGACTGTGTATTTGTTAGCCAACCACCTTAGTCACATTGACATCAAAACATACATCATTTGTGCTTCACTGTTATTAAAACCTTGTTGCCAACGGGCCCAATCACGAATTCCTGTGACTTCAAGCAGGCCAGGAGCGCTGACTTTTCCATAAACATAATTCATCGCTAATTGATACTTCGCCCAGTTTTGCAAGAGGAATGAAGTATCATTGGTGTAAAGAACATAGTTGTAAGTTCCAATCATAGTCCACATATGATATGTATCAGAGCCCAGTTGTAGTAAGGGTGGCCCCGCCTCTGGGAATGCGCCCGTCACATTGTTCTAAATTGAGTCAGTCGGGATCTTCGGTCAATGAAGCAGTTTCAAGGCGCAAAATTGGTATTTGAAAGAAAGAATTTGGATACTGGGCAGGAAAAAAAGATCAACTAAATGATAACATACCTGGTAGTTGTACATAACTTGAAGTGCATTTCTGACACTGACGAGGTCACCAATACTGATAAAGGTCGATGGAACAGCAATACCCATGTCACCAGGCCAAACAGCTCGATCTCGCTTTGCTCCATCCACAATGATGGTATCACCCGGTCCCATAGTACCATTGTTTGCCCATCCCACTTTAACAGTAGGGATTTGACGCCCAGTATTCACAGGAACTGCATTTGTTTGCAACGTGTATGCACCAGAGTACCAAATCTTGTTTAGCATTTCATCGCTGCTGTGAAAGTATCCTTGGTATGCTTGTAAATTGGACCATGTTGGCTGAAATCCAATCTCAAGAACGATGCTGCTAATATTGACATTTGTGGTACCGTTTGTAAGTAAGAACAAGGTCAAGTATCTGAAACCTCCACGAAGCGAAAGATCCGGCATGGTATATGTTCCGGTACCAGCTGATGTGAAGTTTGCATAAATAGCGCCATCCGGTCCTTTGAACCCTCCATTGGACGAGTCCGACCATTCCCCGATGTAATCTTTGGCCTCTGTAAATGCCAGCCCGATTGCACCAGGCCCCGAGGAAGTGTATTTGAGGGTCACAAGTCCGCCCACCTCTTTACCAAAGTCAAGAGTATATTTCGAGCCATTTCCAGAAAGTCCAATTAATCCCGTGAAGTTAGACAGAACAGCTCCGGTTGTTGTGGATAAGACGGATTTCGGAGATACCTGGCGACTCGAAGGCGCATAGATATTTGCATCCCAAGGGCCCGGAAAGGCAGGTTCCAGCGGTCCACTGCAAGTTGTGTTTTTCCAGCATGCTTGAGCAGAAACCAAATCTAAAGACAGGGAAATTGCTACAAGAGCAATTAACCGTGTGATTGTAGCCATGATTTGAGAGCAGCACTCTGTATGGGCGCACAATGCTTCGTTGTCGATCGAATTTCGGCGGAAACCCACGCCATTTGTACACTTTCAGGAACGAACTCAAAGTCGCATCAGTAATTGATTCTCCAAAACTCGGTCAATGGATATACCGAGGGAGAGTTTTTCCGAAGCGGTTGAATTGTCGAGAATTGTAGGCTTCTGCAGATCAAGATGCGGGGAAAATAGAGTACTGTGGGGTAAACACAAACCAGTTGTTGAACCCCATTTTGTTCTTACTCTTCACCTACTGTTGGATATGCACTGCACTCACTTGGTGGACTGGGGATATGGAGTTGGCGAACGACTGCATATGTGCCAGCAAAGGATCATATATTGACCCGAATAGGCGACCTGACGCTGTCACTGACAGGCTACCCTAGGGGAGGCAGGAAGCAGGGGAGTCATGTTTCCATGTCGGAAGATGACAATGTCCATTCAAATTCCGGAGAAGGAAACTCAAAATGATTGATTGACGTTGAGTGGCAGGAAATTTCATTTGATTGATTGACTGTGTGTATGTAAGTACCTAGCTCGAGCCTAGGTAGGCTTGTGTAAATGTATAAATCAAAAATGTCTCACAATCTATCAATCGTATTTCTCGTGATGAACTCCACCCTTTTCACGAGGTACCCTCATGTGTGAGTACGTGTAGTGTCGTGAAATGAGGTGGTGAGGTGAGGTTTCAAACATCCAAAAATCAAGTCAATGCGAACTCTCAACATTGTGGCTGTGAGGAACGGAAGTAGAGCTAATCGTACAGCAAATGTTTTCATTGGGTGACGGTACTCTGGCACCGTTTTATCTATGTATTTCTGTACCGGCATAATGACAGAAATTCGAAAAAGGGTGATGGATGGCGTTGTGGTGATGGGGATTGAAGTTTTCTTTCATTTTGTTTCCATTTGCTTTTTTCTTATCTTGTGGCAGGAAACGGAGAACGGCGGGTGCGAATACGAGACGATACGATACGACACAGAGAAGAAATGGAAGAAGAAGAGAGATTCTAGATCGATAAGCCGTTGCCCACCCACCCACACACACACTTACAAATGCCCCTGAACCAGCGAGCCAGCCCATGTTCTATAATTAACCTTAGTCATAATTTCAAAGTCTTCCAAAGACTTCTTTTTTCCCTCCTTACTACCTATGTACCCCGCAGAAGGAACACTTACCATATATGCCTGCTAGGTAGTATATGTCAAATTCTACAACATGTCTTGCGAAAAGCCTTGGAGATGTTGGTGATTCGCGACAAACAGAGTAATTTTGGACTATGACAGTGAGTAAGTTTGAGTGACACTATTCGGAGGCTCAGTTCATCATTTGAAATGACAATATCTTACTAAAGTTCATATCATCGGGAAGAACAAGTTTCCGGTGCGTGCTCTCTCTTACCCCCTACCTCTTTTTCTTGGATTATCATGTGTTTGCGCCGCATGCCTAGGGAGCTGCTAATCACGGAAAGGATGGTTAAGAATCTCTCAATTGAAGGATGACTCTAGGCGCTGTAGCAACCAAGTGACATAAGAACCCTGAACACCTGGTAAACCGCATCCAAAGCTCATCAGAGATAGGAATGCAGTCAGATGCCAAATTCAGCCTGGATAAGGAGGAGGTGAGTGGGTGATACGAAAGAAGTCTTGGGAGATATCAAAGATTTTCAACGGCACAGCTGATAGATTAGATGTTGATATACGAGTCGATCTTGAGGTTCAATATGAAGCTTGAAGAGTTTTTAACAATACGAGTAAGTAGTACCATGTACCATAGCTTTAAAGTTTTATTATGTCACTATGCAGTATGTACATGATGTATGCCCTATCCTGTACGAGTACAGTTGTGATGTCTAATTCTACAAGATTAATCAGTATGTTATGTGCATAGAAGACAATGCAGTTTGTCTGGTGATTTCTGGTGATTCCAATAACATGCATCAATATCAGGAACCGACCAATCCAGTTGTATCTACTAGGTACCTAGGTAGTACCCAGATGTTCAGACAGTCAGTCATATATGGACTCGCACATTCGATCATTTGTCCCCTATTCGGATGCCCCTATGTGGTATTTTCGTCAAAGAGTGAATGTTACATGTATATATGATTGTTGGACTCATATAAGTTAGTTATCAGATTAATCTGTTGATTACCTAGGTAAGAGATCTGTGTACCGACGTAGTACCCTGTACCTAGAAGTTCTATTCTCTTTTATTTCTTGATTTCCTCTTATTGTAACAATTAATGGATAAATCCGATTCAAGACGATTGATTAGATTCTTCGCTAACAAAGTCTACTTACTATGTATATACTGGTAAATCCATGAGTAAAGCCCAAGCAATCACTCACCACTCCATCGCTCCATCACTCACGGGTCACTGATCACTGGTCACTGGTCACCGGTGGACCCCCCAAAAAAAACTCTCCCCCCAATCTATCCACTCATATGCCACTTACCCAGTACTCACTACATCAATCCCCCATTTGGTACCAATTGCACAACTCGAATTAATTGAGATCCTTCCTATTTACCATAATCAGTATCCCTAAACAACACTTATTACATTTACATTACACTTACACTTACTCTCACTCTCACTCTCACACTTATTACACTTACTCTCGATCATTACTGCATACAACAACATTATGCCATCGCAACTCTCTTCTTCTCCACTTTCACCCATTTGACATACGACATACTTTTATTTATGTGCCCATCGATGTATATTTATTAAGCTCTTTAATCCTCTCCAGTCTTGCCACACTAAATCCATAATCCATACAACTCCAGATGAGATCGCCGGTATCGTCAGTGATTCTATTAGGTGCTAGTTCTTCTATCTCAGCAAGGGAATTCTTAGAAGACCCGCATCACAACTCCCGATGAAGGTATGCACACCTCTATGGAATACTTGCTACATTGTGCGACGCGACGTACATCGTGGGAAAGAAGCAGAATCAGAATAGTATTTGCGAGTTGCTACCCTACCCAACCACTGCTCATGCTTGTCTGCTTGTCTGTTGGATATTCAAGTCGGATTTCTCTCTCTCAATTACTCTTAATTCACTCTTGCTACCCCCTCTTTCCTTGCTAGACCTTGGTCCTTTGGTACAATACTTCCTGCAAAGACGTCTTTTATTGAAGAACTGTTGCAATAAACTTTACTAACCTGTTTTCTCTTCAATAGACCTCTTCGAGACCTCGAGAACAACTTGGGGGGAGTTTTGCACCTAGACGGGATCCACGAATTTCTATCAACGATCCAAACCATCATGTAACGGAGGCCATTGGGGATATGTATGGGGATGATGACTATTCAAAACAAGATTCACGACCTCTTAGCTTTATGCCCTCCTCTTCCAGTGAGTCTATCGAAGAAATAACGAATTCATTTTACGACACAAACAGCAGTGTTAGACCCAGACCAGTACCCTTAGTGAATGGAAACCACAAAGCGCATACATCACCAGCAATCATGCAAAGTCCCAGAAGTCCAACATTTGGAGATGGAGGTCCAATATCGCCATCTTTGTCCTTACGTGATCCTAATGCAGGAGGTACCGCAAATGCGGAGTTCCCGCTGAACGATATCGACTATGAATCCGGGCCAGCTGCTGTCGCACAAGAGCTAAGTAATTTACAAGCGTTACGGCGAATGTCTATGGATGTGGGCAATACCAGTGATCCGGATCTGCCATCGTTCCAAGGTGTCTCTTCAATGCCTACAGCAGCTCCAACAGGGAACGACAACGAGGACGATCCATCGCGACTTTTTTGGGTACCTGCCAGAGTCCACCCCGAGCTTGCACCCATGGAATTCAAAACCTTTTTGGAGAACCGCGTTCAATCAATAAAACGACGATCTGGAGATCAAAACTCACTAACGGCTAATGGAGTTGATCAGAGTGGGTCTGGAGCAGGATTGAGGAGGAAGAAATCTATGTTGTCAAGGCAGATCGATAATTCGGGTGGTAAGGGAGCTATAGGGTACCAAGATGGAGCGGAGCATTTAGAGAGGAAAAAGTCTTTATCATCACATCACACGCCCGATCTCAGAATCTCGGATCTTCAGGAATTGGATGAGTTGGTAAAGGATCCTTCAAAAGCGATGCAGAAATTGAATCTCGACACAGGGAGAGGTGAAGGTGCTCAAGGCGAAGATTTACCTATTTTGCCCCAAGCACCCGGGATCGGTCTAAGGAGGTCCACACACACGACATATAGAAGGGGAAGCTTAAGAAAGGGAGAGCGGGTCCCATTCTCAAAGAGGGCTGGCTCTATTCGAGCTGATACGGATGGAGGAGATTCACCAACGGCTTCGCCGATTGATGGGCGTCCATCTGCAGGCTACCCTCTTACACACACCCAATCGGAGCCCTCAAGTAACACGGATAATTTTTCAAGACCCAACAGGAGTGCACGGCGTATGCAGAACATTGAACAGGTCCCACCAGTTCCCCCAATCCCTGGAAATATTGCCAACGAAGTACCTACCCGATCTGATTCTCCAGCTCCAGCATTAACTGCGGAAATATTACCAGACGCCAGCCAACAACCTTCCCCCCCTGCTCATGATGCAACTCGATCAAGAAGTACTAGCCATCCTCGAACGGATTCGCCAGTCCCACGTATAGTAGAGACACCACCTCCGGTAGAAGAAAGTTCAGAACCTCAAATTAGCAAGCAGTCTCTCCAGTACCCCGAAAGAACATCTTCACAGACTACGCCACTTTCACCGAAGCAACACTCCTCACCAGTAATTCCTCAAGCAGCTCCCCAAGTAGCTCCTCAAGCAGCCCCTCAAGCAGCTCCTCAACTAATTCCGCAACCTCCAGCGAGATCGAGCAAACGTCCGGTATTGGAGCGTGAAGCTTCTTCCGGCGGTGCCAATCTCCCAAAGACATCAACAGCAAACGACATGCCTCAGCATCAGCAATCTTCTTCACTTCCGGTGAACTCTTTGAGAACGGATACGCTCACTCACATTCCAACCATTGATGATAAGAAGACCGACAAGAAACTTAGAAAGGAAAGAGAAGAGGAAAACTCTGGACCTCGGAAGACTAGTTGGGGTTGGTTCAAAGGGAGTGATGAGAAAGACAAGAAGGATAAGAAGAAAGATGATAAGAATAGAGGCAAAGTTTCATCTGAGAAAGTGCATGATAATGCTCGATTGGATGTTTTACAATCCACCATGGAGACAACTACGAGAGGCCGGGAAAGTTTCTTAGTCGAGAGAGAAAATGTTGATAATAAACTCGAAAATGAACGCAAGAAAGAAAGTAGTCGTAAAGCTGGTGGTGAGCCTAAAAAGGAAAAGGACGGCATCTTCTCGTCCCTTTTTGGTGGTGGGAAGAAGAAAGCCGATCGAGATTCAGGGAGCAAAAAGGGAAGCTCCCTTCGCACACTTTCGCCAGAACCACCGCAACGTATCTTGAAGCCAGATATTGATTACAACTGGACAAGATTTTCAATAATGGAAGAAAGGGCAATTTATCGCATGGCTCACATCAAATTAGCTAACCCCAAACGGGCATTGTACAGTCAGGTTCTTCTTAGCAACTTCATGTACTCGTACTTGGCCAAGGTTCAACAAATGCATCCACATATGCAAGTACCTCAATCTGTGCAACAGAAGAAGGCAGAGGCGGAGAGAAAGCAGAAGGAGCAAGAACAAAAATACCTAGAGCAACAAGAACAGTTGAGACAACAACAACAACAACAGCAGCAGCAGCAGCAACAGCAACCAGAAGGTGACCAATATCGATACGATTACCACCAGGTATGATTTGATCAATTTCAGGAATCAAAGTATCTTGAGCTAACACTTTACAGGGTATCACTCAATATGCTGAACAATCCCAAAATCCCAATCATTCTGGTGAGGCTGTCAACTATGTTGATGACTCTCAAATATATGACTACGATCATCAAGGAGGCGAGTCCGAGCAGGATCATAATCGCCCACAATCTCGCACCGGCCAAAACAATAGTGAGAATGGCTATAATGATCAAAATCAGAAGTACTACGATTATGGGCGAACACAATCACATGATCAAGCAGCTGATGACGGTGAGATGTGGTAGCACCAGTAACCTCTCTTGTTGTAGCAAAAATTATCTCAGGGGTCTCGTTTTATGCATATAACGATGGAGTATAGGCGCTGTTTCATATCTGGATGGACGATTGTGATATTGGGAAGGAAACTAATTGATTGGAAGCATAGCGTCTGGTTGTCTGTTGCGGTTCCCTTGACATGGGATTCTTCAACCCCTTTTTTTATGTCACAATCTGCTACGCTTACAGAGAGTAAGTATGCAATTGTTTATATGTACAACAAGAAATTAGCTCTTGCCTTTATGAAAGCAAGTAGATTAGGTCCGGCTTCATAATCCAGAACTTGGATGCTGATCCAAAACTTTGAATACTCTATTCTTTTTAAATGTATATTTACGTTGAGCAATTGTATATACATACTGTGATCAAACAATGAGTTGTCGTACGTTGAGTATTGAATTTAATATGTCCGGCTCAATGTTATAACATCAAACTTTCGCTTGACTGAAATATCACATTGTTTCCTCGAATCATACAATACCTAATTACAGGTAAATTCACAATTCTATTTTTAGTATCGAATTCTTCCATACATCCATCGTATTCTGGTTTGATGCCTTATGCCTTGTGCGGCGTCGGAAAGCTTCCAGTGACGTTGATATGCTCGTGATACGCTACCGCAGCACTTGTCTATTTAGCGGGGCTCGGTCTTCTAGGAGCAAACCATCTACAACTCTTACTTATTACCTACACCTTCATAACCACAAAATTCCCACGACATTTATTTCCTGAAAGATCTAAGTAATATAGGAATTTGTATACGATGTTTCGCGCGCAACAAAATGCCTTTGATGAGGTCGTCGGTAAGTCACAGCCTATGATTTTATTCGAATCCCCAGTTATCTCGAATGAAGCCTTGAGCATGGTGCTAATTCATGGATGCTATAGCTAAGGCGACCGACGAGAACCTTACCTCAGAAAATTGGGAATACATTATGGATGTTTGCGACAAAGTAACCGGTGAAGATAGTGGCGCTAAGGATGCCGTTGCAAGCATGATAAAGAGGTTGGCGCATCGAAATGCTAACGTGCAATTATATACTTTAGAGGTAGGTCATCGCGTGAGCTGGAATCGCTTCCAACAAACCTGACATTCATTATATAGCTTGCCAATGCTTTAAGTCAAAATTGCGGAGCGAAAATGCACAGAGAGTTGGCTTCGAGAGCATTCACGGATGCACTATTGAGACTGGCGAACGATAGAAACACACATCAACAAGTCAAGGCAAAGATTTTGGAACGGATGGCTGAATGGGCAGGAATGTTTAAAGACCCTGATTTGGGGATTATGAATGATCAATACCACCGCTTGAAGAGCCAAAATCCCAACTTACATCCGCCTTCCGCCCCATCAAAGAATCGACTCACAGATTTGGATCGTCAGAAGGAAGAAGAAGAATTACAGATGGCATTAAAATTATCCATTCAAGACAAAAGCAGTCAGCCAAAACCTGCACAACCATCAAATTCATCCGCAGGTCCGGCACAATCGCAACAAGCTGCACAGCCACAACAAGTACCATCTGGGACTACCGCGGCTACTGTCTCAAGAGTGAGAGCACTTCACAATTTCCAACCTACAGATGCAGATGAGTTACAGTTTCGAAAGGGGGATATTATCACAGTTGTAGGATCAGTGTATAAGGATTGGTGGAGGGGCTCTCTACGAGGGAAGACTGGTATTTTCCCATTAAATTATGTCGAGAAATTGGTCGATCCCACACCAGAAGAATTACAACGAGAAGCTCAAATGGAGGCCGAGGTTTTTGCGGAAATCAAGAATGTCGAGAAGTTACTTACATTATTGAGTACTTCATCATCTCAATTAGATGCCCGTGATAATGAGGAAATTACGGTAGGTTTTTTGTATCCTCATTTTCCAGCCACTTTCTGACATATTTAGAAACTTTACCATTCTACTCTTGCAATTAGGCCAAAGCTTATTGAGCTTATTGGAAAGTACTCTCAAAGAAAAGGTAGGCAACATTCGTCCAATAATACGGCTGTTGATCAGCTCACTAACATACATTAGACGATTTCACACAACTCAATGAGAGATTCATTAAATCATGTCGTGATTATGAAAGTTTACTTGATGCCTCCATGACCCAGGCACAACCTTATCAGTATGGTCGTCCTGGGCAAGTACCTCAAGGTCCACAAGGTTATGGGTACCCTCCTCAAGCCGCAAGACCACAACAAGAGCCACAGCGATATTATACACCATCTCAGTCAGGTGAGTGAACTCGACTTTTAATAAACATTAACATACTGAGTCTATGCAGAACCTCCATATCAGCCGCAACCATCTCCATCTAACGGTTATCCTCCTCAGCGTAATGGACCGGCCCCCTTTTACGTTGTAGCTCCAGGTCAACAACCTCCACAATCAGAGAGTCATCAACCATATCCCGGTCAACAGCCTTCACAACCAGAGAGTCATCAACCATATCCCAACCAACAGCCTCCACAATCAGAGAGCTATCTACCATATCCCGGCCAGCAACCTCCACAATCAGAGAGTCAACAGCCATACCCCCAAAGAGACCCTACTCCTCGTATTCCATCAGGCTCACAACCACCCCCTCTTGAAACTAACAGTCCTCCCCCAACTCAATACCCAACCCAACAACCACAGACTGGTCATCGCCCCCAAAGTACATACTCTAACCCACAAGAACTTGCAACTTCTGTCTATGATTCTCCGGTTCAACAACAAAATCCTCATCCATATACTGCATACGCTGAGACAGACCCATATTCAGCCACACCTGCCCCATCTCAACCGCCTCAACAATACAATGCTTACAAACCTCCTCAACAACCATCGCAACCTCCTCAGCCATCTTACGAACCACCAGCGCCCCCGGGTTCGTTGCCAAGTCCAGTTCAAGGGAGCCCATATCCAGTATTAGGGGATGCGAGGTCAACATTGCCCAGCCAGGGGCAATATAAGGCATATCAGAGACCAGATAGCAGTGATAGTAATCAGGGACCAAGTCAGGGGTTAGGTAATGCACCTAGTGCGCCACCTGGAGGCGCATCCAATCCGGCGGATTTTTATAGGCAAAGTGCTGCTTATTAAATTGGTTGTTAGAGCGTATGTTGGAAAGGAGACGAGGGACTAGTGCGAGGATGAATGAGGTTCTTTCAAGAATTTAACGTGGACGGATTTTAGCGAAGATGAAAGGGGGGCTATTTGTGAAGTGCGAGGAATGAAGGAAGGAAGTTAAGTTAAATTAAATTATGGAGAAGTGCGGAGAGGGGCAGGGGAATTTGCGTTCGGACGGACGGATGCACGGATTGATGAATTGATGTATAGTCAATTTTATAAGCATTGATTTCTGTGAAAGGAATGGTATGGGAGGGGAGGAAAGGGAAGGAAAGGGAAGGGAAGGAAAGGAGGGAATTAGAATGGAAGCAAATATGATATAAAATAAAATTGAGGTTTCCGTAGTCGGCAGTTGTTGGTAGTTGAGAGTTGATAATTACTAATTGAATATTCAGACTAAGGTCTATTGTCTTATTTACTTCCTTGTATCTGTATTTCTGTTTATATCTATGTTATATCTGGTTCTTTTGATATAGTTGATATAGATGTTTTTAGGGAGGGGTTTAAAAGTTGTTAAAGGAGAGAATAGGGGAGGGAAACGGGAGGGATAGAGAAGGAGAGGGGAGAGAGAAAAGGGCGTATTTGAATAATAATTGCAAAATGAATAGATAGATATAATAGAATGGGATGGGATGAAATGGGATGAAATGGGATGAAATATTATAGAATAAGAAAGGAGAATGATAAATGAATGAATGAATGAATGGATGGATGAATGAATGGATGGATGAATCTACTGAATTGGATCGAACTGTATAATCCCTAAACACATTAAAAAAAGTTCTAGTAGTTCAAATCAAGTATAGTATACGATTTACTACAAGCTACATATACTAGAGTTGACTATATCGACCGCTTTAAATATCTAATTCGCCTAATAGTCTTAGCGTGCTTTCTTGTATAAATAATATTCAGTCGCTAAGAGCGGTCTATAAGTAAACTCATTAACTAATCATAGTCAAAAGTAATATATAGAATATAAAACTGGTTGATAGTAGTATTCAATCAATAAGTACCCGCACACCTTTGCTATCGCTGTGAGTTAAAGGAATAATCATATCATGATCATATTCAATATCTTGCTGTTCTGTCTCGAATAGGTGCATTCTCGGAAATACTCGGAGAATTAATGCTGTAACCAATAAGTAAAGTTCACAGGTAGCGAGACTAGACGTTATGTTAGTATATAAGTATTAATCAACAATTGAACTTGCATACTTCCTCCCAATGCATGCTCTGCTGCCTTTAGAGAACGACAGAATATGACTCTCAAGGTCCTTCTTGCGCTCCAGATTCTTGCTCATCCATCGTTGCGGAAGAAAGGAATGCGATTCCGGCCAGTTCCTCTCGTCGTGGTGGCTAATTGCAGATGACATTCCGATAGCGTAGCCTCTAGGAATCAAAACATCAAAGTAAACAGGGTTTCTGGTCCCGTGTGACGGAGTCCACGAGCCCTGGTAACGGTGGTCTTCCTCCGCCAACACTCGTGATGTTCGTGCGGATATTCCATACGACAATCGTAGGCCCTCTTGTATTACGGCGCTCAGAAATGGCAGTTTCTGTAGCGCCGTCCAGCGAGGTAGATCCTCCGCGATATTTATCGTAGTTTTCAGCTCCTGCGTCAACTGTTCCAAGATGTCTGGTTTTGATAGCAAATGGTACGTAATAACGGAGACTGTCCAACTGACCGTCTCCGTCCCACCGCCTAGAAATGCAGCCGCCTCGTCTGTAAGACGTACCAATGACTTTTCATAGTCCGGGAGTTTAGAATCCAGTAGTGAACCAAATAAATTCGCTCTCCCTAGCAAGTTTCCTGTATTTCGGCTCGTCTGGATGTTTTTGATTTTGTTAAGAATATCAATCCGTAATTGTTTGATCAACAGTTCCATATCTGAGGAGACGTAGCTTGATAGCCTTGAAGCAGCGAGAGCGATGTGTTTTAGTGCCGGGAAAAAGCGGAATATGTGGACTGTATGTAAAAGTGCGAACAAGCTCGGCCTGAAATTCGGCTGCTAACCTTCTTGCGCGACAAATCCAAAGGGCTCTCCAAAGCGGTAGTCAGCAACCACATCGGATGTGAAGCAAGAGTATGCTGCGGTAATATCGAGGGGATTGGGGCATTCGCTTTCCTTCAGGAGTTTATCGCAAAGACGCTGAACTAAGCTTTGAATTAGCGACTCGACTTTGGCAAACTGTGCTTGCGAAAAAAACTTGGCTAATGGTCGTCGGCGCAGACGATGTAGGTCGTGATCGATAGTTGCAAATATTGAATGTTCCATCATAGAGCCACTAACTTGATGTTGAGGCTTGTTGCGCTTGCGAGCACCCACACCGTAGATCTCGGCAGCAAAAAAACTGTCTGCACAATGTACTTCATTAGGATTGATGCGTACGACAAGGACCTATATAAATTCGTTGTTAGCTTTTGTGTTCCCCATCGACGACGTTGTTGAACACCCACCATATATATCATGCATTTTCCTGATTTGCCCCGTGTATCGGCCAAACCTAATTGTGTCACAGTAAAATTCTGGTAGATACGATGCCGCTGCGAGCTTCGGACCTGGAATACGGCTCAGCGGGTGCAGAGGCGAAATATTCCACATGGCCAGAATGACATGATATCCAGTTATCACACTGATAAGGAACAATGCGATTTTAAAAGTCAAGGATTCCGATGTATTGTATGGTAGATAGTCTGAAACGGTCATTGTGTTGTTATTCGATTGCATATATCATAGAAATTACACAATTAGGATGGATAGATAGTTTACCATTGTTTATGTTGCTGGTATATTTGTATGAGAACCTCATTTAACATGTAAAGGGTGGTTTAGTCATTAGTAGTTCATTGTATTGAACTGTAACGAGTTGTTGGAAGCTAGTAGAAATCACTCGTATATGCAAAGAATGAAAATTATGCTCGTAAGGTGGCCACGAGTTCATCCGGTCAACATGACCATGTATATCGCAACTGTCTGCATATGCAACTTAAATTGTCAATTTCCATCTCTGTACGATACTATCTAACGATATACTCGGGAATATAAATTCGAGTTAACATAAACATGTCTACTTATCAGGGTAGCGAGATATTTTTTGGACCGCCCTTCATTCGGTTGCATATCAGACAACGAGTCAGTATCCCCTACTCCGAAAGTGGTCCGTGCGATATACCTTGAACGATAAAGTTTTATTGGATAGAATGCCTATTTTAATGATTTCTCAGTTACATTATTTATAAGATAAAATCTTGACTTCAAATTTTGATTTTTTGTAATTTGAAAAAGAACAAGGATTGAAAGAGTAGTATGTATTATTATATTCTAGATTTTGATATAGAAATAATATTGATTGAATTTTATATCAAGAAATAAATGTGAATGTTGTTTTATATTCAATGAATCCTGATGATCTGATTGGTCAATAAGTCTTTGTTAAGCGACGGAGTCCATTTTCAGCGGTCTAGGGGATAATACTACTTCAGACAAATTCTGCATTGATTTCAGTAAGACATACAACCTGTCCGGGCATTTTCTATGCATAGCAATTAAGTGCGGCTTGTTGTACACGACTAGCTCGTTTCTTTTCGAACTGCCACATTCGGCTATATTGTACATACCTAGATGCAAGTATACATTACTTGTGGTGATATTGCTTATCAATACTTTTCTACTACTCTGAGATGCAGCCGGAAACGTCAGGGGCTCGAAGAACCCTGTGTTTGACCCATTGATAAGCTGCAAAAGCACTACAGATGTGATCGATAGTGAAGACACCAGGCTAAATGGTATGAAATCTAAGTTTATTATAAATATATTAGCAATTTCTATATAACCTATAGCCGAGCTGCGACAACACCAGCGATGTTGAAAGTTGACAAAAGAAGTAACTCAACATACCCCTTCGAACTGGGAAATGAATGCTTAGCAAATTCATCTGACAAACTTCCGCTGATAAAAAATAGCCGAACACGTTCTCTCATTATTTATATCGACTTGACTATGCTGCAAATGAACACGATCATATGCTTGTGTAATGCACTACCAGATATACAACAACTATACTGTTGTTGCCTACCCCTAGAGCACATGTCTATTAACTAAATTTGAGGTCATTTGCATTTGATACACGTTTGTCATTGTCAATTACAATAAAAATCTGTCCAATAACGTCCATTGACAGCTCCTCCCTCCACAAAAATATAAAATGACAAATTGGGATTTCATAGTCTAGCTGATACTTGCTGATACTTCCACGATAAGCCAGCAAGTACCACTTGTATTATTAGATCCAGCTTAAGCTTAATCACGATGTATACAGGAAAAGCCACTGTGAGCTTATGTCTCCCGAAGCACTTTGACCTCAATGGTCTAAGACTCAGTATCCATCGATATATCAATCTGTGTGAAAGTTCAGCGTATGCAAAATGACAAACTAGAAAGGTTTGAATTACCTGTAGAAACGGTGCAAGCTTGTAACGACCCGTAACCAAATGCCATTGGAAATATCCAACCAGGAAATAATCGACTGACTTTAATAGTTCAGTATCATGCGAACATATCTCTCTACATCGTTCCATGCATCCAATAGTTTCGTCTAAAAGGTGCTGTAAGCCCTTATGGCTATTTTCGGATCGAATGTGAGAGTTTATCTCTTCGTATATCACCTCGTCCCCTACCACCCTCTCTTTATACCAACTACAGAGGTCGTTGACAAATGACATGTATCGCTCCAATTCGCAGTCGACTTGCTTCTTTAAGACCAAGTCTGAGTGATCACGGAGAACCATAGCTGTATGAGGTGCTGCACTGGTAGCAAGTTGCTTCCAGTACCATGGGAAGTGAACCGAGGACTTAGAGAGTGTGTGAACACGACCGTGAAGCAAATGCTCAATTCGTGTCATTAGGATGAAGTCGATAAGTCCTTTCAGGAAGTACCAGTACTCTTCGTCAGAGAAATGTTTTTTCATCTTATCGAGATGAGAACGGAAGCTGGCCATGAACGATGTCGGGGCAGTCTCCATTGTAACTAGAGATGTGTAGTCTGAAACCTGAGGTTCCTCGTCATCTACAAGGAATGTGTATATGAAATAGATAGTGTACATAATCTCAAGATCTCTCGGAAGACGAGGAGAAAACCACATTCGCGGTGCTGCACATGAAAAGAAAACGATGGCTTCGAATCTTTTTCGGCGTTGATTGATCCATGGCTGTTCGTAGAAATGCTGCCTAACAGTTGATTCAAAAGAAACGCAATCATCATCACGCGTGAGGAGACCGTCTCGTTCATGTAATACTGCCTCGTAGGTCTGAGGAGAGCATGTCCTCTTGACTCTGCAGAACAGCTCTTTGAGCAAAGGTGAAAATGACGATTGAACAAATGACTCCATGGTTAAAATGTCACAAGGTTATAACCAAAATGATGGAGAATATATATATATATATATGCACAGTACTACGATACATCCGGTATTTGAGGGATTTTTCCATTACATACGACCTCGACGTTGATCATAATTTCGACAATGTAGCTTATCAAGAAATTGAGGATATCAGTAAGTCATACATATCGCTGATTCATTCATTTCATACACTTCTGCAACTGATATATGTCACCGAGTCGTGTATTTCAGCAAGTTATATATCTCACTAGATTGTAGATCGTGCATTTCAGCAAATTGGACACATCACTGAGTCGTACAGTTACACAAGTTCAGTGCCCCTCGTTTGCACCACCTCAAAAGATCTACATAGGCTTTAATGTTAAGAGGTTAACAAGTATTCAACTTTAGTCCATCTCCGATAGTATCAGTTCTACAAATACTATCACAATCCTCTATATTGATTTTGAAATCGCTAGTTTTGATCAATTCAAAATAATTGTGTAGCGAAACATCAAGAAACTTGATGTCGATCGAATCCACGGTTGTTGATTTATGGAAAGTGAAGTTCAAGGTAGTAATTGAGGTAGGTTTAGATTTTAGATAGTCTAGAAGAGGGGTGGTCCGAAAGTGTGGGACTTAGCTGATGAGATTATCACCAGATCAAATATTTAAGCAAATTATCGAATCTTGCATTTCAATAAGCTATACATATGCAATCCAGCAGGTTATGTATATCACTAGATCTTGTATTTCGGTCCTTCAATGCATATCACTGAGTCGTGTATTTCAACATGTAACATACATCATTTAGTCTAAAAGACTTTACAGAAATGATCTACAAGAAGCTAGTGAACAAAGTGAAATCGCTTATTAACCGCTGCTACATACAGATAGTTTTATCACATGGCATCAGAATACGAAAATGCAAACCTCCATGCCCTTAAACGTTCCAAAACTATTTATATTACAATCGCCAGACAGGTAAATTAGATTTTAGCCAAAGGCGTTACAAGATCATCTCTCATTCTTGTTCTATACACAGGTGTTACCATGGATTATTTTCATTCCATTTTAGAAAATATTCCGGTCCTTAATCTCTTCATAAAGTTCACCATTGTCTTAACAATCTACTATAACCTAGTAGCTGTTTATCGAATATGGTTTCATCCTTTGGCGAAATTCCCTGGACCCCGTATTTGTGCAATCACATTTTTATACGAGATTGCGTGGGATTACTTCTATGAGGGCACCTATGTGTACAAGATTGAGGAGTTACATGATCGCTATGGTGAGAACACTAACTATGATGGTTTTTGAAAGATCGATTACGCTAATTCTTCAAATCAGGCCCTGTCGTCAGAGTTAACCCCGCTGAATTATCTATTAGAGACCCGGAGTATTATAGAACAGTATATGTTGCTAGCAACACAAGGTCCACTTCCGCCTATCCTGCATTCGCTGCAGGTATGGGTATTCAAGGTATTCCTTCTTATCTATTTAAAGATGATCCGACGGCCTGACTTTCCGCAGGCTCTCATCCTGTTACGATAGATCATCAACTTCACCGCCAGCGGCGCAAACCATTGGAGCCCTTCTTCACGAGCTCAGGAGTCAAGAAGATCTATCCACTACTGATGGAATTAGTCCAGAGTCTCATATCTCAGCTCAGAGAGAACCTCGAGAAAGATACCATAGTCCGGCTTGATCACGCACTCTTTGCTTTTGCTGGAGAAGTTATGTGCAAAGTTTGTTTTGAGAACCAAAATTCCACGTTTCTCTCACAGCCTGATTTCTATCCCCAGTGGTGAGCTTGTTCCACATAACAGCCCTCATGGGATCCTAATTATCACAACAGGTTTACTTTACTCCATACGATAACTCGTTCTTCGCCGATCATTGTGAACTTCCCATGGATCTTCAGGTGTGCATTGTCAACAGAGTAGCCTTTATTTTCCGTGTGCTGATATTCATTTATGTAGAATTGTGGAGCTAATTCCTGCATCACTGATCACCAGGCTAAGCCTCTCAGGCGAAATGCTGATGAACTGGAGAACTGTAAGCGCAACACAATATTTCGAAATACTTTCGAGTAGGATGAAAGATTGTGCTAAGATGGCTTTTAGATGTCTATCGAATACATAAATAGAGTGAAGCAGAGAGTGACTTTAGAAAAGCCTAACGATTCCGGTGGCAAAAGTCCACCCTCTACATTATTCTATGACTTATTGACAAGTGATCTGCCAGCCTCTGAGCTTACAACTGAACGGCTTGGAGCGGAGGCACAAGTTCTTTTGATGGCTGGTACCATGTCTGTTGCCAGATCTATGGGTCATCTGGTGGTCCATATTCTCCTGAACGTGGATGTTAGACAGCGTCTCACAGAAGAGCTAAGTACCATCGACCCAGAAGGCTCGCAAAACATTCCATCATACCAAACCCTTCAGCAGCTTCCATACTTGCAGGCGTGTATCAAGGAGGGTTTACGGTCAGTTATTCTACGCATCAGATGATAAGCTAGTGAAACTAAACATAGGTAGAATGAGCATTGCTTCAATGCACAGATTACCTCGCTGTTCACCTGATGTTGCACTTCAATATCATGAATGGATTATACCTCCTGGAGTAAGCTTGAAGCAGTGCACCAAGTGTACCACCATGAAACTGATGCAAAATTAGACACCTGTAGGTATGTCCACGTATTTGATGCATTACGACCCGGATGTATATTCAGAACCAAAAGTTTTCAAGCCTGAAAGATGGCTTGGTGAAATAAATTCGAAGATGCTCAGGAACTATGTTCCATTTGCCAAAGGATCTCGTGACTGCTTAGGTACAGAGTAAGGGCACTTCCCAATACCAGAATCATCAGAAGGCTGACTCACATGCATAGGCTAGCTTATGCCGAGATCTCAATGGTTCTTGCAGCTATTTTCGGTCCGCTCGGACCAAAAATTAGTCTGTATGAGACCGACAGCTCTGATGTTGACCCCTATCATGCATTTGTGGGGTCGCTCCCCAAGCTGAGCAGTAAAGGTATTCGGGTAACAATGGGATAACAGTACTGGAAAATGCAAGTCTGTAAGCAAAGTTGGCCGACTTGGAAAACACCAGAGTCTTGCATTTTAAGATAGTAATTGGTTTGTTACAGAGCTACTACCATATGATCAGTGGACCTGAGGCTCAATGACCAGCGGGTCATAGTGGAACCCCCGCGGAAGTATCACATAGTCAGAAGAAAGCAAAAGTCTATATGCGCAAGATGTGTTTCCTTGGTACATGAAGCTTCGTATTCAACTCAATGGGTTGTTCCTACCTAGCAAATTCAGTTTCTCACTTGATTGTCTTTTAACCTAAATCAGTGTCCAATATCGCTTCTGTGTGATACCAAGTCAGGTAGAATACAATACTTGGGTATTAGGATTGCTTCAAGTACTAGATTGAATTTGAAACTGCCACAGTGCCAGGAGAGAGCTGTCTAACACTTTACGAATAGGTAACTCGGAGCATTTCGAAAACAAACAAATGTAGGATGTTCCGGCAACTTAGCCTCCAAGGGCGACTACTGTGTCATTGGTTTCAGCAGCTATTTCGGTTCCAGTATTAAGACGAACAGGTTATGTTGTGCCTCTAATATCACATGGAAGTGTTACTGAGAAGTGGGTTGTGTTAATAAACAAAGAAGAGGAGATTAAAATCGTAGGCAGTATTAACTAATTGATAGAATTCCCATCTGCATATTTGCATGTTTATATACCGGCATTCGGAATCCGTAATCGGAAGTATAGCGTATTAGGAAATCATCAGGTACGTAGGTTGGAGATTATCTGAAGTGAAAACATGCTCACCGGCTACTTTGATACATTCTGCAGATAGATATGCTAAACACTCCAGGTGGCGGAATAGTATAGTTCTGGAGATCGGTAAATGGTTACTGATGGTGATACTAGGATCTTTTTATTTGCGTTTGTATTTGTGTCTTTCTTGGTTTGGATTTGACTTTGGCTTTAGGCTGGTGAGTTGGGATTGTAATTGGGGGCAAGATGTCGAGATTGGATGAACCTTTCGTTGAGGTAAAGTGAGGAGAGAGGAGAGAAGCGAAGTGAAGAGGTATATATTTGAGAAATCTGCCGTATGCGGATTTGATGCTAGGTATTCGTCTTGATGTGGTAATATTTGATATTTGATGCTCGATATTTGATGTTGGACATTTGATGTTCTGTTTTATATTGATGGAATAGATAGTGGTCCGATTATGGATGGTCTGAGAGATTAGCTAGGTAGATAGATATACGTTCGTCTTCTTCAAAAACTAGACTTCAATAATCATCAATCACTTACCAACCTCCATATCTGGTGATCTGGAGCTTGATGTATTATAATAGTAATATCTATATTTGTCAGATTTCAACATGATCTATTCAGTCTTCTCTTGTAAAAATTCTTCCCTTAAAAGTTGTATGTTCATTCTCTTATTTTCACAATACCTCGTAGCTGAATTATCACGTGCATGTGTACCTATCCTAGTCCACATGCCTCGGCTACCGATCCAGAGTACAGAGTAGGATCTGCAATTTGTCCTACTGCAGGCTTGTGGATATTTAGGTTAATAACTCGAGTAATAACGGCAAAGGATCCCGAACCTAGTCGGCTGATCCGTCTATCCATCCATTGAAATCTGGAGACCCCAAATCCCCAAAATCCCATCACTTTGATAATTTGACATTTGTAGGTGCTCGCGGAGAATCAACCCTGGAAAAAGAAATCAAATGTGTATATCAAAGTTCAAAGCCTCAGCAACTGATCTAACTGTTGGGAGGCAAAATTGCAAATGCGGCGAAGACGGGTATTTTTTTTATCTAATACGAAGTCGTCGAAGGAGCTTGTGATGAAAAATCTTAACCATGTTCGGTTTCCCAAGCTCCAAGTACAGACTATCGACACGCACTAAATCCCGAGAATATGGTTTCCTCAATTTGAAAAACTTTCTTGGGACGGAGGATATACTGGTTGGAAATTGGTTGATTGCATATATGTGCATGTCGGGATGGGACTTTTGAATCGAGATTGGGCTTTGCGGCCAAGGTGAGAGGTGCACCGGCTGCGCCGCAGATGGTGTGTTGGTTGGGGATCTGTAATGAATGTTGTCGTTTGCGGGAGCGGTATTGTTGGGATTGAGAAGGTGGTTTATTTGGTTAAGGAAGAAATAGTATCTAAATGTTGCTGAGTTGTCGATCGATGCATTGAAGTAGTTTTAATGGTGGTGAATTCTAGAAGCATGTCGCCCATGTAGCATGCATTGTCCTACAAACTAAAGTACTTGCTACGAGGAAATCCCTTCTGTCTCCTCAAAAACAAAATTTCCCCAGTCTAGCACTAGTAGGCGGCAATGAGCCATCAACCTTACCTACGATTGGTCAACCTCACGAGATGCAGACACAACCCACATAAATGCACAACTCATGACATTCACGTGACATCACGCTACGTTAACACTTTCCTAGTGTAAAATATCACCCAATGTCTCATTGTACAAACTGACACTGCAACGCTTCAAAACAAACACCCATCGCTCGTTTCACCGCCACCGAAATATAAACGAAACCCCAAAGAAGACAGACGAGGAAAAGCAGAGAGCTGGACCGAATAATGATCTATCACGGACCTCCATCAGGAACCCGTTTTAACCAGAAGCGTGATTATTCTATTTGAAACTTTTAGTCCCTTGTCGTTGGATAGGATATTCATTCGTGGAAAAGTGATTTAAGCATTGCTTGGTATACAGGTGACAAGCGGATACCAAAAGCCAATCTCGCCAAAAATTCGCTCGATTGTCATGTCAGGCGTTGTCAGCTTATTCCTATTCTGGAACACGGGGTAGTTACTCCGCAAATGACTTCTGTACTGGGAAACACGTCTTCGAATCAGCAGTTCTGATATTTCTCAAGGGTTGAGATTTTTTTGCCTCCTCACGGCCAGCCGATAATGGGATGAGATTCATACGTGCAAACGGAAGGATCAAGGATCCGAAGTCTTGTGAATGCTGTAAAAAGTATACTTGCATAATGTACGACCCCGAACCCCACAAAGTTGTATGGCATCTTTTTATTGGAAAAGAAATGCACACCAGGAATGCCTGCCCGAAAATCCGGGGTTGGAGGATAGACTGGTTCCAAAGATTATTTAGCGCTCCGCTATTGAGAGCATGCTTATTATGGCTGTACGAAGGGACAAGGCCAGCCTCCCATTGACAGGGTTCAAGATTGCCATCGTTACAGTACATAAGTGCAGCATATTCCGTTGATTTTGGAACCTCATCCCTCTCTCAGATCAATAGATCCTTTTCAATTGTCATAGTAATTTCTTGTTTGGCAGAAAATTGGAAGTCATGGCGGAGAAGACAAATACTCAGTACGAGGAGGCCGAGCTCGCTCACCCTCGAAGTGATGATGAGGTATGGTTCAGAATATACAATTCAACTTCCTCACAGGTCAATTCTAACCTCAACTAAATCTACAGAAACATGCCGAAGTTGGAGCCAAAGTCGTTCTCGGAAACGAGACATTCAACGAGGCAATGCTCAAGGAGCCCCCCAAGGCTTTCACGTGGTCAACAATTCAACTTTACACTGCTTGTTTTATCGGATTTTTCTGTGCTACCATGAACGGTTACGATGGATCGCTTATTAACAATTTACTTGTCAACCCTTGGTTTCTCGAATTCTACCACGGTGAAAATGCTGGAATCTGGGCCGGTATTGTTACTTCCATGTACCAAATTGGTGGTGTAGTCTCATTGCCGTTCGTTGGACCCGCAGCCGATACTTTCGGACGAAGATTCGGAATGTGGCTCGGATGTCTCTGCATTATTCTCGGTACGATCATTCAAGGAGTTGCAACCAGAGAAGCAGGTGTAAGACAATTCATGGGTGGTCGTTTCTTGCTTGGTTTCGGTGTCAACATCGCTTCCGCCGCTGGTCCCATGTATGTCGTTGAGGTTTCCCACCCAGCATACCGTGGTGTAGTTACAGCTATCTTCAATTGCTTTTGGTAAGTTTAGTATAAAGCTTTTGTCAGTCCTTTTTTTAATCAGATTTAGGTTCACTGGATCAATCATTGCTAGTGGAGTCGCTCGTGGAGCAAGCAACATTGGAGGCGACGAATCATGGAGACTTATCATTTGGATCCAATTGATGTTCTCCAGTATCATCTTCATCTCTGCTTACTTCCTTCCGGAATCCCCAAGATGGCTCTACGTCAATAACAAACGCGATCAAGCCAAGAAGATGCTTACCAAATACCACGGAGAAGGAAACACAGAAAGCGTATGGGTCAAATTGCAACTCAACGAATACGAAGAGCTTTTGGAAATGGACGGTGCCGACAAGCGTTGGTGGGATTACAGAGCGCTCTTCAAGAACAGATCGACTTGCTACCGTCTCTTCTGTAACGTCAGTATCACGATCTTTGGTCAATGGGCCGGAAATGGTAAGTATTCTGCAATTCCCTACCTAGAAACAGTCTAGCTAACAAAACTCAGCTGTCTTGTCATATTTCATGGGCAAAGTTCTTGAGACTATCGGTATCGACAGTGCTATTGGCCAAGCAAACGTCATTCTAATCAACAACTGTCAACAATTCTGCTGGGCTCTCTTCGGTGCCGCAATGGTTGATCGTATTGGTCGTCGTCCTCTTCTTCTCTTCTCTAACATTGGTAAATAATCCTCCCCAATACACTATCGAAGAAACCTCTACTAACATCAATACCCACACAGGCTGTTGTGTAGTCTGGCTCGCCATGACCGTTTCCGCCGCTCTCTACCAAGAGTCCATTCCGGATCCCACAAACCCCAAATCCGTCGGCACCAATCACGCAGCCGGTACCGCCTCCCTCGCTTTCATCTTCATCTTCGGTGCCGTCTACTCCGTTGGTTTCACACCTCTCCAAGCTCTCTACCCCGTCGAAGTCCTCTCCTTCGAAATGCGTGCCAAGGGCATGGGATTCTCCGGTTTCGCCGTCGCAGCCGCCGGTCTCCTCAACCAATTCGCATGGCCCGTGTCGATGCAAAAGATCGGCTGGAAAACCTACATCATCTTTACCATTTGGTGTGCAGTTCAATCGACCGTTGTGTGGTTCTTTATCCCCGAGACCAGAAATCGTACCTTGGAGGAGTTGGACGAGATTTTCAACAGTCCCAATCCGGTCAAGACATCGATTGCAAAGAAGAGATTGGGTTTGGATGCGTATGGTGAGGTGGTTAATATTCAAGATGCTTAATTTTTCTCACTCTTTTGGAATTGTTACACGAGCAGAGACGTAGTTGTATCAAGTTTGTCGATCTGGAAGATATTTTCAAGATTTACGCACTAGGTGCAATTCAAATAGTTCTCCAAGTCAACAAAGGGGAGTTGTGACAGTCCCGCTCGCTTGTGGTGGATCGATGTTTATTTAGTCAGTACCATTACGTTTGTATTTAGGTTTGCTGCTTGAATACATTGCAACATACCTTTGCTTTCTTAAATTTTTCGCATTAATTCCATTCCATGTATGATTTTAATCATGGACTCACATATATCGTAAATCAAATAACATCACTCCATCTCTATTACTTCAGCACACAAATTATGACTCTCCAGATTAAACAGGTAAACCTCTCAAATCACTCGATATTAAACTGCAACCCAGATAATCCAGCGTGAATTTCATTCTCCAATATTCGTGTGTGATAGATCAAGCACCGCCTATCTATAAACTCTACACTCCAAGAATATGAAACGGTACACTAGATTTCATACATATTAAGCTTTCACCTCCACCTCCACTGTCTATCAACTTTCTACAAACGATACTCCTACATACTCAGTAGCTCTCTATATATCACATACACCATTAACTATAAACTCTCTCAAACCCTCTCAAACCCCATCTCAAGCCTCATCTCAAAGTCATTCTCATAAGCCAACACCTACCCAGCTACCCAGCCACCCACCTAGATATTTGGAATCGAATCAAAAAGATCAAAAATCAATAACGTGTTTTATTAGTGTATAGATCATATCAATATACAGGTTACTTATTTCACATACAAAATTCGTTTATATATAATTATACACTTTTTTATTTATAAATATAATTTTCTGAAAATTTAGTATAAAATATTTGAATATATAAAAATTTTAAAAATCTAATTAATTTTGGGAAATTCGAATTTATAAAATTATTATTATAAAAATAGTTTTTTTTATAACGAAAATCATAACAATTTCCTTTTTCTTTTAGAAAATAATAAAATTATTTTATAAAAATTAAATCAATAAAAAACCTAGATTTCAATTTTTTTTAAAATCTTTTATTCAAAAAAATAATAATTGATTATTAAAATATTAATATTTTAAAAAACTTGATTTAAATAGTTTTCGAAATAATCCATATATTAATATAACCTATACACTGATAAAACATGTTATTAAAATAAAAACATATATATACACACACATACACGTATATACATACATACATATATACATATATACAAACACACACACACATAAACACATACAAATCCATCTAATCTAATAATCCATCTAACAATCTAATCTAATCTAAATTATTTAACAATATAATCTAATCTAACAATTCCAAATACCATTCATTCTATTATCATCTTATCATCATATTCCAATTCCAAATCTCATCCAAATCCCATCCCATCCCATCCCACAGCACACCACAGCACACCACCTGCACAGCACACAAAAGCGCCCAATCACCTAACCAGCCAGCCACCCACCCAACCGCGCAACAAATCAATCAATCTCCAATCTCCAACCCCTCCTCTCCAACCCTCCCTCTCCTCTTCTCTCTTCTCTCAAATCCCAATTGCCAAGCTATCATTTCAGGAAGCGCGGGCCGCGAACCGAAGAAATCAAGAATTTTACGGGTCTTTTCATTTCTCTATTTTCTCATCTCAATCTATTCCATTCCATTCTACTAGTAGTACCCCATTTCTATTCATTTCATTTCATTTCATTTCATTCCAAATCAACATTTCAATAAATCGATAAAGTCACATCGCAATCATTCATTTGTATTTCTCCTCAAACGCTATACGATTCTATGCTTGCTATGCTTGCTATATGCTACCCCTTCCCATGCAGAGAGATCGAAAGATCGAGCCAAAGAAACGCCACCATTACATTCGACTCGCTATCCAACACAATACAAGAAGGTATTTAAACACTCATTATCATTTCCATCGCTGTTTAACTATTCCCAACTTCAAGAAGTCATGGATGTCATACCGTGCGCTCAAATCAACATCCACAAACCCGTATCAATCGCCAGTTAAAGTGATCGATACCCCTATTTCCACCCATCATCCTCTTCCTCAATGATTACCAAACCCACTACTATGTTCCAAAGCCACATCGAACCTCTCTTTCAAAATCTCTCTACTTGCATAATTCGGCAACATCAAGATTTGAAAGCACGTCGACGTAGTTGGTAATTGGGTACCTGCTCCATTCCTATGAATTGTAAGTTGGAAATTCTTCATTCCACCCATAGGAACCCTATCAGATGACGTCGTGAATTCGAGTAGCTTCTTCTTCTTTTCCAAATCATATTCTTTGACGACCGACCAGAAATCTTGAATGACGCGATCAGTAGGCTCGTAACCAGTATATCGAGCACCACGTTGCATTTCAGTAATGTCGATTTCTTGTACACCTTCGACCAGAGATTGAAGAGTATCGACGTCGAAAAGGTTGAGAGAGCGAGGATCAAGACAGGCGAAGAATCCTTTTTTGAAAGCTTCAAACTGTGGTTGAATGGATATATTCGTTAGCCAATTGATATAATCACTAACGTAGCTATTTCGATTCTCGTTCGTGACCAGTGGTACCTCTGTTGAATCGAAATCCTCAAAATCTTCGCCAACGTTGACATCCGAGAACTTTGGCCATTGAGATGAGCTAGTCATTTCACGGCTTACCAACTTTCCGAATTGAAAGTGGCTAAATTCGTATGTTCGACAAAAAATCTCTTCCACGGCCCCTTTACTTTCGTCCCATTCTAGCAGATCTGTTAGACCCTTAGCGAGCTCGGGCCATCCATCTGAAATGTGGTGAAGTTCCGTAATGCTCTCTCCTTGTAACTTCCTGTAGAATGCTTTAGGAAAGGTGATCGGTAGAGTCATACCGTTGTAAACAGCCAAAGATATGATCATTCCAATAAGCTCGAATTTCCACAACGGCTCTGGTGATCCTGGCTGAAACCATGTCATTTTTGTTTTATTGTCAATCGTAAAAACACCATAATCAGGGTTGATAGCTTCTGTCATGGCTATTCGAAAAAACTCTTGCTGAACTCCACCATAATCCAAACCTTCCTCCCCATGCTCACCACCAAATGACACTTTTAAAGGTCGCATCAATTCACGTCCTTCTCTTCGCCAGAGCACATCAAAAGCATCTGCAAGTAGATTATCACGACTAACCTCAATCGCCAGGAATCTCGATGTCGCTGTTTGAAGACGATCTCGAAGTTTGTTTCGATAGTCTTCATTAGAGATTAGTCCCTCGTGAGTACGAACAAGTGTAGTCAAAGACTTTGCTTCTTCATAGGATTGGTTCATCCGCGAGTAATTGATGGCTCGAAAGTAATTGACCAATGTTGATGGATTGAATAAATATGGGTAGTCGAGCAAATGAACGGTCCGCTTAGTAGACTGGAAAGACAACCACTCAAGAGGCATGGCGACATTATCCAGCCGTTCGGAAAAGTATTCTGTACGGAAATGTATGTCTCCCAGTAGAAGCGATTTCCTGTTCCTGTATATTGCCGCAATAGTTTCCAAGGCACCACCAAACGACCCATCTGAGGGAACTTCCCCTTTATCATTCCAATCTTGCATCATTACTGTTCGTGCCCAATCGAGTATTAAGGTAGGCATTCTCTTCTCGTGCAAATCTCGTTCTGCAGCTGTGAAATTGAGTAGAGGTGGTGTATCAAGATCGAGATATTTCAGAGTGCCGAGGATAGTTTCCAAAACACTGTCTTGTTCATTTTCGTCGCCTCTGGTATCTTGTTGGAGCTGGATCAGTTCAGAAAACCTACGTCTTGTGGAAACGGCAGAGAAGACTCGACGAGCCAATCTCAATGCCAATTCATCCGAGAACGCATCGTCATATTGTAGACATAGTTTAGTTGATTCCATTGAGAACGATTCCCTCCCAGGCAAAGTAATTCCATACGAACGTATACGAGACATATTTGCTAGCTGTCTTGAATCCTTCAACAGTGGTGCTGCAGCTACGAGTGCATGAAAGCAAATGTTTATTATTTGAGCTGCATCGGCTTTTGAGATTGATTGATCTGGACCCAAGCTGTCGCTATGAGACTGTTTGGCCCATTCTAATTCCTGTGGGGGTTTGAAAAGTGTGCCAGTGGCTATCCATAGGCTGTCAAAGACAATAGACGGCGCAACTCTAGTCATACGTAGCATACAGTACCAAATAGTCTGTGTATCGAAGACCTGCCCATCTTGGGCGGTAAAAGATTTTATGAGAGAACTGGGCTTACTAAGGACAGAGTACAAACACTGATCAATGAAACGACGCCATTGTTTTTTAGTTGATTTTGGATAACCAATCGTCGATTTTGACTTTCGGCGCAAAGGAACCATACGTGTTTGGTGTCTCTTCAGATCGTCGTCGATTTGGTCAGGATGCAATGAATGCTTTTCGCAAGTCTTATCATCTTCCAGAATATCACAGATCAGATTGATCACTTCAATAGGTAGTGATGAAAGTGTTTGTGGTAATTTTTCATCAGGTAAGGATGGCTCTGATTTCTGCCTTTCAATTGAGGGGTTTTCAGTTGCGTTGTTAGCAATAGAATCGGATTTAGAGTTCATCGTAGGCTCGGTTGGGACAGAAGGCTCAACCGTGGCACTAATAAGGGGTGCTATAGACGAGGAAATATCGGTTTCGGGTAAATGGAGAACTGGATTAGCTATCATTGTATGCCGAGTGGGTTGAAGTTTCGAGCGCATAGAATGGCGAGGCAGAGGCGAAGTAGTATCAGCGTCAGTCGCCCTTGGCGAAGTCGAAAGATTCAAAACACCTTTGGAAACATGGGCATCATAAGAGTCTGTCCTCCTTTGAGATCTTGAACTCGAGATATGTGTGGTTTCGGCATGCAACGCATTTGGGCTCGACTGAATGCTAGGCTTGACGTCGTTAGGTATAGCAGGAGGCGACTTTGAGCCCATTCCCATCCTCGTACTCGGATCTGGAACATCTTTGCCACTAGAACTTTCATTTCTATCCCACTGACTTGAATACCCGGAAACTTCAGTTGGGGCTTCAGAAGAGGTTGGCGATAACTTTGTAGCATTTGACGAATCTGTCCCTGTCCCGGTCCCACTCGAACCTTCTAGCTTCTGCGCAGGAGTATTCATACCATCACTTGGTGTCGACTCAGCCAATGACGAGGAACGTGCATTCGAATCTGAGACTGTGCCATCCTGCCTGGTTAGTGCTGCCAAATTCCTCGGTGTCAGCCATTCTACCATCTTGAAAGCTGCCGTCCCAAATACATTTTGAATGAAAGATTTATGATCGATCTTGGTATAGTCATCCAGTATGGTGGATTTCGATTCCCTTGTCTCAGTTGGATCGCCAGTAGTGGTTATGAGGGTCCGTAATCGATTCGACCCATGCCTCTCATTATCTGTCCCGAATGTGTTACTTTGCAAAGTGTCCCCTCCACCACCTTGTATTTTCTTAGACCCAGATAGACTTTTTCGCGCAGAAGCCTTAACACGCTTGCTGAATTGGATTGGTGAATCTACGAGAGGGTTGCGACAGAGACCTCGTTCAGGATTGTCCTGACTAGCTAGGTGGACAGCTAGAATTCTCGCGCTTGTCGAATTATATGGCCTTATTGGACGACCGGAGATCAGAGCAAGACGTTTGCGACAAGTGAAACAGGTTGGGGTATGACAAAGAGTGGAATCGCAACCATATCGAAGTTGACGGATGTACCTACGGAAATATCCAATCAGCCTCAATTTTATTGACGAAGGACAAGCAAACAAACATACTTTTCTACCATCAAATGAAAGAGATGGCGCCTGCTTGCATTGTGTATGACATATATTTGCTCTGGATCCTCAACCTCCACCGTAAGCTTCTTCAACTCGTCTGGCGCATCTTGAGGGAGGTATGGAAAAGGAGCGGCTGCCCATAGGGCTGAAAGGATATCATCATCGCCGTCGAAACTTCGTTCCTCCCGAACTCTTGATGTATCTCGAGTCATGACATTTGGAAGGAGTGTAGAGGAATGTTTTATGTTGAAGGAAATGCGTGGAGTATGGAATAAGGTTATACTGTTGAAACAAACAAGATTATGAATAATATGACTATTTGGATGTATTATTATTATTAGTCAGTCGTTTTCAATGGTTTTAATAAGGGTTCAGTCGATTTGACAAATGTGCAGTAGAATGTACAAAGCAAAGTAAGCAAGGCAAGGGAAAGAGTGTTGCCCGAGGCTCCCTAGCACCTGGCACCTGGCACCTGGCACCTGGCCTTGCTCCCTGGGTGGGATGACGCACTGGGCAATGATCAATGATCAATCATCAATCATCAATCATCAATCATTAATCATTATCACTCATATCAGCATTCAATCAATCATTTTTATCGCATTTGAGTGAGGGACGGAAAGAAAAGATAACCCAACCCCACTACAGATTCTCAGATGTAAATTTTCATAGAAGAGAAGATTGCATTAAAAAAAATATCCCTAGTACATGACTCTTTTTCGTATCATAAATCATTGCCACTACCATCTTTACTCTGTTTAAATACTCTTCTTATTGTGAAAACTCTGGACAACTCAAATTTACATTGAAAAGGAAAAACATTAGATTGACTCATAGGTATCCAAGTACTATCCAGGGCTAATTCTTCGGGGCTTTCGGCAAAAACGATTTTTAACGCCTATCAATTATCAATTATAAGAAAGGAAAGGAAGAATAGATACCACTGCTCTCCCCCTCCAAACACTTTTACCTCAAATATCCATTTATTTGTTCATTCGTTTGTCTTACACTTTACTATTGAACATCAAAAATGGCTTCCATCACAGCAAGCAGAGGTCCTGCTCCTGGTCCTTCGGTCCAAGCAGATACCAATGCTTCCCATCCTTATACTTGCAATACATGTCAAGTGGCGTTCAGAAATAGCGACTTGCAACGAGGACATATGCGCAGCGATTGGCAGTATGTTTTTTTACCCTCTTTGATCTTAACCTACTGATAATTCTCTACAGTCGATACAACTTGAAGCGCCGCGTGACATCTTTACCACCCATTTCTTCCGAAGTTTTCACCGAGAAAGTCTTGCAGGCACAGGCTTCTTCCACAGCAGCAGCGTCCAAGGCCGCATACGAAAAGTCTTGTACGATCTGTACTAAAACATATTTCAGTGAAAATGCCTACCACAACCATCTTAGCAGCCAGAAACACAAGGCAAAGGCAGCGATGGCTAGTGATGGACACATGGACGATGCAAGCTCAGTAATGAGCTCAACATTCTCATTGGGCGAACCTATCAAGACAAATGGAGCAGCGGGTGACGATACAGATGCGCAAGTCGACGAAGTTTCTAAGGGTATCAAGAAGACCAACCTTGAAGATGCTGAAGGCTCTACGGCTACACCTACTGAGGACGACGACATGGAGGACGATGAAGATGAGTTAGTGGAGGTTTCTACCAGTCGATGCTTGTTCTGTAACGAAGATTCGGCCGATACAGCTGCTAATGCTGCGCATATGGAACGTATACATGGCATGTTCATCCCAGAGAAGGAATACCTGGTTGACCTCGAAGGTTTAATCGCTTTCCTTCACGAGAAAATTTACGAAGATCATGAATGTTTAGGATGTGGCAAACTCAAGCAATCGATTTTTGGACTTCAAACTCACATGAGAGACAAGCGCCATTGCAGAATTCGTTACGCTACTGAGGACGAGCAAATCGAGATTGGCGACTACTATGACTTCCGAAGCACATACTCTAATGACGAGGAAGAATCGGATTCAGAAGATGCATTACCAGGAAAACAGAACAGTGGTGGCGTTAAACTTGGAGCTAAACGTCCGACGACAATTGATGCTGAAGGAGACGAAGATATGGAGAATGGTGATGGATGGGAAACTGACAGCTCTGAGTCTTCCTTGGATTCCGCAGATCTTACCGCAGTTCCACTTGATGAGAGAACGCACCAGTATGAGAAACTTCATCAACACCCTCATCACTCCCACACCGATCCTCGATCACACCACAACAAGGATGGATGGCACTCACATGCTCATAAACACAATCATGCAGCATTTTATGCTGATTACGAGCTTCACCTACCTTCTGGTCGTACCGCTGGACATCGATCATTACAAAAATATTATCGTCAAAATTTGGTCAATCATCCATCACCAGAGGAGAGACAACGACGTGCAATTGAAGCAGCTGAAAACTCCGATTCTGATGTAGAGCAAGATGAACGTGTTGTTCGACGCAATGAGAGAGAACGTGGAAGAGCACTTATGAGCCGTGCAAATGGAGGTCTAGGTATGGCTGGTGTCACCGCTGAGAAGAGAAGAGAAGTCAAGGCGGCGGAGAAAAGATCCAGAAAGGTGGAGAACTACGAACGCCGTAAATTTGACTGGAGAAACAATAAGCAGAACAACTCACAAAAACACTTCAGAGTAAGTTGTCATCAACCCTTTTTGAAAATGACTCCACTAACAACAGTATTTAGGATCCATTGTTGCAATGATTTCTCCGTCGTATTTCGTGGCATTTCTACTGGTGGCATTTTCTCGGTATACCAAATGATTCTTAGATATCCATATCTCACAGGTTTCATAAGCATCATCGGTGGGTGGGCAAAGAGTGGCATTTATTTTTGGGCGTTTTCAAGGAATAGTTTATGATTGATGTTCTCACATAAATGAGTACAGAGTTATTAACAATACAAATGTTGTTGTTGATGATGAAATGTTTGCTTCATGATTGATTAATTTGATGTTGTGTTTGCTGTGCTTTCAACGAATCTAAATGAGTACATATAACGCCAATGAGAACTTCTATTCAAATACCGATTACATTGTATAATCGATCTATTGGATGATTGCAACTCCATAGCTATCCAACCAGGGGATCAATTCAACTCTTGTTTGACATCTTTCCCCAAATAGTCCGTAGATGGAAAAAAAGGCGTGTATTGATTTTGATCTGATTTTGAAACTAATCCATACTGTATATTCCAAGTATCATATCAATCAAAGCTTCTCTTTCCTTTCCTTTTCCTTCCCTTCTCTTTAAATAGAATTCTCATTTCCTCTACGTTCAATTCATCATTCATAATTCTCCCTTGATCCCTTCTCCCTCATAATGATCTGACTGTCCAATTGTCAATGATTTGCGGAGCACCAAGAATTAGACTATCGGGTTCCGGAATGGGTCGTCGATTAATCCCTGTTAGCGAAATATTCTCTAATCCCCAAGAAGGAACAAATTCAAAGCTGCAAACCCCTTAGATTCAATTTCCACTGCTCCTTCTTTTGACCGTTACAATCTTTACCTTTACCTTCACCTCTTTTTCTATTTTCTACTTTCTTCGCGGGAGTATTTGTTATTTGGGGGTTTATATTATTCTGGAATTACTTGCGTTTGCACATAAACAAAGAGGAGGTCTGGAGTAAACAAGAAGATATATACATGTACCAATTCGATAGCAAATTCCTACTGTATCCAAGTACAGCGCGCAGCGATTGTTGATATGGCCGAACAAATGGGTACCCCCAATTCCAGTGCTGATCTTTCAGTGAATGGTGGCAAGAATTCCGCACCAAAGGATAAGAATTGTCCATTCTGTCATCAAGCATTTACTTCATCCTCACTTGGCCGCCATCTCGATCTTTACATAAAGGAGAAGAATCCCAAAGCAGCAGATGGTATACATAGTGTGGATGAGATAAGGAAGCTTCGTGGAGGCATTACAAGGCGGCAGCCACGTAATTCAACATCAAGGAGGGAAGATTCGACACCTGCAGGGACACCTGGAGGATCGGAAAGGGGGAATTCCAATAATGATTCTGACATGGTAGGGAGTGACTCTCCAAGCCTAAGAAGAGATGATGGAGCGGCTATGAACATGATGTGCATGTCAAGGGGGGTACCAGGTCAAACCTTGGGTAGTCGAAGACCTAATTTTGTTGTGAATGGCGGTACATGGGAGTCAACAGGCGTCATGAATCATATTCCTCAAGCACGAAATGGCGAACCCGCTCGAAGCTGGGACGGAGATGATTCCAGAGATGGGAGTCGGAGATCGGATGGCAGAAATAGATCTGTCAGCAAACAAATGCTAGCGAAAACGACGTTCGAGCAAAAACAAAAGATGATGGAAGCTCTGGATAATGCAAAAGCGGCAGAATTGGCATTGAGAGAACTTTTAGGGGGGGTTAGAGCGGCCAAGTAAGTTTTTCCCAACTACACAATCCGGATTCAGTCCTAACTCAAGACCTTACAGACAACGAATTGAAGGCCCCAATATTTTTGATTACGATCCTTTTAGTTTGGATTTTCCTGCCCTTACTTTACATTGTCTGCCACCACCACCGACCCTTTACGCGTCTACTCCTATTCCAAACTCTACTTCATGGTCTATCCTTCCACCAGATGAATTACAATATCAAGCATTACGGAAACATTTTGCATCAGAGTTTCACCGCTACCGTATCTCAATATCCATCGCTTCAACAACTCCACAAGATGATTTGTCATATCCTCCGCAGGAAAACTTCAATGGTCTCGAGAATCTTGCTGCACTACACCAGCAAGCGGAAGCAGATGCTCAAAGCATGGAGGCCAGAATTTCTGAGCATTTACATTCAATGTTTGGGCATTGGAATTCGTTGCCCCCAAACAAAAGGACTGAACTTTGGACTCTCGAATTAGCTCGTAATATTGGTCGAAAGTCTGAGGAAATATCCAAGTTGAAGAAGGAGAAGGAACTTTTACAACAGGATACGGCGCACTCAAAATTACAAGTTGAGGAATTAAGTCGTTTACAACAACCTAGAGAATTCAGGATTCAACCACCTTCACCACTACCTATTGATTCACGTCTTATGACTGAACTGGGTAAATTGGGAACGGCGAATAAAGCTGTTGGTTTTCAACTCATGGATCGAAGCTTACATCTCGATACGGCAGTTGAACGAGCAATTGGTCGTTGGAAAGGTGTTGTCAAACAAGCTCGGGCTGGGTCTGGACAGTCTGGATCTGGTATGGCTGCACAAAAGCCGCTTGAGAATAATATCAATGACGCGTTGCCTCCATCGAATCCACCACAACTTAATTCTACCATAACAAGCCAACCATTGCAAGAGGATGCGCAAGATATTGGAAGCGATCAAGATGCAGATGGTGATGCTGATATGGAGGAAGATGATACATTTGTCGATATGACAGACGTTAATGCAGGTGTTCAACGTGCACCTGAAGCACCAATGTCTAACACGACAAATTTCCGATTGGCAAATGGAGGAATTAATATGCAAGGTGTTAATGCTGGTGGTAATCCGAGAGGAAATGTAATGGAGGGTATTGAGAATCAAAACCACGTGCAGGGATATGTGAGGATCGGGGCCTAATGAATATATTCATGAATAGGGCATTAAGCAACAAGAGTCATAAATACATCAGCTTTCTCGATCTTCAAAATCAGGAAAGTTGGAAAAATAATCTGATACAGCGCTGCAGCACAGTCGTCCATATACAGAAGCGAACAAATAGGGAGTTTTTGTTTCAAGCATTTACAGAGTTTTTTTATCGTCGTCGCTCGCTGCCGGCTAGGGAAAAGTTTCTTACTATATCTCCATGTCAATAGATAGTGGCTGTTTTGTTCGAACCGGAATCTAGATACATATTGACGATTTCTAGTTTGAGGAAAGAATAAACACCTGAAAACGAATGGGAAATATTATCGTCTGCATGGCAATTAAGTGATAGAAATGGGAGAAATGGGCGATCTTGAAAGGAAAATGGAGTGGGAGATGTTACAAAGGGGGATGGTGGATCATCGGGTTCATCATTCTGTGTATAGCATATTCTTAAGTAATTATATAAATATAAATACCGAATGGTTCTATGAAATTTGTTTTGTCTGAAAGGCTACCTAGGTATGTATCGGGTCATGTGATGGGTATATTGAGATTTTTGAGAGGTAAATGAATGTATTCGTTTTATTCTTTTATAATTTGTGTGGGTAGAGAACAAGCTGCAAGCGCATATGATTCTCTCATTGCCTCATTCATTGTATTTATTGAGAAAAAAACGAACTTGCGAGCCGGTTCGAAGTATTGACAGGGTCGGCGTAGCAGGTATATACCTCCGGCGATCACGACGTCAAGCCAAGAAATTTCCAAGGGTTATTTGTAACTTGTGAGGCTGGGGAATTCCCACTTTTTTTTTTATCTCTGGCTTCCAGGTTATGATTTAATATGATGTGATGGAATGGGATGGGAATATGTGGCTATGCAGGCTCGCAGGCTTCAGGAATTGTCATTTTGTGAGGATGAATTGATTGATGGTACTTGATACTTGATATTTGATACGAGAAGAGAAGGAGATGTCACGAGAGGAGGAGGGATGTGTGCCTTGAGCCGGCTTGGGAGATGAGTGGGTTTTCTTGGCGGGTTGGGGAGTGAGGTGAGGTGAGGTGGTGCAGCTGAGGTTTGGCGCGGGTTGGTAACTTGGTAGCTTGGTATGGATGGTATGGGTAGTTGGATGTCTGGGGAAAAGTGGAGGATTGAGAGGAGTGGGATGGATGGGTGGTGAGATACATATAGGGAGGAGTTGTCTGGTGTTTTTGTGCTGTATTTTTGATGTATTTTTTGTTTTTCTGATTTTTTTGGAATTTGGGATTTGGGATTCTTTTGACGACTCGGTTTCACGGATTTCTGGATACCCTCATCTCGTCTCGTCGCATCGTATCACAAGTGGATATATCCAATCAATCGATCAAGCATACCCGAAAATGGAAACCAAATCACCTACAAATATAACTACGAATACAGATACAAATCTTCCCTCAACACAAACAGCGCATTCTGATTTTTCAATGGTGGTAGAGAATCACAATCACAATCCTCATACGGGTACTGAAACCGAAATCGAAACCGAAAGTCGCAATGGAGTAAATACAAGCCATTCGGAAATCAATGCTCACCCCCCTCCTCCTTCCTACAATGCTCACGCCGATCAGCATTCGAGTGAGAAGAGGACGGTGGAGGATAATCATCATGGAAGTCATGAGAATAATAGTAGTGAAACTCCTCCGCAATTTCAGATCCATCCGGAAGTTATGAATGGGAATGGAAATGCGAATGGGAATACGAGTGTGAATGGGGGAGGAAAATATGAAGGTCAATCTCCGGCGCCTCTCACGTCGCTGCAGAAGGAATCGAGATTGGTGAGGTGTCCGAGGTGTAGGATGTGTGAGTATACGGCGGTGGAGTGGGTTAGTGGGGGGACTGCGGAGTAGGTGATTTTCTTTAGGGGGGTTGGAAGGTTTGAAAGAGAGGAGGGTAATGAGGGGGGGATGAGGGGATGAGAAAGAATGGGAGCAAAAACGAGATGAAGAAAAAAGCTAATCAGACCCCCAATTTCTAGTATCTCAGCACTCCTCTGCTGTCTCTGTTTTTGTCTCCCGTGCGTACCGTATCTCATGACGAGCTTTAAGGATGTACATCATAAATGTGCGAATTGTGGATTTTTGGTTGCGGTTGTGAGTTTATTTTTTTCATTTTTTTGCTCTTTGTTTTCTAGTTTGGGATTGGGAGAACGGGAAGAGGGAAGGAGGTTGGTTGTGTGTGGAATGTGAGGGGATGGATGGATAGAAAATAGAATAATTGGGTAAAGAAGAGCTAATCTAATATCTTCCTCGATGTATAGTGGAAAAGAAGTGGAAAGACGGAGGTGAGTGTTGCGGCTAGTGCCGCGGCTGCTTCTGGAAATGCGGGTGGTGTGGGCAGTGCTGGAGGGAAGTAGGGAGGAGATGCAGGTGCGAATTTGGATGTTAAATAATGAGTTAGGTTAGGTTGGATGGGTGTTAGGGGACTTGGGTTTGGAGGGGGAGAGGGTCTGTGTCTGTGTTTTGGTTTGATATCCAGTGCTTGAGTTGATTTGTTTTTGGGGGAAGTTTGGGGATTGGGATCGTATCTTTGTTCGTCTATTTAATCTTCTCCCATTTGAAAGAGATTGGTAACAATCGCTTGTTGTCGTTTATCCTGCGGTTTCGTGGGAAATTGTTAGGTCATCAATTTCCACTCGATCCCGTTACACAAATCGCGATAATCTGGTATATCGTCTCGATAGAAATCTTTCTTATTCTCCGGAACTTCCCCGTTCATTGTATTCATCGTTTTCATTTCCTTTTTGTTTGTATAACCAAACTAGTGGGTTTGTGGTAGCTTAAATAATAGAGTCTTATTAGGATTCGAGTTCTATTGAATGAAGGAGAGAGGGTGGGACTGTCTTTTCTGCTAGTCGCGGATGAGATGTCAATGCCACATGTGGTGGGAGTGTAGTGGTGAATTTTATCTATCACACCCTTTAAGATCTTACGATTTTGTATCGTGTATTATCTACTCCTCAGTAAAGCTACTTGATCTCTCTTCTGATTGATTCACTTAGATGCTAAGTCACACAGCTCGGATCCATCATTCAGGTGTTCAGAAACTCGCTTTATAGCTGGAGAAAGCGATCTCAGAAATGGTAATCTTCAAGTGAGATATCGACACTGCCTCGATGCCATGTCAGAATAGTATGCTAGATGAATTTTGGTTTTGGAGATTTATGGGATTAAATTGTGTGAGGGGATGGTTGAATTGTTCTCTTGGCCTGAGAGAGATATCCTAGGTAGACTCTAAAGATTATCGTTTGATGAGTTAATGTTGTTGTAGAAGTAATACTTTTTTATCGCTCAACTCTGAATACTATCGTGATTTCAGAACATTGAAGGGGCTTTTCCGCGGAGATGTCATTGTGAGTAACTAATTGTAAGCTGTAGTTTCAACGGATTATCATCATAGTTTACTACTACGCCAATGTCGTCTGCTTCAAATTCTATTTCGGACATGAGATTGTTTGATACTCTGCTTCTCGTTATATATAGGATGGGAGTGGGCTTTTTAAGAAAGCCAGAAACCAGGGTTTCGAAAGCTTCTGTGTAAAACGTAGTAGCCTTTTGAAGATCACAGATAAAGTGAATCAGAGGAATGGTCTGGGAGAGGGGCCTTGACTGATTGGTACATTCGGCTGTTGGCAGTGGAGTAACTGGTTGGCTACTTAAGTAAGGATCATGTAGTGCATGATTTTCTTTTCGTTATGGTCGCAGCGAGCACAAAAATGGCATGTTAGTACATGATATGACCAAAACTCATAATCTAGAGACATATTACCTTATCTGGACGCTTTGTGGGTATTTTCGGGGAGTGCTCCATAATACATTTATATTTTCCGACTTAGAATATATGTTGTCGATACAATATAGAAACCTGCCTGTTGTCAGCATTTCCGTGCGTTCTCGTCTGTCATTTCAACGGCACAACATTCAAGCCATATTCAAGATATTCTTGCTTTGCATACATGAATTCTTATTGGTCTCTTAGCAGATTGAGAGCCTATCTGGTATCAAATATGAACGTAGAAAAATGGCGTAATTGAATACAACGATTAGTTCACCTTATTTATGTTCTTGGCGTTGAAGAAACTCGGCTATCTGATCGAGATTTGATCAGCCTTGGAACCTCCTCTCTTTTAGAATTCACTCCAAAACTCGATAGAGTCCTCAGTAGAACATCAAATGGCTTAGTTTGCTTTTAGTCTTGGAATCCCAAATTTCCTATGCCCTCTCCAGTATCTGCAGATTTTCATCTAAATAAACTCCAACCTTGCATCACTGAAGTCGATAGATATAACAACCCGAAGATCCCGCTTCTTCTTCTCAGGAAGTGTAATTCTTCGATCATCCGCCAAAGTGCAGTATGTGAATAAAAGTGCCAAGCTAGATTCTCTGAGTTAGAGGTATCGTTACGCTGAATCTGAGGGCTTTTTATTAATTGTATTTTATGTGTCTCTGTTATTGTCCTTATTGAGAGTACACTTCTACTATCGTCTGTTAGTTAATTCCCGTCTTCAAACTGGTTATATTGCTGTTGTTAAAGTGAGTTACTCGAATTATGTTTGAAAATGACAACGAATATAATGCACCTTCCGCATTGATAGTTGTTATGTTTGGAAAATCGATCGTGTACCCTCTCTCTAGGAGAGACTTGAAGTGGCACTAACCATTCTAATACTGTTTTTCCCGCATCTGAATCATGGCTTCTCTTCAAAAATTCATGATATTGTTGGCAGGAAGAGCTTCATCTTGCAGATTTATATTCATGGGGTTGATATTGAGTCAACTGACGATTAGCAGAATTCAATATTCAGTCACGAGATTATTTGCTCCTGTTTCCCCTTGCTCTTTCCCCTCTTACCTAAGCTCCACTAAAGAAAATATTCATTTCCAACTCATATTTATTGCCTAGTATTCACTGGATAGTTGAAGGTCTCTTTCCCGATTAAATTACTGTTCCAGTCACTTCATTTCAAGTCATCTTCAATTTCTCGGGTCTGAACTATCCATTTGAACGATATCTCGACTTATGGTGTCAGCATGAGCACTAACAATATCAAGCCAGTGGAAATTGTTTCAGGGACGTTATCTTACAATTGCCGTACCTCTGGCGAAAGTTCGATGTAGAAGCTAGAAAATCCTGGGCTGTTTCCAGCACCACTTTGGCTTTCTGAGCCAATGAAATATTTCGAAAGACTAATTAACGTTGTCATCAACACAGTGTTTGTTGCCCTTGCAAACATGAAGCGATAACTTCCGACAGTAACAATAAGCGAGTTGATGGTGGAAATAGCGAGATCAAAAGCATGACGAGGACCCGGGAAAGCTCTACCCCGGCAGTCAAATGTGGTAGGAATGTCTCTTATTTCGAGTAATGATAGACCTATTCACGATGAAGTACATGTACCGTCGCGGCTATCCAGATTTTAGAACAAAGCTATTATCATACCCACCACAGGCTATGCGGCATAGAATACTGGAGTTGCTACTTTCAATTATTCATCGTAATCCAACCTTGTCATTGCTACCCTTTTCCAAATGAAAATGGCCTCCAATTTTTGAATTATGAGACTTGCAGAACGTTGTATGGTCTATTTTGCCTTCCTATATATGCTATTCACATCATCAACTTTTTTAAGCCCCAATCACTCGCGAATTTACCCCTCAATCTATCTCCACATTCGCATACTCCTTCAAAATTTATTGTGGTTTCTTACATACTCTGCCATATAAGTCTCTCAGTTTGTATTCACAATTTCTTAAAGAGCATAATTCCTAGAAAATAGACCATCAAATGTGCAATCATCTCATCTCCTCCAGGCGTGAATACTATTTCGATGTGCATTTTCTTTCTGGCTTTGAAAAATTCATCTTCACTCTATACCACTGTCATCTTGTCTTTCTCGGACTGATATCAAAAAAGGCTCCTTGTACCTCTTGTTTTCAGAGCAGAGTATAGTGATTTTATGAGCTTCATACACGCACTGTATGACTCAAGGGCCGTTAAGCTTCACCTCAATTCCAGCCTCTTCATTCCCTTGCATCTAATTCTTCTTGGGCAGACCCGTTTTATATTCACTTGACAACATAATGCTCACATTTTTCGTGTTTATACTTTTATTCCAGGCTTACCATTATCTCCAACTTGCATCGCCGAGGGATGCCGTTTTTCCTCGTGCTACTTTATTTCTCAGAAGGCCCCGTGCATCGTCCTACTGTTTCCTGATCCCTTTCAATTCTAGATCCAAAAGGTTTACTCGCTGTTGAACAAAGCCTCTTCATTGTCATTTATCTCGTTTGATAAAGTTAATCAGATATTCCTTCGTCACTTCAATCTCACCTTTATAGTTATGAATATCTGTACTGCATGATAATCATTGTAAAGCAATCACAATTTTGCACTGCATTCTACCCTGCGTATCGAACCTAGTACTTTTTCTTTGAGGGATGTAGTATCTGAATCTAGGAAAAATGACTTATATATCACCTCGATGTAAGTTTTCCAACGCCCCATTCAAGTTCTGAATTAACCGATTCACTTAATAGAAATCAACCAATCATTACACAGATTCACCTATCTAGCTCGTCTATTGATTCTATTCTTCCTCTCTTATTTCTTTCGAAAAGCTTATAAGCATCTGTTTTGAGCCTAAGATCTTTTGAAGTCGACTCGAAAATGACTAAAGTAGAGAGGGTTATCCTAGGTGTTCTTGTGGTTGTAATCGCATAGTCCCAGTCATGGTTACAACAAACTATACCATAAAATCCGAGACGATATAAAGATACCAGTCTACAGATAATACTCATATCGTTGTCATCTAGTAATTCTATTGTCTATTTTTCGAATGGCGAGTAAATAGCCCAGGTAGACTATTTATTCTCCGATATATCCATTATTACGCTACAGCTGTCGAATCACACAAGTCTCACACTCGTGGATAGCTAAATTTTCTGGTACGAGGAGCTACCATCAACGTGCCCTTTCTGCTACCATGTTCTGCCATTTGCGAAGCATTGAGATTATCGAGTTCTGATTTCTTCAGAGATCCTACTTATGACTTTCTATTGAGTGTATCGTAGGCTAACTTCTTATATCCGACTGCCCGCCTATTTCATTCACAAGTTGCTCAACCAGCCGATTCACTTATTGACTCCACTCTCCAGATCCAGCCACTCTAATCAATCCTAAGGGCTTCTCACCCTCTAACTCTCACATGGATTACATCACCAATTCACCCTATCTCATCTCCCCACTCATCTTCCCCAACCTTGAAAGTTATGGTTATAAATCTTCCATCTCCTCTTCGTTCTTGAGAATTCCTTCCCAAAGATAGGCAGAACAAAGAAGCGTAGCAATCTCGGTGTCGTCTCTTGACACCTCAGCTCTCAGCTCGTTTACACTCCATTCATGATTTCTGGTAGTCAGATTATTGTGAATGTGGGCTGATATCAAATTACTTAGTAGTGTTTGTCATTCCATCTTATTTTGGCTGTCAAATGTAATAATCTTCCTATCCCATTCCATCTCACTTTCCGCTTCTCGTCATGTTATTTGCTCTTACATCTATCGCGCATGCCTACTTTTCCAGCACGCAAAGAGCACATAAAGACTGAGAAATAATCACACAGAAACTCCAAACCACCTGCATTTTACGGCTCATGTCTTTTTGACTCTTGGATACAACTTTAGTTGTATTATTCATAATCCGATAATAAATATATCTCGAGTTTATTTTGAAAGGGGTGGGTGGTCTCAGTTAATTATGCGTCAGGATACCATACCTGTACTACCTAGTTTAGCATTTGATTTACTCCGCTTGATTACTTTCCCTCAGTTCATCAATCTCTAATTTCATTCACCCAATTCAATTTAGGCAGGGTCTGAACCTCTAACCCACTTCCTTAAAATCAATTGAAATTTGTCAAGCAGGGCCAAAGTAGTTTGGAAAAACTATAACCCCATTGGACTTACTTTTTGCACCGTCAATTCCAGGCTGAAGTTATTGGAACTCGTCTGTGTTGTGCAATTCTCGGGTTCATCTCATCTTGCATCTGTACTTTATATTATACTCTCATTCTATTATTCTTCTTCTTCCTGTTCTTACCCCACAGTATCCACCCTCAACTTTGTCACTCTTTCTTTCGCAGGAGGGAACTATCAGAGAATCTCTACAAGTACATCAAACTTGTCTCCAAAAATCATGGTTTTCCTAGTCTTGTGGACCACCAGCAGCTGAGGTTGATTACATCGTAGATTCTGTATGATTATATGGAACATGAGCACTAATAAGATCAATACATACTTAAGTATGTAGACATATGTCACCCAAAGCCCTCAATAGAAACTGTCTTGAGCCCGAGCGTAGGGTAGAAATCGATCATTTAGAGATTTATCTCTATAATTCACCACAGGTCTTTCACAATTTCTACTCCGTATCAAACCTCTTCCACATCACTTTCTCTCCCCTCATACCCCTCATCCTTCACACCCCATCTACCATCCCATTTCATCCCCGCGTCCTCAATTTTATATATACACACAAAACACCTTCCTCGACTCGACATATGTAGCTCCAAAGTCTACAGAGCAAAATTGCTTTATTCTCCACAAACTGGCATTCCAAGAATCCGCAGTTTCTTGAAGTATCGACGTGGGAGTTCGGATCAATGCAATCCTAACTCTATCCTCTCATCCCATCCCATTCCATGGCATCATCACCATCTCATTTTTAGTTTATCATTTCATGTACTCATCCTATCACATATCTTTCCATTCTCCTCTCCTCTTTCAAACTCCGTGCAAACATCACCATTTTCTCTATCCCATAGAATCGCAACTTGTGGAATACAAAACCAAATGTTTCCATACCTAATTTCCACCACCACATTCGCCGCCCAAGACTGGACCGGATAGCGATTTCTGGTCTCAAATTCAAGATTGCGAGATCAATAAATAGACAAGCAGATGGCTGTTCCTTCCAAAACCACCAAATGCTTACATTTATCTAAGATCCACCAATTGCTGATTCGTACGCAACAAAGATCATAGCCGAAATCCACTCCCAGCCCCTCTCCTCTTCCAACTTCCAACCTCAATCCCCTCTCCACCAACTCCCTCTATACACCCCATCACCCCCCTTATCCAACTAACCCACACAAAAAAACTCATCTCCTCTCCTAGAAACCCCAAACAAAATTCCAACCAACACAGCAGTCCTCAAAATATCAGAAGTATATCATATCATGCATGTAGGCGAAACTAGCGATGAGAGATAATCTCCAGAGGAGATACCTAGGATACGATATGATACAACTCAACTCAAAGACACAAATTCGACGCGAGCAAAAACATCAAATGATAACACGAGAAGATATGTATGCGTTAGGGATAGCCGAGCTGAATATCGAAAACTCTATGCGACAGAGTTCCTTTTAACAAACTCAAACTCAAACTCACGAAATACATATGTTGATACGTACGATACACTGTTGAACGAGAATTCCACTCCTGATTTCATTTCTCGCCTTCTTAAATGGTAGTTGGATATGTGGAATTTGATGTACGTAGGTAGGTATTCATACTGATGTATTCCTCGAATCTAAAGTTTCAGCTCGAACATGAACAGAATAAAACATTTGAATTTGGATTCACTTTATATTTTCTCTTCTTCAAAAACGCTTCGCTATCACCTCCCCTCTCTTATATTCACCTCATCGCCCTCTCTCACACACACTTCCTACCTATTCTACATAATTATCACCCGCTTCCTCCCTCCAAACCAAATCAAATCAAAAACCGTTCTGAGACACAGGATGTTGTTCGAAATGAACTAGGTACGCTGATACTGTCAGCCACGCTCTTTCTTCCAATTCCACGGTTTGAACTACCTACTTCTTCAGTAGATTTCGGTGAAGTATTAAATTATGTTAAAAATTAGTGAATTTATTTCGTGGAGGGATGATCTTGAGATTCATAATATTGATATCTACATTCTATATCTTATATCTTTTTACAACATCTTTCACCATCATCACATTATCTCTCATCCCTCCCCCTCAGCTCCCCCACAACCCCTCAACCCCTGCAACGACCTCCCCAAGCATAACTCCTCCCTCCTCAATTTTCCTTCCCCAAGCACTTTCTACATACTCACTCCATCCATATTTCGCTCATACCCAATCTAACTACAATTCAACCTTCCCACCTCCCACCTCCCACCTAACCCCTCCCTTCCACATACCTAGAAACCACAACCATCCAATCCAACACAAACAGGCAGACAGGCCGTAGGATTCCCCTTCTCGATCCACTTCATCGAGCTTAAGCAGCACCTCCATTTCTCAATTCCCGCCCCTTACCCCCTCTCTCCTTCTCCTCTCCTCTCCTCTCATCTTTTCTCCATATCATAAACATCCCACACATTCCGCTAGATCTACCAAACCTCACTCCTTCCTCAGATCTCAACCCCAAACCCCAACTCCCAAACCTCCAAAATACACCGACCTACACCTACCGCATCCCCAATCAAAGAAACCCGCTCCTAGAATTCCCGATCCCCAATTCCTAACACCCACGTCTCCACTGATTCCAACTCCAATTCCAAATCTTACCCAAGTAAACAAGTAAACAAATACCAAACCAATAAGTAAAATCCAAGCCCTATTCCTGAATATGAAAAAACCTCCCTGGAAGTTGGAGAGATAGATAGATATATATTAGATAAATATATGATGTACACGGATAATCTTTTCCGTTTATCAGTTATATCACCTCATACTCTCATCCATTTGTATTTTCTAATTCTCATCTCATCTCATCCCCTCCATCCCCTCCATCCCTCCATCCCCTCCATCCCCTCCATCTCCCCAATCTCCCAATCTCCCCAATCTCCCCAATCTCCCCAATCTCCCAATCTCTCCCATCTCCTCCATCCCCTCAAGCTCCTCCATCCCCCCCATCTCCTCCTCCCTTCTACCCATCTTCTGCTCCTCTAACATCAAACCCCTTACTCACTCACTCAATCCCCCTCCACCCTCCACCCCTAACTCTTTCTACACTAAATACCTACCTACCTACCTACCTACCCTCTACCCATCATCTACCAACCAATCAGCCCACCAACCCACCTACTCACAGTCTACACAAAACTCAAACAACAAACAGATGCACAGCTTTTCTCTCACTTAACCTCTCACTTATCACTTATCCTTTCCTTAATAATCAATCCAAGTGCCATCTCACGTACATTACCCAATCTTCCAATCTTCATCTCAGCCTCTCCAACTTCATTTTTACCCCTCTCGCTCAAACTTCACTCACATTCAACATCCTACCCCTCAATCTCAAACCAGCTTCAACTAATAACTCACTCACCATACCCCATAAATTAAAAACCTCATAAGCCTCCCCGAATCAGCTTCACAAATAACCAACACACTCGCTCAATCACTCACCAATTTCACTCCACACAAACAAAATATTTTTCATTTCAAGATCAAGATTCTTATAAACTCATTCTTATAAACAAACCACATCTCCTCTCTCCTCTCCACAACGAGAACTAGGTACCTAGGGTATCAGGGGGTATATGACCATTCGTTCCGCTTACGCGCCCGTCCATGTACAATTAGATACTATAATTCAATAAAACAAAGTAAAAAAGAAATCGAGAAATCCACATCTAATCCATTCCTCATTCTCCTTAATCAATCTTGTATGAATCAAGTGGATGTATATCTGCTTTCGTCGATAAAAACATCTCATCAATTTCAACTCAATCAACCTTGAAAAACTAAAAAGACCATCGAGGAAAACCCTGAATAGACATAAAAGAGTAAAGAAAAAAAAAACACAAAGGAAACATGATAACACATTATTATCCTGTTCTGGCGACTTCTGTTTCGGAAATTCAACCATGCTTTGATAGACATGATGAAGAGGTGTCTGTATTATCCATCACCAAAAGCTTCACCATCAGTCGTATCTCCTGCCATTACAACATGGATCTTCACACCATCTCCACCATGGTATCAAAGAGATTGTATTTGGGTATCTCCCATATCCGTATCGAGTTCGAAATCAAATGTACGTGTAATTCAAAGGTAAAGGTAGGTTAAATGCGTTTCATCTTGCTTGCATGATATATCATATATATATATATATATATAATGCTGGCGCATCGATAATATCGAAAGATGATATCATTTAAAGTTGAGGAGCGGTAGCAGCGACAATTGGTGCGCTAGGCTCAGGCTTAAGGGGTTCTTCGACCTTGGGAGCTTCGGGTGCTGCTATTGAAGTATCAGTACTATGAGCTTTCACCAAGGTTCCGATTATATATGGAGGCTCACCAGTTTCAGTCGTCTTGGCTGGTTCGGTTACAACTGGAGCTGCTTCTGCGGTAGTTGGGGCTGGAGTTTCAGCAGTTGCTGGTTCCGTAGCCTTTACTTCTGCTGAAAGGGATATGTTAGTATATGTGAGAAGAAGTGAGACTGAGAGTCAAAAACATACGTGCAGTTCCTTCAGCCGCTGGTTCAGTAACCGCGGTCTCGGTAGCTGGAGCTGCAGCTGCATCGGTCTTTGTTGCATCGGCAGTTGGTTCATCTTCAGCCTTCTTGGATTTCTTTCCTTTGAGGAGAGCCTTGAACTTGGCCTTGAGGGTCTCGAATGCCTTTGGTGCTATTGTAGGAATGATGGTTAGTTGTTATACAGACATGATGAGGGTATCGAAACAGAAAGATAGATAGACAGGTAGGAAACAAGAGATATGGTGACAAGTGTAAGAAGTAAATACCCATTTTGAAGGATGTGGGATGTGGTTGATTAAGGTGATAGATAGGATTAAAATATAATAGGATAAATAGAAGTAAATCAAACGACGATAATGAAGTCGATGATTTGAATACAATACAACAGGTGATGAAAGAATGTGATGAAAAGATAGAAAATGAGAGTGATGGAATAAATGAAGCAAATTCAAGAAAACAATAAAGTCGTCTTAATAGAAAGAAAGAGAGAGAGAGAGAGAGAGAGAATGAATGAATGAATGAATGAATGAGAGAATGGATGAGTGAAATGGAAGAAGAAACGATCAAAGTAGAAGATGAAAATGGAAATGATTTTACTTACGAACGCCGGGCATTTTGATAGATTTTCTTTTTGAAGTGGATTAAAAGCCCCTGGTATGGATGGAGTGATTTTAAATTATTTTGATATTTCGACGAATTTGACGGAAAGAAGAATGAAACCTTTTGTGAAGATCAAATTTTAAAGATTTATGAAGAGATTTGATAAGTTGGGTGGATGTGGATGTGCGTTCTGGAACTTTTTTGATGAATTTGGAGGGAAATGGGGAGTTGATTGATTTTGGATGTTTTAATTTGTGAGAGATGGGATGGATGAGATGAAATTATTATTCTCGTAACAACTCCTGAAGGGACCTCGAAAGGAAGTGAAGTGAAGTCAAGAGAGAAAAAGTCAAGTAGAAAGTGTGTTTGGAGTGATGATGAATACCTAGGTACCTAGTAGGTGAAGTATGAAAAAGGGAGAGAAGAATGAAAATGAATCAAAATTGATAATGGGAAAGGAGGTTTGATGGTTTTTGTTGTTGAGAGATACACCCGTGGATGGACGTACCTAGTCAGGTCAAGTCAAGTCAAGTCAAGTCAAGTCATAATAAATAGGGAGATGGTGGATGGATACAATAGGAAAGCTTGGAGGGACATTTGAAGGTCATTTGAAGGTCATTTGAAGATAAGATCAGACCAAGAATGCCAAACCTTATCCCTCATTTGGGTATAACTCTAATAAATGACACATGCACTACTACTCCGTACAGACCTACAGATAGACACTACATAGTACTTATACACACACACATGCACATGCCACCTTTATTCAATCATTCAGTCATTCATTAATTCCTTCATCCATTCACAAGATGTTGTTCGCGTCTAGCGTAGGGGGAGGGAGAAAGAGAAGAGAGAAGAAAGAAAGAGAGAAGAAAGAAAGAGAGAAGAAAGAAATGTGCATTGCTTAGGTACCTTGTTGGTATTGAGCAGATAGTATTAGGTATTCTTATCACGTTAATTCTATTCGATATTCGAATCATGTGTATACATTATTCAATATCTATCTATCTAGGTAACATTTCTATTTGGTTTATATCCAAGTATATCTATCTACCTAGGTATTCATCTAAAAATATCCCTAGTATACTCGTACATATAACTTATATCTTGTGATAATAAATTCATCACCTACTAGGTATATTATTCAAGGTTAAGACCAATCTAGAATCTATGACCTTGACTTGAATACCTTGAATACCTACTAGGTATCCTATGCAGTAGTCCTTCAATATCTACAAGGTAAAAATAAAAAGGTCATTTATATTTATCTATATTTATTTATATTTATTTATATTTATATTTATATTTATATTTATATTTATATTTATATTTATATTTATATTCACATTCACATTCACATTCACATCTATTATTCATATCAAACCATTCCATCCAACCAACAACCATACCACCACCACCAAATCATTCAAGCGACTCACAACCATAACTCCCCCAAATTCAAGGATGACTACCTACCTAATACCTACCTCGGTATATATTACAGTACATCCCTCCCAATCTCTCTCATCCCTCCCAACCTCTCTCATCCCAATCTCCAATCTCCCATCTCCCATCTCCCATCTTTTAATCTCCAACCCTACCCATAAACCATCCATCAACCATCTATCACCAACATTAAGATGAAGAACCCGAAGAATCACACTGATGTAAAATGATCAATGTTTCAATGAATACCCACCTAGTATCTACCTCCCAAGCTACAATATCTACCCGTCGATACTTTGTAAATCCACAACATATCCACCAAATTACTACTACCCAGAAAACCCAATTTCAGTATTTATTCAATCTATCTCCAAATCGCATTTATTTCGATTTCCATATCCCATCCCTTCCCATCCCATCCCATCCCATCCCATCCAAATTTCATACTGTAACCTTAAAAGCAAATCTCCAAAAAGAACCCTTCCTCTCTCCCTCCCCTCTCTTCCATATAAAAGAGCCGCATCCCTCCCTCCATCCATCCATCCATCCATCCCTCACCCCAAACTTCCCAAAAATTTGAATCATCTCGGAGATTTCGCTGATTATCACACACATATCCATCCATACGCCCATCCATACGCCCATCCATACGCCCATCCATACGCCCATCCATACGCCCATCCCAATCACAATCTCGATACCAGAAAACCATCCGAAACTTCGAAAATGCGAGTTCAAGGATATATACATTACACCAGCAGCATATCTTACAATCATCATTCATATATGATATTTCATCTACAGTAAATATCTAGGAAGATATCGTATCAAGATATGGAAATGATAAGATAATAAGTAATTACGAGGCGATTTATAATATATCATTTATAATTTGTATGTATCTATCTATGAGTAGTAAGTATCTATGAGTACATAGTAAGTAGGTTGAGTACTAGGTACTGGGTACTAGATACTAGGTGTATACTTTATAGTGAACTCTACGAATAGTGAACTCTATACCTAGATAGTATGTAAACATTACGACGATGTCAGTCAATTATTCAATCAGTTATTCAGTTATTCAATAATCACTATCCTATCCTATCCTATCCTATCCTATCCTATCCTATCCTATCCTATCCTATCCTATCCTATCCTATCCTATCCTATCCTATCCTATCCTATCCTATCCTATCCTATCCAAATGCAAATCCAAATCCAAATCTCAACCCCTCAACCCCCCAAATCCATCCCTTCCACTCTCTTCCCATCAACATCACCCAACATCATCCAACAGCATCCCATGATTTCCCATCCAATCTCATTCTCAATATCTCAATGTTTCAAGTCCACCAATCCCCAAACCCCAAACTCAAACCCACCCTCAAAGTTCCAAACCTCCTTCCAAACCTCATCCATCATCTCTTCCTCACCCAGGGTTCACTAAACCCAACAACCGACCGACCAATCAAACTACATACTAATACTAATACTAATAAAAATAAAAATAAAAATAAAAATAAAAATAAAAATAAAAATAAAAATAAAAATAAAAATAAAAATAAAAATAAAAATAAAAATAAAAATAAAAATAAAAATAAAAATAAAAATAAAAATAAAAATAAAATAAAAATAAAAATAAAAATAAAAATAAAAATAAAAATAAAAATAAAAATAAAAATAAAAATAAAAATAAAAATAAAAATAAAAATAAAAATAAAAATAAAAATAAAAATAAAAATAAAAATAAAAATAAAAATAAAAATAAAAATAAAAATAAAAATAAAAATAAAAATAAAAATAAAAATAAAAATAAAAATAAAAATAAAGATAAAAATAAACAAGCTACCGAGGCTATCTATCAATCAATCAATCAATTTGTCAGACCAGACTGACATTATTAACATTAACATTAACATTGACTGTAACACACACTACCGTACTACACTACACTACTACACGGGATGATGCGCACAATGCACATACTCTGTACATAATAAGTTAGGTTAGGTTAGGTACTAATCAACTAATCAACTAATGGCTCCATCACATTTTAATAGTTTGACATGTATCGTACGTATGTATGTATTCCCACATAAATATAAATCAAATCAACAAACGGATGAATAATACCGTAAATGAAAGAAATGATTCATTGAATCGTGTTTCGTGCTTCGTGCTTCGTACAGAACTGTGTATTGAAAGCGAATCATCAATAAATAACGTGAGCCTTTATTGCATAATTCTATGTATAGCTAGCTAGCTAACTAATACCTAGTTGAAACTCCTGAAGGGGTTTTTATGCTAGGTATTTATGTATATTTGTATTCGTACGTATTGAACTATACTTATTGTACCCCCTTTCTTCTTCTTTGGATCACCAGGATCAGCAAAACGTCTTCTCCTTATTTATTTTGCCCATGGTGCACGTGTTGGTCCATTATCTGGATGTGGTGCGTTTGATGATGTTGGTACATCGTTGTTTGGAAACGATGGTCTTGTCGTTGGAGGGAGTGATCCCGAGGGAGGTGTTGATCTTGTGAAAGTTGTTGCAGATGTAGGAGGTATCATTCGTCTTGTTGAAGACATACCGGTAGCTGCTCCTGGATTTGTCCAGGGCGCAGCTGTAGGTGACATACCTTGAGATTGTGAAGAGGTAGCCCATGGTGCTCTTGTACCTTCTTGTGCGGGTGGTCGGGTGGTTGGTGTTCCGCCCAAACCTGTTGGGTGAGGTTGATTTGCTGTGTGTACTGTTTGAGGCGCGGATACAGCATGAGGGTCTTGATCCCAACTAAATAATGATCCGAATGGGAAATGTTGTACCACTGGAAATTTAGATAGTACTTCTGCATTATACATTTTGATCATGCCCTAAAACACGTTAAAATGGTTGGAGATATCAAGAATTCGTACTGACCTTATTTATCTTTCCCCATCCTGATCGTACCCCGGATATATCAAAAAGTATTGGGCTATGTTCCCAAAATGCGCCAGTCTTTACATCATTGATGAAACCAATGGCAGAGAAGTACATATTGTTCTTTCTTTCTCGATCAACAGTCATTTTCTTAGCTACGTCTCCTGGGTTTGGAGATTCTGGTAAAGATCCTTCAACTGGCATGGCTTCATCATTGGTAATAGCTGGGCAATATTGGGAAGATCCAAAGATGTATGGTAAAAATGAATGATCATCTAATCCCCAAACACCATGAGATCCAGCTGGCTCTAAAGTATATGTGAGAATAAGACGACGGATTACACGTAAGTAACTAATGGTTATATTAGCATGTTTCCTTGATAGAAACGAGGAAAAAACATACGGCTCTATAATACCCATAACAATACTTCTTTCTAACTCGCCTCCATTTGAAGATGCTTTCGTGAAGCCACCCAACTTCCAAATACATCCCAAGAAAGCTAAGAAGCTAAGTTCATGACCCGTTCCATAATCCAGTCTCTGCGCACTTCCAAATCCACCCAGTAGATAAGAAGTAAGTTCATCCAAAGCCGATACTTCATCCTGTGGAGAACTACCTCCAAAATGGAGTACCTCGGCCGGTAAATACTGCTTCAGCAAGTCCTTCGCTCTCGTCTCCAGTAAATTGTACCACTTTCGAAAGCTAACATTTCCAAATCTTCTTGGTCCTGTATCAGGTGGTGCTTCATCAATGATAGCATCAATATTTTGCAGTAATTCTTGTAATTTCCTCACGGGTTCTGATAACTCCAAGGGAGAATCGAGTGTCCACGTCTGAGGGTTTCCACCTATTTCAGATGGTTTCCTAGGACACATAGCAATATTGAGTTGCATGATAAACACACCAATATCGGCATAGGCCTTTGATGTGAGGAAGTGGGGCACATCGTGACCTTCATGAATTCTCTTTACAGGCTTTATAAAAGTATGTGGTTGTGATGAATCTAGAATCGGTAAACTTCGAGATAAAGAAGTCTCTGAAGTTGAGTTTGGTATTTGCTGTGAAGTCATCTTCAATTTTGCTCCGTGGCAAGGGTCAACGTGGTGAAGATATAAATTCGAGGCGTTTCTGTTTGATATCCTTTTTCATGGGGTAAGCATTATGATATCAATCAAAGAGCTATATCCCTGTCTATCTTGAGCTCTTTGATTGGTCCAGATTGCAGGCATGATTTATTGTTGCCCTGCGGTTGCTTATCAGATTTTCCATATCTTTTGTTCAATACTTCATCATGAATGCGCCGCGACAAGTCACGATTGATCCATCTACTTGAATGGATTTTCTATAATAATTTCGAATACAGCTCATTGAGAGCAAGTCTCTCGACTCGTACCACCACACTCTCAAGATCTAAACTACAAATATTCCCGCAATTAAGGTCAATCAATTATTTTCACAAGGGAGTTTCGGAACCATGCCAAAAACTAGACGTCAAGAAGCTGGTAAGTGCATTTGATAATAAGTACGCGACTATATCTGATATCTGACTACCTGGTATTAGCAGAGGCGAAGGGTGGTGTTTCAAAATCGACGCGATCAGGAGCTCGTAAGTGCATTCATCATTGTTTGCACAAATGTACTTAGATCTAATCTTGTTTTCAATGGCAGCACTAGCAGATGATGCCTCATCGGCAGACTTTCTCAATAAAATTCATCGACCACCGCCAAAAGTAGATATGAAAGTCGCAAGAAAATATGCTCCATCCGCTAGGCAGCCTCGACAACCTGTACAGGTAGCACCGGAATCAGACGAGGATGTGGAAGATGCACTGAACAAGCAATTAAATGAGAATAATGAGGATCCATCCGGGTTGGAGCCGGAAGATATGACGAAGGAACTTGAAAATGCTCAGCCAGCATCACCAGCTGAGAAAAAAAAGAGGGGCCGTCCCAGGAAAGAACAAATAACAAAGGAAAAAGAAAAGGGAGACGCGCAAGACGTATCACAACTTCAAAGTGCTTCTCCGCAAAAGCGCAAACGAGATGATGCAAGTATCTATGACTTCAATGTCGAGGAAGATGAGCAAGATATCCGACCCGCGCGTTCCAAGCGAGCGAGTAAAAGTTTATCGGTGAAGGGCACCCCGAAACCCAAGCAGTATAGTGTGAAGCCCAAAAAAGTTCGGGATCAGCCTGATACGAGCGTTGTTGATAAGTCTGGAGATTTTGATGAGGATTTGCCTGACTTGGCAGATATTGGAAATGGTAACTCCACATTTGACCGAGAACCTGGACAACCTGACGGAGGTGCCTCCTTCAACGACAGACGTGCAAGTGTTCGGAAATCGAGAGACGACAGAGAGCATGTAGACGATGGAGAAAATGAAGACGACGAAGACGACGGAGGCGATGGAATAACAGAAATAGCTATGCCTCTAACCCCGGCAAAGTCGCAAGGTCAAATTTCGCGAGAACAGCATAAAAAAAGCGCGAATCTTGCGAGGACAATCAGTAGCAACCATGCAAATGGTGGCCATAAAAACAGGAATCAGACTTCACGCCAATTGAGCGGCAGAGAAGAGCAAATCGGAGAAGATGAGGAGGAGCTTGGAGAAGACGAAGAAGGTGGAGAGGAACCGGGAGCAGTGGCCAATGATGTTGGAGAAGAACCTAATGTAGCGACCGCTGCCAGTGTTCCAAAACAACGTGAAGCGGCTGGAGAAGAAGTTGATGATGAATCCGATGGCGAGGAAGAAAGTTATCAAGAAATTTCCCAACAACTTGTCACATGGACTGGAATCGTTACCCGTACTTTTTTTCCGGATATTGAAAAAATATCAAAACGACTTGGCTGTAGAGAGACTAGGGGTACATGGATACCAGTAGTTTTGGAGAAGCGTGGCCTTGCAACAGAGTCTGGAAAGAATATGGAACGAAATTTGAAAGTTCTCCAAAAACTCTATCGAATCCTCAAAGGAGCAATAAAGGAGGAGAACGACGCCAAGCAAATCGAAGCTAATTCGCATATCGAGCAAATCATTGATCGTTTGGATAAAAGGGTAGACAATAAGTTACAGCCCTTGAAGAATGACGCCCCCAAGCCTGATGAGAGAAAGAGACGTAGATATCTGGAAGATATATACATTGTTCTCATTCGGGAATTTTTAAGTGTCTTGAAAACCGCAATTCTTACATATGGAAACCTTCAGCTGTTGTCAATCGATGCTTTATCAACTGTGATTCGGATCACTAGAGTAATCCTCAAACTTTTCGATAAACTCGAAGAACAGAAGCAGGAGGTGCAGCCTAAGAATTGCGGCCAGACGAAACAACCATTGAAGGAGCTTCGCCCTCATTTGCGAAATGTATTGTTGCAAAGATGTCAAATGAAGATTGCTGAGCTCCGTAGAGAGGAGGAAATTGAGAAACGTCTTGCATTGACCCAGGAAATCAGGCGTATGCGGGAAGAAGAAGACGCCAAGTTGGAAACCGAGAGAATGGAGCAAGAGCGAAAAACAAGAGAATTCAACTCATCCCAGCAGAAAACCATAATGGCCAGTCCAAAGAAAGCTAGTCTGATCGAACTTGAAATGGAGAGAATTGCATACCGAAAACTCCCACAAGCTGAAAGAATCAGACTAGAGCTGGAAGCGGAAAATAAGAAGAGATCGAGAAGGCCGGTGCAACAGATACCACAAGTAGAACGAGAACGTTCCGCTGCCTCGTCACAAGGAAGTCAAAACAATAACGAGGACCGGAATGATCCATTCTCGGACAACTATGACCCTCCTCGAGGTGCCAACAGGTAATTTAAGATTCCCTCATACTCCATTCTACTGCTCTAAATATTTTTATAGAAATCCAGTCTCTGCTCAACCTCGAAGAGAAGCCAAATTTGGCGATATTCCTGATGATGAAAAACAGAGATTCTATGACCATTTCAAAGAAAGGTATAGATACGAAGAAGAGCAAGGCTTAAATGATGAAGAGTTTTGGGGTCGTTTACAGAAAGATTTACATGGTGGTAGGTACACTCTAGATGAAATCTGGGGCTTTGCAAGGGAATTGCAGGCAAGTTTAGATTCTGCACATGATGAAGGGGAGTTTCAAGGGGAGGAGCATTCCTGGACATTTTATGTTTGGGATTGGGACATGGAATCGTAGGCGAAAGTTTGGGAGTATGGGAAAAAAAACGGCAAGGAAGCTAACGACGGTGTAATGTAAAACGATTCTTTGAATTCGTTCGTGTGGGATTTGATTTGATATGATATGATATGATATGATATGGGTGGATGGGTTGGGGTGGAATGGAATGGGACTATCGGGAGTCTGGATCTCACATGGTTTGATACCCAATATTGCTTTTTTCTTCTTCATGTTGATACCTAAGTATGATATGATATGATACTATAAGGATCTCCATTTTGCTTGGCTTGGCTCTGCTTCGATACAGTCTCGTATGCAATTGCTGCTGCAGGGCTCAACTTAGCATCGCTGAGCCGAACTAGCTAGCTAGATACAAGATCCTTCAGCTAGCTATAATAAAATATCACAATTTAATTCGCGTACGCATAGAGTATGCATCTACATATATACATAACGAAGGAAACTCATTGCGATCAATAAGTTCAAGTTCGCATTACACGCATCCAAGATCATCATATCGGCAACGCCGTATCGTCTTATTGCATAATTGATATCCTTATATGGTAGAGAGAGATATGGAGCTTATAATTATGATTACCTAGGTAGGTAGCGAGTGACATAGATGCATCTGTAATCATGACCATCTTATTGGGAATGAAACTCCGCGTCGCGTGAGGAATCGCAAACTCTTGCCGGGTTTCGCGTGGACTTTCTGCATTGGTTAATTAGCTCCCCGCACACGTGATTTGGGCTTATGGGGTTGTGGATGGGAGGGGGATGGGGGTTGAGTCAGAGATTTGGTATGGGGAGAGGGGATTGGATGGGATGGGATGGGATGGGATGGAATGGGGGGAAGGGGGAAGGGAGAAGGGGTATATATAGAGGTGGGAATTGAGATTTGAAATTTGAGATTCGAGATTTGAGATTTGATACAACGCAGGATTTGGGAGAAGTTGATTATTTCTTTACATTTGTTTTTACATTTCCTCCGTACGTGTGTACTCAGAAACGAGAGAGTCGATATATCCGAGGATTGGAATTCTAAACTTCTAAAATTCTAAATTTCTTAAAAAGGAAATAACGAACCAGCGAGCCTTCATCAAGAAATTCGAATTCGTGTTTTTATTTCCAGATTCCAAAGATCTCAGACGAAGATATGGCGAATTCAGAAGCGGAAATCACAATGTATCCAAAGACGCCCAGGAATACGGTGCAGAGGTATAGGCCGCGGGGTATGTTTGTTTGTTTTTGATTTTTGATTTTTGGTTTTTGCATTGTTGTTTTTTTTGGTGGTGTTTTGAGAGGGGGGGAGGGAAGTTTGGAGAGGGCCATTGAGATTTTGAGATTTCGGGGCGGATTTTGGGGACGTGGGATTTGGGACTTGGGGTTTGGCTTAGGGATTGTTTGGGGGTTATTGTTTATGCCCTCTTTTTGATTCTTTCTATTCCTTCAATCCTTTTTCTCTTCCTGAGCGAATCGGGGATTTTTGATTTGCTTGCTTGCTTGCTTGCTTGGTTCTCCTTTTCTTGTTCCTTCAAACTTCCAAGACCATTGTCTCGTGCCTTCATATCATGCATATATACACACGTACTATGAATTTCACTGACGCACTCGCAATAGCAAAATACGATCATCATACCATTCATACTATTGTTAATAGTTCGCCTATTTTACATGTTTCTTGTGAGTTTGAGTTTGAGGAGGGAATCTGCTTCTCTTTTAAGTTGGGATTGTTTGTGTGATTTGTGTTTTTTGGGGGTTGTTCTTGCGCCTTAACTTTTTGTTGGTTTTGGTTCCGGGGGAGGATAATTGTCTTTTCCTCCTATTTTCCACCTATGACCATCCTGTCAAATCCTTCCCCTCTTTAAGCTCCTCTCTTACTCCACTCCTCACTAATACTCTTCCACAAAGTTCACACCCCCTCGCCCGAAGATCCCTTCCCCGCCATCCTCCCCATGCTAGGATTTATGGGGCTCTACGATCCGCAAAACCCCACGGAGGAGAATATTAGCGAAGGGGCGAATTTGTATCTGCATGGATATGTGAGTAGTCGGTTGATGAGGATGGGGAAGAAGGCTTCGGAGGAAGGGGAGAGAAGTGAGGGGGAACAGGGATTGCCGATGACGGTTGCGGCGAGTTGTTTGGATGGGTTGGTTTTGGCGCTTACGCCGAATAATCACAGTGAGTTTTGTATTTCTTTGGGAAGATAAGAGGGAGCTGTGATTGTCTGGGAGAAGATGATGAAGAGGACTGTAGGGGATGGGGAATATGTTTTATAGGGGGAGAAATGGAGAGAGGAAAATAGAACGAGGAGAGAACGAGAAAAGAAAGATGGAAGAAGTAATTTGGGGGGATAAAGACTAATAAATCCACAGGCTACAATTACCGCAGTGCAATCTTACAAGGCTATGGTCAAGTAGTCGAGGACGTAGATGAGAAATTGGTATGGATGTCCCCCCTCCCCCCATCTCTCATCTCTTGTTCTCTCGTTCATTCATATCTCTCTTCATTCATCCATCGCATTATCCCACAAATCTCGCTAAACTTTCCCTCTCCTCCCAATCAATCTAACTCTCTACTCTCCGGTGCCTATTCCCACAACTAACACATTTCCAAAAATCTAGTGGGCAATGGAAAAGATAACCAACACCGTCCTCCCCGATCGATGGGAAAACACTCGTGTTCCTCCTACAAAAACAGAAATGACTACTACTCAAGTTCGTTTACTTTTCTTCCTCTTCTTCACTTCACTTCTCCCCCTCTACTCCCCAAACAACTCCTAACAACCCAACCCCCAGATCCTCCGCATAACCCCCCACACCGCCTCGGCCAAAATCCGTCGCGGTCCGCCCCACGACGACCGCCACGATCTCAAAGATGCAGAATTGAAAAATCGTGTATGGACCGGCGTGGTACCTGTACATACTGTGTACGGGACACCGATTCGGGGTGAGGATTGCGAGATTCGCGAGGTAGGAGAGTCTATTCCTTTGCGATTTTTTATCTGAAGGGGGGGCGAGAGGGTAAAAAGAGACAGAGAAGTAGTCAATACAATAGTCGACAGAGAATACAAACGAGAGATGGAGAAGCGAAAAATCCAAGTTACACCGGAGAAGGAGTTGAGGAACAAACAAACAAGCGAGAAGAAGAAAAAAATAAAGCTAACAAATCCTCTCAAAATAGGTCCCCCGACACATCACCAACTTCATCGATGCGAAAAATAAAGAAAATAAGCAATTTGCTATTGATCGCGCTGGGGATGAGGATGGGTCTTAGTCGAGTTCGAATTCAAGTTTGCAAGTATGGATTAATGGGTGGTAGCGAGCTTTGGATGCGATTGATAACGGTTTAACTGCGAGACACATCTGAATTTGCAGTCAGGGAGAAGGAAAGAGAAAGGAAAATAACAGGAGACTATTTTTGATATTCATAGGTTACTTATCTCATTAATTTCTTGATTTGGAATCCGAATTGGTTTGCGTGATGATCTCTGGGTATTGCTGGTATATGTTCTTTGTGAAATGTATATAATATTGTATTTGGTGTAAGATTATGATATAAGATACAAAAAAGAGAATAAGAGAATTGACATACAAGACTTCGCATACTTCACATATGAAAATGCTACAAAAAAGATATGATATCCATCCCAGTTCCTGCCCATGTGTTATATTTTCCCATATCACCATCCGGCAATTCTGATTTTGAATAAAAATCTAAATCTAAATCCTATTCAGAAATCGTGTGACTTTAAAAGTAATGTTGTGTTCCCAATTCCGTCCCTTCTCTTTTCTTTTCTCTCTTCTCTTACCTTTTCTTCCAATCTGTGGATATCGATACCAACACCCCCAAGTAGAGTATATGAACACCGGTAATAGGGGCTCATGATAGCGTGATTGAGAATACTACATCGGGTCCCGAGATATCTAGTAAGAAAACTCAGTAGAGGCGGGGTATCTCTGAAATTCTTGAGCAATCGATTTTTCTTTCTGTGCTGAAGGAGTAAAGCTTGATTTTTGTTCGAGGAATTATGGAGTTTGAAGTTTAGCAAGAAAGAGAGGAAACTGGGGATTATTTGTTTTGGTCCCAAGTTGGCGGAAGAGGGAGAGGGGAGGATCACTCAAGTGATTTGTTCGCTTGGGAGGTTGTCGATTCACTTGATCATTTTTTGAAAGAAAAAAAAAAGGCAGAATTGAGACCGCTTGTGTGAGATATATATTGGATTGTTAGTCAATGTGATGTATGTGTTATTATACAAGAGGTACAGTCGAAGATACTACTCGAAACAATGTTTCCGCTGAACCGCCATGAACCGTGTCAAACGAGGATATAAGATGGCCATCGCGTCAAGGGTTTGATGAAAAAAAGACATGTTAAATTCGCTTACTTGAGACAGAAACTTTACACGCGTGAAAATGTTAAATATGAAGTCTACATTGGATGACTATGAATGCGCGCTGGCGCAATAAAAATTTAACATCCTTTCGCATTGCCAAGACGACTTATTTGAAATATACAGCACGAAACATTGAAGCATGGTGATGGGAGCTTGAAGAATTAGAAGTGCTGGCTGATATCTGCGAATCCTTATATAAAGTAGTGAATGAGTCTCTGAGGTAGACAATGAATTGCTACGCGGAATTCTATAGTTCAAGCAGTATGAAAACTATCCATATTATATCGCCAAGACATAGGTCTTATAGAAATGGACCGGTTCTAGACCTGACAGATTACGATGATTCGGCCGAAACGAATAACGTGTGTCCGCTCCAATTCCGAAAACTTCTGAGAAGATGATGAAGGGGTCATAGCATATATATATAAAGTGGAAGGAAAAAAAGATGAGAACGAGAGAGAGAACAATAAATGTTAGTAAGCAGTAATAAAAACTATTTTCTTAGCTATATGAATACAAATATCTAGTACGAGTAGTTACCTGAGTAATCGTATTATAATTAGAAATAACCAAAATTTCGTTTTCGTATCCACTTCTAAATACAAGTGAGCCTTACCAAAATCACGGCAATATCTTCCGCACATAAATTATTACTCATGTGCACTTGCTAGATGTACTAGTTCAGTGAGGCTTGCATGTGCAGTGATGTACTTGGCCTTTGCGGGAATGGTAGATGGATACTCAATGCTCATGCCTCTCTGCATCAGATTGCTTGCATACTGTCTTGAATGTGTTTGCGATGATGCTGCAAAACTCTGATTATGGTGGCGAAAGCCCTAAGTGAAGTTATGAGATGTAGAATAGAATATATGATCGTCATCGAAATCGTTGGGTAGAAAGGTAACGAATCTGTTAGATAATTGTGTGTAGAGACGTAGATAAAACTCTTGGTATCATAATTGTCTTTTTTTCGCTATCGAATGGGGGGATGAAGAGGTGCTTTGAAGAGCACGGTATTAGAGATGACTCAGAAGCGATAATCAAAGTTTTTCTCTCACAATTGTACGGAGGAAATGTTCCTGAAGTATGTGGTTTGATGAAGATATATAAATTGATCCTCGAGGTCCCCGAAGGCGAGTCATGTTTGAGATCTGTTACAGTGTTAACAACTGTATGTAAAGGGAAATGGTTTCTGTTGTAGGGAATAGAATATTCATACTAGCCACAGCGAACTATGATAAGCGGAAAGAATCTAAGCGGGCCGAACACCAACTATTCCGCACAGTGCCTACCTAGTAGGGAGTCATCTCGATTTAGATGAATGCTTTGATTATAAGCAACATTGATGGATTAGTGATCGAAGGATACCTAGGTATAGGATTGTTTAGTGTCTTGGAGTGAATGTAGTGTGTAGTAGCGTAGCGGAGTAACCCAGAAGGTAGTGAACTACCTATACCTTTCAAGATCATTCAATACCAAAGGCGAGTAAAGAACAAGCCGAGTACCAGTAGACATACAGCAATTGTATGAACCTGGATTTATTTTCCTAGTAGACTCTTGATGGAAACAGTAATAAATTAATTGAGAAAGAAGATAACGACATATACCTGAGTGCTGTTCGATCATCAAAGATATGAAGGGGGTAAGCGAAGTGGACGCCTTCATACCTATGGGCACTTAGTTATATACTTTCTTGCCCCGGAAAACTTAAATATAGCGACGGTATTTTGCTTTTTTGGGGTATTCTGAACCTGTCCCTTGGTATCGAAGACGGTATTTTTGAAGACCCTGAAATGTTCTCGAGGTTGTGATACGCAAACTGTAAGAAATAATGAACGTACTCATCACGACTTATGCATGACCCTTCTTCGTACATCATTGAGACGATATGTGATATCATCACAGCTCGTTTGATAGAGGGAATAGAAGGCTCAGTGAAACTTAGTAGAGTGGCTTGGGGTAGGATGAATAAGTGGCTGATGAGTAGCCCAGTGTTTGTTTCACTTGAGCTTACGATATATAAAACACTCTTCTATGATTGCTTTTCTTTTCGATCGACAGAAGGGCTTCTTTATACTGCATAAAAGCAAACAATGTAGAAGCGGGGTGGTCATAGGATCTTCAAAATAGATTTATTTATACTCCCATCTTAGATACCCATCACACATGCAGATTTGAGTAATGATTTACTTGAAAGATATCCATCTCCGATACGAGAATTTGATAGTTGATCAGATTTCAAATATCGAAAAGTATAATAGAATTCAAAAGCCCCTATACGAAATCGTAGGACCATAACTCTGCTCTGACTGGTCTTTTCCCTCTTATTCTTCTTTTCTTTCAGACACGGGAATGAAGAATTGCATTAACTAACGGAAACTACTCCTAGTTTCTATGAATCGTCCTGTCTATGGAGCGCGGAGGGTAGGGGGATTGCTAATCTTTGTAGATCGTACATAGTATTGGGAACGAATTAAGAATTTTTGACTACGATGATCCCCTCATCAACATCTATGATTCTAGCCACTTGAAACCTGGGATCCGGAAGGGTTGAGCCAGACTCCATAATAATTCCTTCTGTGGCATCTCTCGTTGTGAATAACAACATGTGAGAGGTATTTTGTTTCTCCGTCTATGACGATATCATTACTTACTACGAAGTAATAAGTAGGTATCTTATGGAGTTCTAGCTCTTTCCTTTTGGACGAGTAGCTATCGATGAATAGATGTCCGATAGCAGCCGAGTAGACGAATGCATAATATCCAGGTACCTCATACATACAACCAACACATAGTATTAGTACGCGAGGTGCATTATTACCTGCTCCTGTACAAAAAGTGGGCTATATATCTCCATTCGAGTCCCATCAACCCAGATGGTCTCGGTGGTGCACTGGTGTCAAAATCTATGGACTAGGTCGATGCTGGGTAGGCAGCACGTACCAAAGTACCTTATTGGAGAACTTGGGGGAAGGAAATTTTGGGATTTTATGGTGGAGAATAGAGTTTATCATATTATATAAGTCACACCAATCTCGACCAATTAGATCGCTTCGTTTTCGTTTTGTTTTTTAGTCCGTCTCAAAATCCCATGCAAAAATCGAGTAAATGCGATCTTATCTAATATCCCAAAATCTCCAAAAAAAACCCACATACATCCATTCAATCATGGATACCTACCTAGATGATCCCATTCCATTCGCCACTTCCGGTCTCGCCAACTACAATCAATCAACTGAACCACTCTCGAGCCACTCGAGCCACTGACCTCTGTACTGTAGATCAGTTCCTACGCGAATATTCGAATGTTTCGAACCTTCACAACTTCTACAATTCGACCCCATCCACAGACTTTTGGACCTTGACATGAGGAAAGAGTAACAAGTTCACCCCTACACACCCAGCGAAACAAATCAACTTCAGGATACCCTCTTCCTTTTCCGAGCGTATTAAACCATCACTGCAAATCCCTCGATCTTTCTTCCAGTCACTCTCTATCGATACCAAGATCATTCCTTTATCGAACACAAAATACATGTATGATCGTTTGATTGTTTAACTTGGACAAGGACATTTCATTTCACTACTCTCATTCACTGCGCCTGGAAATTTTACTTAGGACTATTGGAACGGGAAAAGATTCGACAGCAACCATTCCTTATGGTTTAGGAAAAGTCTCTATCTTACGAAAGATTGTGCGAACATATTTCGATGCATTTACGAACTGAGGGAAGATAAATACACGAAATTGTAATAGGCCGGTTACGAATAAACACTTTCTTTTCATACAATCAACAGAACTAGATCACACGGGGATTGCAGATACGAATTGGTCACCCCGATAGGCGGACCTATAAAGGTCAACAAGCCCCTTGCAATGCTGCCGGATCCTGAAGACATTCCCCAATTACCACAAGATAACGAAGTCAAATCAATGGAAGTGGCTTCTCGGTCTTCATCTCGGACGCGAACTTCAACAGGTGGCTCTACACCTGTTCCAGTTTCTCCAATCACAAAACCACGATTATGGCCAACTGATATCCCCAAGGGCTATACTGCTACATCTGCCCAAGCAACATCTTCTTGGAGCGCTAGTTCGGACAAGCAGCTTGGTAGCCCACCATCTACTACCAACGACCGGGTCTTTCCAATCAGAAGTGTCGTCAGTGTCGATCCCACCCAGACCCCATCCTCATTTTCAGCAAGGAATTCGGCCTCGGGTGAAATGAATGACTATTTCCCACGCCCCCCAAGTGTAGCAAGCAAAGACGGAGGTGGGAGGGGTTCGAAATATTCAGATTCGGATGGAAAGATAACTCCTCGCCCAAGGGGTCAGACGGAATCTAACGCTGACCCCAGGAGAGCAGATCGCAAGTCGTCTACCTCTACAACTCGTAGTGAGTTCCGAGGCAGTCGCTTGCAACAGTTCATGGACAATACATCTGATAGATCTGTTGACACGCGCGGTTCTAGCGCAAAACAATCATCGGCTGGAAATATGTCCGGGAACAGGTCTGGAAACATGTCTGTATCCGATGACGGTGGACTTGGAGGGTTAGTAACGGCCAGATTTAAACACATCGTGACTGCAGAAGGACATGCCATCATTACCGGTCGCGATGGAGAAGTTTTGCAGAAATGCGAGGATGAACCAATTCACATTCCTGGAGCTATACAAGGCTTTGGTTTACTGATTGCGTTGTCAGAGCATGAGGATAATCAACTTTTGGTTCGTCTTGTTAGTGAAAACTCCCAACGCATGATTGGATATACACCTCAGGAGCTTTTTCAGCTAGATAGCTTTCTAGATATCTTGAGCGATGACCAACAGGTGAGTTATTGTGAGAATCCCAATTTTCGAGTCCAGCTTGTTGACCGTAACAGGAAAATCTACTTGACCATATTGATTTTATTCGCGATGAAGATGCGGATCCTGCCTCAAATGGCCCAGAAGTTTTTACAATCTCGATTCGCCACCCAAGAACTCATAGATCTAAAAAGCTTTGGGTAGCTATGCACATAAATCCTGACAACCCAGAAATGATTATTTGCGAGTTTGAACTTGATGATGACCAAGTCTACCCTCTCGTTCCAGAACAGGAAAGAACACCCGAGCCTCCTGAGGATACACTCAATAGCAATCCAACAAAGGAGGAATTCGATGAGAGTACGGTCAATACGAGCAAACCTCTTCGAGTCCTGAGAAACGCGCGAAAGCGCAAAGGCGAAGCCGCTGCTATGGAGGTCTTTAATATTATGTCCCAGGTGCAAGAGCAACTTGCCACTGCGCCGAACTTGGAGATTTTCCTGAAGATTCTTGTAGGTGTGGTCAAAGAGTTGACAGGTTTCCATCGTGTAATGATATACCAGTTCGATGCTTCATACAATGGCCGAGTGGTTACTGAGCTTGTTGATCCTCGAGCAACTAAAGATCTCTACAAGGGACTGAATTTTCCGGCATCCGACATTCCTAAGCAAGCTCGAGACTTATATAAAGTCAACAAAGTTCGCCTTCTTTATGATAGGGATTTAGAAACTGCAAGACTTGTCTGCCGCGGTGTCGAGGAGCTTGAAAACCCCCTTGATTTATCATTTGCTTATCTTGTGAGTCCTCATACCATCAGCTTTTAAAAGTTGCATATAATCATACCATTATCCTTGGTCAAACGTCCACTAACATCCGGTAGCGAGCCATGTCACCTATACACATTAAATATCTGGCGAACATGGCAGTCCGATCCTCAATGTCCATTTCGATCAATGCGTTCGGCGAGTTGTGGGGCTTGATTGCATGTCACACTTACGGTCCGAAAGGAATGCGAGTCTCTTTTCCGATTCGAAAGATGTGTCGGCTAGTGGGTGATACTGCGTCGAGGAATATTGAAAGATTGTCATATGCTTCACGACTTCAAGCTCGCAAGCTCATCAACACAGTTCCAACACAAGCCAACCCTTCAGGTTACATAATAGCATCCTCTGACGATCTTCTGAAGTTGTTCGATGCTGATTTTGGCCTCCTTTCGATTAAAGGAGAAACTAAGATATTGGGCAAGATCAATCAATCTCACGAGGCACTTGCTATGCTGGAATATATGCGAATGCGTAAGATAAAAACCGTCGTCACCTCTCAGGACATCAAACAAGACTTTCCGGATCTTCGATATCCTCCAGGATTCAACGTCATCGCGGGCTTGCTTTTGGTACCGTTGAACTCAGAGGGCGATGACTTCATCGTATTTTTCCGTGCTGGACAAATCAGGACCGTCAAATGGGCAGGCAATCCGTACGAAAAATTTGTCAAAGAAGGCACTGAGGGCTATCTGGAGCCGAGGAAAAGTTTCAAGACGTGGAATGAGACTGTGATTGGAAAATGCCGTGAATGGACAGAGGAACAAGTGGAAACTGCTGCCGTGCTCTGTCTAGTTTATGGAAAGTTCATCGAGGTAAGTTTTTATCACCCCAACGTTCCGTACTGCAGTTCGATTGGATTTTCCGAATTTCGAAGATTTTCAAATAAACCCGACGAGTTTCAATGGTCCAGCCTTTTTCAATATTTATAACATCGAGAACTACTTATTCAAAACTACAAATCGGATTATTGGACCGACGTAATGATAAAGTGGTTAATTTTTACTGACGCATATTAGGTTTGGCGCCAAAAAGAAGCCGCGTTACAAAGCAGTCAGCTTACACGACTGTTGCTGGCTAATTCAGCTCATGAAGTCAGGACTCCTTTAAACGCAATTATCAACTACTTGGAGATTGCGCTTGAGGGCGCATTAGACCAAGAAACAAGAGAGAATCTGGCCAAATCACACTCTGCCTCCAAGTCGCTAATTTATGTCATCAACGACTTGCTAGACTTGACGAAAACTGAAGAAGGCATGGATCTGGTCAAGGATGAGATTTTCGACCTTCCGGCTGCCATAAGAGAGGCAACCGACTTGTTCAAGGGCGATGTAAAGCGAAAGGGCATTGAATATACCGTGGTCGAGCACCCTGGTGTTCCACAATTTGTGCATGGAGATCAAAGGCGTGTTAGGCAAGCAGTCGCTAATATTACGGCAAATGCTGTGCAACACACGTCGAATGGTTTTGTTCGTGTTGAAATCTGGTTGCAAGAAATCATCGATAATAGAGTCAATGTCGAAATCATTGTTGAAGACAGTGGCGCCGGTATGTCGAATCAAAAACTTGACACGATTTTTCGAGATCTCGAACAAGTTGATGGCGATCCTTCGTTTGAAGATCAAGGCAATGAGAAAGCTATCATTGATGGTAATCGTACTATAGGTCTTGGCCTGGCAATGGTAGCTAGAATTGTTAGGAATATGGACGGCCAGCTACGTTTGAAGTCAGAAGTTGGAAAGGGTTCGCGATTTGTCATCCAGCTACCCTTCTTCCTTCCTGACGACGATTCACAAAACTCCGGGAATCAAGAGAAGGCTGCTTTCTTGAATTCATCATCTGTATCACCACCGCTCGCGACGCCACCTCCTGCAGGTACCCCTGGCGAGGTCACCCTTGTCAAGTCCTCAGGACATCTTAAACAATCAGCTCCCGATTCTTCTTCGCTTCCTCGCAAGCACAGTACAGAAGAGATTGCAAGTTTGCACAGCTTCAAAAGTAACAACAGTAGTAAGGCTAGTGGAAAGAGTGATGTGGATCGATTCATTGATGCTATCTCTGGCCCGGTTGGTAATACACAAGGAGAACCTTTGCAGCGTGTTGAGAGCAGAGATCGACACAGTCTAACCAGTATGCCTGAAACTACACTTACTTCGAGATCAGGTCCATCCCCAAAGTTGAAACGTTCGGCTTCGTATACTACGCATGACTGTCTCAAATCGGAAGAGTCTAGAAGTGTGGGAAGCGGAACCGTTGCTGGCAGCAAAACACCAGTAAGAGCCGTCAGGATGCCAGACGAATTCTCGGAAAGTACGAACAACAAAAATGATCCTCCGGTTGCCGCGAAGGTGAAATTCAATCTTCATATCCCGTCAACATCTTCACAAGGGGCATCACACGAAGACCCGCCTCATGAAATATCACCTAAAACAGAGTCAAAACCTTTGAACACAGAGAATTTGAAGGTTTTGGTTGCCGAGGATGATCCCGTTAATAGTCGTATAATCAATAAGAGACTGGACAAAAGTGGCCATGAGGTTTACCACACCATAAACGGGGAAGAGTGCGCAAGTGCCTACGGAGACAATGTCAAGAAATCCGGTGCAACGACTTCATCGGCAGACAAACTTTTTGACGTAGTACTTATGGATATGCAAATGCCGATAGTCGATGGACTTACTTCAACAAAGATGATTAGGTCGTTCGAAAAAACTCATCTAGATCTGTCGCCTCGAGCCAAGCTCAATGGAAGAGTACCCATTTTTGCCGTATCAGCTTCTCTTGTTGAGCGTGAACGGCAAACATATATCGATGCTGGCTTTGACGGCTGGGTATTAAAGCCCATCGACTTCAAACGGCTGAACGTTTTACTCGAAGGCATTGTTGATAGTAAAGTTCGGGATTCGTGCTTGTACCAACCAGGAAAATGGGAGCGCGGAGGTTGGTTTCATAAAATGCAACCGTCAGCATTGCAATCCTCAACAGTACCTTCCAACGAATCGCCAGTACAGAACCCCCATCAGAAAGGACCAGAACCTCTTCAACCTGATAAGGACTCACTTGGCAGTGACACTGGCTCTACAACCCCGAGGGGAGACACAAAGCGGCCATTAATATACGATGAAAGGCTGGATGCTACTAACGAGGTTCTAAATGCTACGGCTGATATTGATGTGGGACCTCACTACAACCTTTCGACTGCTGATGAGAGACCTGTGACGGACGTTAGCACCGAAGGTGATACACCAGCCGTCGATAATATTCCTGGAGAGAACACAGGAGAGAATACTAAGCCTGGAACTGCCAGTGACGCATCAGCTGGTGCTGATTCTGAACCCACTACCTCAAGCAACCTCGAAGAGGGTGATGTCTCAGGTGCTGCGGAACCATCACCTGATCCCACAAAGGTTGAATATTCAACCACAGAAACTACGAATAATTCTGAAGCACCCGATTCAACAGAATGATCGGGTCGGCAAGGTGACCTCCATCATCGTAATCCAAATAATGATTTTCTACTATATTTTCTTTCCAGTTTTTCTTACAAAAATTCCTTCTTTAACGTCATGACTGGGACATGAGATTTTGGCGATTAGAGGTTTTACGCACATATACAGGGTGGCGCATAGCATACCCTTTGATTTCATAAATGGGAGCGGGGAGCGGGAGTTTTGTTTTGGAGTAATACCGTACTATGTACGAGGTTTTTTTGTCATTTTTGAGGAAAAGGGGGTGGGCGATACACTTCTGTTTATTTTATTATGTGGACATGCCGCAACGGATGGATACATGCGGAATGTAAGCTTTGGGATTTCATGAATTAGGGATTGAGGAGAATGTTTCTCCAGAAGGGAAGCATTCGATCCTCTTTTCTCGTCGATGAAAGATCGTGATTTTTGAAGAGGGGCGCGGAATTTCAAGGAGGTTGAATGGTCTACGTTTGATTAATGTGCATCCGATATTGCATGGCTTGCGGGTTGGGTGATTGCAAAGAAGGAAAGGAATGCCATGTATGAGTGATTGAGTTGTGTATATTAGATTTGGCTTCTTGAATAAGAAGCCAGACAACGATGGGAAGGGATTTGTTTATTGGGAAAAATAAGATGAGCTGGTGGCTGAGATACATTTGTGATATGAGAGCGAGTATGCGCGTGGATACAGCATAGCGTTGGGGCGGGATGAAATTAAATGGCGTGTGTATTTTTCAAGAGGGGGGGGAGGGAAAGGGGGATGTATGATTCGTACTTGACATAATATGTATTTATGATTGATGCTGGTCAATGAGAAGGTGGAAGAGTAGAGAGTAGAGATGGGAAGGGCCGAGCGTGGAGGGGTGGAAGAAGAATGGTAGAAGAGGTTGCGCGCGAGCAAGGACTTAGATGAAATGATTGAATGGGAAATGCACATCCGACAATAATATGAAATGAAATGAAAAATGCAAAATGAAAGAAATAGTCTGTGTGTTTTTTTGATGTAGAGGGCATAATGAACGTGGTATAATGTTATGCGATATGATATAATGTAAGTTTTATAAGTATTTAGTGAGATATAAAGTTGGTTATTCATTCTTTCAAACAATTAACTAAGCTGATCAAACGTGAGCGGATCTCATATCATTCCTGCGTTTTCCTATTCTTTCAGATTGTGAAATTGTACAATATCATTTATTTCAAATAAATACTATAATAAGCCTGTATATATAACGTAGTTTATCAGGGCGTGCATCATATCAATACATATACTACTTTTACCTCAATTTATACTCTTTAATCTTAACATATAATTTATTAATTATTTATTATGTAATCGAATAATAAAAAAGGGAGAATACTTTTAGCTATTAAAATTATCAAAAAAACAAAAAACTTTCAATTCGAAAGATTATTAAACTATATAATATTATATATATAATATTTATTTAAAGAATAAATAACGTGTTTTATCACCGAGTGGATCATATTACCGAATGGATCATTTGAAAATACATCAAAATTAACTATTTTTAAATATTCTTATTTTAATAATCAATCATTATTTCTAAAAATTGAAAGATTTAAAATAATAATAATAATTTAACTTTTTAGAAATTTAGTTTTTATATAAATTTCTTTATTAAATTTAATAAAAATTCGAAAATATTATAATTTTTGTTACAAAAAAACTATTTCTATAATAATTCTTATATTAATTTGAATATTCGAAAAAAATTAGATTTTTATAATAAGCTTTTAATCAGATTTTATATGTTAAATTTTTAAAAAATTCTATTAATAAATAAATAAAGTGTATGGTTATATATAGACGAATTTTGTATGTAAATTGAGTGATCCACTCGGTGATAAAACATGTTAAAACAATTTTTGTAATTAAATTTTGATTATAGAATTTGAATTTATTAAAATAAAAGAGCAAATAATTATTTTATATATTCTTAATATAAATTTAAAAGGTTTTTCTTTTAAATTTAAAGGAATAAAAGATATAATAAATTATATTCTCGAATCGAGAAAAAGAAAAAACTATTGAAAAACTTTGAGCATATTGATTTGTAAAATGATATAAAAAATTAAAGATATATTTTAATTATATTTATAATTTTTAAAAAGTTTTTTGTAAGGATTCTAAACTTCTTAAAAAATGGGTTTGATTAGTTATAAATATACAAACAAAATATAGTATTTTGGATAAAGATTTCTATAATTTCGATGAAATAGACTTTATAATAGAAATTATATATATAACAATAGTTATTATTAATATTAGAAAATATAATAGAAATAAATTAGTATAATTAAACAATCGAGAATGAATTATAGTAATAATATATAAGAATAAAAAGAATAAAATTATTCCTTTATTTCTAATAATTTAAAAATAGATTTATTTCTTTAATTGATATATTAAAACTAGTCTTTTTATAAACTAAATTATTAAATCTATATTTAATAAATGAATAAATAATGAAATAGATTTAGAATAATTAAAACATTTTAATAAATATATTAAAAATTGAAGAAAAAGTAAATATCGAATATTAATATTAAATAAATATAAAAGTTATAAATCAATATTATTTCAAAATTATTATAAAAAGAATGATATTAAATGTATATATTTACTATTATATTCAAATTATTTAATTCAATTATTTGATATAGATTGTTTTAGTAATTTAAAATATTTATATAATAATCAAATTAATAGATTTATTAAGATATATATCAATTATATTTCAAAAATTAAATTCTTTATAGTTTTTAAAGTTATATATAAAAAATCAATTATCTTTTAGAATATTAAATCAGAATTCCAAAAAATAGATTTAATCTTATTTAATTCTAAAACTATATTCTCGAAATTAGATATTTGAATTTATATATCTATTTTCTCCTTCTTTAATTTAAATTAATAAATCTCTTAAATCTTTTATAATCTAAATAAAGCTCTTTTTCAATTAATATTAATCAAATCTTAAATAATTTATTATTGATTAAATTTGTTTATATCTATATTTGAAATTATACTAATTTTAATTAAAGATATAAAATAATTAGTTTATAAAAATATATTTTTAAATACAAAGATTTATATATTTTGAATAATAAATAAAGTATTAAATAAATATTAATATATATAAAAAATCTAATTATATTAAAGAAAAATATTTATTAAACAAAAAACTCTTAATATATTATTTCAATAAAAAATTAATATTCAAAATTAATATAATAAATATTAAAAAAAGAGTAAATCTAATAAAAAAGCATTTTTTATTTAATATTATAATAAATATAAAAAAATAGATTATAATATAAGAATCTATTAAAATAATATAATAGATTCTAGATTATTAAATTCTAAATAGTTTTAATTAATTGATTCAATTATTATTAAATAATATAAATTTGAAAGTGTAAAATGAGGTAAAAGTGGTGCACGCATTGATAAACTATATTACATTCATCTTTATATACCTATACTCAGAACCACCTATCTATACCCACCCCCACCCCCACCCCCATCTCCATCCCCAAATAATCAAATTCACATTCAAACTCAAATTCCAATCACAATCCAACGAACCCAGCCTATAAATTAAGCCAACCAAAATAATTCAAATCAAATGAAACCTATATACCACTCTCCGCATCCCTCTCCGTTCTCGCCTCCTCACAAATGCGGCACCCCCGCGCTCGCCAATCCCAAGTTAACAATACTGACCACGCCCTCTCCGAGAATCAATCCGCTCGCCAAGACGACGATGGGGGTTTCTTCTTGTTTGCGATAGGAGCGCCAGTAGAGATTGATGAAACCGCCTATTGCGCGGGCGAGCGTGAAGGCGGGGGTGTTGTACATACCTTTTTGAGGTGGTTAGTTTATTGATATGTTGGTTGTTGTGGGGGGAGAGGAAGAGAAAAGAGGGGAAGCAAAAGAAATAAAGGAAACATACCAACAGCCACCGCGATCCCCCCAGGAACATAATCGTACCACCAAACTCTCTTCCCCTTCGCCCATATCCTTAACAACGTCGTTCCCGTGAAAATGACGGCTGCTCCCATCGCCCACTGCGCAGCCATGTCTGGTAATCCTTTTCCCGTGACCAATCTCGCCGTGAAAATCCAAACATACCCCGTTGGAACCTGGAACAAATCTCCCGGAACCTGATATACATTTGTATAAAGTTTATAGATGAGCGCACTAACCACTGCACCGACAGCACTGCCAATGATTTGACCCCAAAATTGTGCATTTGGCGCTGCGCCCAACAAATGACCAGTTTTGAGATCTTGCATTAGATCACCTGCTTGGAGGGCGCCTGCTTCGGAAACGGCGCCGGCAACGAGATTTATGAGGATAGAGTTTTTGTTGCTTTGGGGAATTATGAGGGCGAAAAATAGTTGGGCTAATTTTGAGATTCCGGAAACGGGGTTGAGGTCTGTTTCTCCGAGAGCGCGGACGCCCATTATTGAGAGAACAAGGGCTACTGGGACGGAGATGATGGTTGCGTAGAGGGGAATTAATCCTTCGAATACGATGCGGATGCTAAATATGCAGAAGACGATGGAGAGGATGAGGCCTATCCAGACAGTGCGGGAATTAACGAGATGTTCTAAAGGGGCGTCGGGTTCTGGTAGATCTTTCAATTCTGGCTGAAGGTTGTTGCTGGAAAATGATGATCCGTTACTGGTAGTTGATACGTTTTGATCCCTACGACCAGAAGATTCTTCTCCGTTTATAGGCACGTATCCCGTGTTCGATTGTGGTGCTCCAAATGAAAGAAGACCCAACCAATCCCGTCTCTTAATCTTTTGTTGAGTCTCACTAGCAAAATCTCCGCTATTATTGATCAAAGGGCTGAGGGCAATGTATCCAAGACTGATCACAGAGTCCGCTAACATTATAGCTAACGAAATCCAAACAATCCAGCCTTTACTTCCTGTTTCCCAATCACTAACTGGCCCAGGAGCCCAACCCCTATTCTTCGCGAGAGGTGAGAGTATTCCCCAGCCAACAATAGCTCCAAGAAGCATATGTGTAGTTGTCGCTGGACCCATAATGATTCCCTGTCCAACGTATGCGAGGGACGGATTCAAAGTCCATAACCAATTTTGCGCAATTGCTGTTCCGAAAATTGGTAATTTCCGCAGTATGGGAAAGAAATAAGTTCCAAGTGTATAAAGTCCTGATATTCCAAATGACATCACTAACAACTTAACCTTTGATTTCCAGCTGCTACTTTCAGCCTTGCTCACCTCCTCAACATCCGCCACACTCTCATCTGTATAATTTCTAGACTCTCTTTCGTTCATACCGTCTATCCCATCTAGGTCTTCGGAAGTCGAGACAGGCGGTCCACCTGCAGTCGTCTCTTTACCATGTAAAACGCCAATCATCAACGCAGTCGCTGTACCGGATGGAAACTTCAATTTCTCTTTAATAATAACTTGTCGTCTCAACGGAACCGCAAACACCACCCCGAAAAAGCACAATCCCAACGACCAGAGGATAAGTTTCCAAGTACTTAAGAAAATTGGCCCCTGTTCCTCCTTCTTCAACATATAATTTAATGCTGGCATAACCCCCACGAATCCACAACCCAATGGCATTGTTCCCATTGATCCAGCGACCGTTTGAACTAATACGTTCTCCACCGGCGTAAATGGTAAATCAAGATGTTTCGACAGAGTTTTGAAGAATGCGAATCCGATCAGGGAAGCCGGCATGGCCATGGAAGAAACCCAACCGGTCTGCAGACCAAAATACATATTGGAAAAGCATATTATCAATCCGACGCCGAGTCCAACAAGTATACCTCGCACTGTGAAATTCTGTCCTTCTTCCGCATGTACAGCTATGAACCTTCGTTGCTCGCTTCGTCTACGACGGAGTGCATTGTCGTTGTCTTCAGATGTGCGAGTGGAGATTGATTGGTAGTCCGGAGACTGTGTTGTGCCTCTATCGGGCGCCATTGTTGTTGTGGAGTCGGTCGATAACCTTGATGGATTGAATCAGTCGATAAAGATATATATATGTACATGGAAGCGATATAGCTGCCGTCTGAATACCACGCTAGCCGGAACAAATGAATGATATAGCCATCATCGGTCGTTTGGTAGCGAGTTCAAACAATGAGCAGAAAAGGTTATGGTCGATACCTATCGCTGACCAATGCCGGGATACGCGATTACAATGAGGTAGGGATCATATTTCGTCATGCATATTACCTATCTCCCGAGCTTATCTCCAAGATATCTCCGAAAGAGAGTAAAAGAATTGATGGTTATAAATATCTTCAATTCGGATAGATAAAGAACAATGGAAATGATTTATCAAAATAAATACACCAAGAATTCTCAAGTGAAGTTTCTTGAAAAGGAAAATTCGCAAATACTAGCTAGAATTCATTCATGTTCGGGGTGTCGAACATTGAAATCTTTAAGTCACACGAATAGCATATAATTTGGGAAATGGTTGTGGAGATCTACTTTATTTAAACTACGATTATACTCAATTTTTCCCTAAGTATGGACTTGCTACTCCAGCAAGAGCTATTCTTGCAAGACCAAGCTCAGTGAAACTGACAATCTGTACCCTACTGCCAAGGGTTTTATGGTACGCTTGACTTCAGCAAATCATCCCATTTTATCATTTCATCTACCAACCAAGTAGTTTATCTCATCTTCCACGTTTGAGATTTGGCAGCCTCCTCACCATCAAACTTCCAGTCCATGCCGATAGTTAGAGCTCTTGAATAATCATCGGCAACTAGATACTCTAACTCTCCACTGATTTGCTCACCTGCCTTATGTTCCTTTGGCTGATGTTTAGCAGTATCGATGAGCAACACACCTTGTTTCCAATGTGTTACCTTAGCTCTTGGACCTGTTGTAAATGCAACTCCCTTTTTCTCTTCCTTGGCCCATTCCTCAGCTTTTGCATTCTCAGGAACCTCGTCTTTTCGTGAGGGCATGAAGAAGCTGTCAAACCAAATCATGAAGCCATCCAATGTGTCGACATCCTGGGTGAGCTTCGACTCCCATTTTCTCTTGAAAGTAAGATCTTTGACTGTGGTTGTGTGCAGACTTAATTGCAAGAATGGGAAGGGCTCGCCGCAGATCGTACTAGCTGGCATATCGAGGACTTGTGTATCGTCATGAATTCCGGCTTGCATTGCTTTCATATCGAATCCATAAACATCTCTCCAGAAATCGATGTGATCGGCGACGTAATCTGGATCAGCAACGGGAGCAACCCACATGTTCATGTGACTTGGAACCATTAAACCATCAGGCTTCAAGTACTTGTCTCGTGCCCAAATGACACTGTCGAGCATAGCTTCATACAGCAAGCAATAGCCCATCCATTCACTAACGATAATGTCGACGTGTTGAACAGGGAGAATGACTTCCTCAACTTTACCCTTGAGTAAAGTAATTTTATCGGCGAAGCCGTTGTTGAATATATTCTCGCGGGCTTTCTCAATGATATCTGAATTGTCGACACCAATCACTCGAGCTGCACCAGCTTTGGCACAGAACATACTAAGAATACCTGTGCCACATCCTACATCCAAAACAATCTTTCCGGCAAAAAGAGACTTGTTGTTGTAGATGAAGTCACGATAGGCATCGGTACGAACAGTATCTTTCAGCATGGTCTCATGGATATCTGAGAGACGTTAGTTAGGCAGTATGGAATGGAAAGTGGGCAGATATCTAACCATTGTATGAATAAGACGTAAAATATTGGCTATCATCATCTCGCTTCTCCTCCTTTTTGGCTTCAGAAGGTCCCGCGGACTTGTTCCAACGTTCATCCAGAGTTTCATTGACAGTGTTTCTGTAATTTTCAAATTGAGATTGAATTCTTCTGAGCTCTTCTTCTAACTCAAATACACGAGCGACGAGGGGCCCGGATTCGACTTCCTTGCCATTTCCTGTGCCTTCATTTTGTTCGACGATATCAGGAAGATCATCGAGGCAGAAAAGAAAAGCATCATCCTCCAAAACTGGCTTGAGGTATTTCTCATCTTCCAAGTCGGCCTTGGAAATATTTTGAGAAGGCTTCTCACCACTTTGAGTCTTGGATCTTAGATAATTGGTAAGTTTGATACTGCCATAAAAGTCTAGGCCCAATCTTTGTCTGACTTCTAAGAAATCAAAGCCATACTTCTCCTTGCAATGTTGAATCATAGCAATCATATCAGAGAAAACTTCATCATCTAATAATGATACAAATTGGTTTTGTTCTTCTTCTTCTGGCTCAGCATCTTCCCATCCCTCATCATCTTTCAAATCAAGGATATCAGACGCCTCAGAACTACCAGAATCTGATGGTGCATACTTCTCGATATCGGGAACCTGGGCAGACATTTTATAGGATTTTATATCGAATTCTCACTTTTTTGTCAAAAAACAATAATAACGGAGATTCTGGTAAAGAGATATCAAATGTAAATAAATTGATTACTCGAAAATCATCTGGATTTTTTTCATGTGGGATTGAGGATTTTTTTTTCTTCATCAATTCACTATCAGCACGTGTTTTTCCATGATAAGAGTCGAGGATAGGAAACTTCTCCGGAATGCATCAGATAGATTGAAGAAGATGAACAGGTATCAAATTAATGATTGTTTTATCTGCACCCATAACACCATAACAAGAATGTACTATCGTTGTTCTCGATAACAGATTGATGATTGAAAGAAAACCATGCAATATAAACTTCATCTATCAAAAACCAAAGACTTCTACAATGAACATCCCATCGTTAACGTTGCCGGGGAAATAAACCAGGATGGTTCGCTTAAACTTCGGGAAAACTCCTAAATATCAATATCGTAGACACTGGTAAGGTTAAGGTTCGATGGAAAGTGGAAGGAAGGTCCTAGGATGAAATCATATTATGATTGCATACATCTTTCAAAAACGGTTCAACTACATATTAAAAATGTCACGATATTGACAAATGATCTCATACATGTTCATGCCAATTTCACAAGTTATTTGGAAAATCCTTGTTGAATGCCAACACATCGGATTTTGATCGAGCCACCGTAAACACAAGAAGAGAAGCTCAAGATAATCGCAAACAATTTGACCTCCAGTACGAAATATGTCCTTTCTATTCGGGCGAAAGCCGCGTCCCAATACGGTGGATCTATCGAAGCAGGCCAGAGACTTGATATTGAAGCTCGATGGCCCTGGAGGTGCTGTGAAGGTATATATATTTTTGGCGCATTGGGATCAGCAGTAAACTATGGATGAACTGACTATTCAACAGGCTGAAGAGCTGGCAAAAGCTCTATCTCAAATGAAATTCATCCTACAAGGAACACAGGGTTAGTTATTTTGTTCATTTATGACTTGCCTTGCTGCAAATTACTGATTCCCTCTCAGAAATAGAAAGCACCCCCGAGCAAGTACATCAGCTTGTAACTGGAATGATCCAGGAAGATCTACTTTACCTCCTCGCCGTTAATTTATATCGTCTTCCCTTCGAATCGAGAAAAGACGCCCAGGTTATATTCTCCTATGTCCTACGGTTCCGACCCGCAACAGCATCACCAAAGAGTGAACCTATGGCGCTTAGTTATGTTATAAATAATAGACCGGAAGTACTGGTTGAACTATGCAATGGTTACGAACATAAAGAAAGTGCTACACCTGCTGGTACAGTTCTACGAGAGGTTCTAAAGAGTGATGCTGCAGCGGCAATCATTCTGTACAACGATATCAAGGAGGGAGATGCTAGCACAAAGGGCTTGACTGCTATACAACCCGAAATCAAACAGACTGGAGAGGGAGTCTTCTGGAAATTCTTCAATTGGATCGACCAAGGATCATTCGAGGTTGGAGCAGATGCTTTCACAACTTTTAGGGTAAGCAATGCATTCATTTTGGTAAGAATAAAGCTAATGCAGGTACAGGAACTGTTGACCAAGCACAAACAAATTGTAGCACAATATTTGGCAACAAATTTCGATATGTTTTTCGATAAGTACAACAATATTCTAGTCCAATCAGCAAGTTATGTTACCAAAAGGCAGTCCATAAAACTTCTTGGTGAGATCCTTCTGGACCGAGCCAATTATGCTGTCATGACAGCATATGTTGACAGAGGAGAACATTTAAAGATTTGCATGAATCTTCTTCGGGATGAGAGGAAGATGGTACAATATGAAGGATTCCATGTCTTCAAAGTCTTTGTGGCAAACCCACATAAATCCATGGCTGTACAGAGGATACTGCTCAATAACCGGGAAAGGTTATTGAATTTCTTAAAACATTTCTTAGAAGATCGTACAGATGATGAGCAATTCATTGACGAGAGAGAGTTCTTGATCAAGCAGATAGAGAGAATGCCACCACAACCTGTTGAGCCGGCTCAAAAGCCTGCACTTTTAATGGGTCGTTAAATGGAGAAGGTGAAGGAAGAAGCTAGAGAGGAGTCGATAGACATTGATGAAATGAGACACATGGGTGGGCATTGATTGCTGGATACGACATCAGCATAATCGGAGTTGGGAGCATTAGGTTTTGAATGAATGAATGATGAACGGATTGGCGGCGATCATTGTACACAGCACAGGCGTTTTTACAATTGTGGTGCTATTAATTTCAAAGATAGATCATGAAGTCTCAAATAAGAAAGGAAATCAAATACAATCAGTGTCCAAACCAATGGTCTAGTGATATGGCATTTGCATTTTGTCTTGGAGAAAGAAAAGGCTGATGCATGCTTGTACCGGTACTTGAGGTGAATTGACATCGCTGATCTAAGCCAAATCCAGACTAGTGGCCGTCGCGCTTGAACGCGAAAGGCTGAGAAGTAATTGTAACTATTAATCAAGTTGACCTCCGGGAGTGTCCAACGGAACAAATCAGAGTTTCTGCATCAACAGTCTCACCGGGAAAGAACCTGAAAGGTCGCAAATTCCAATTTTAGATTATTATCTGGCCCAATCATTGAACCTTCCCCAAGCGCCAATTCGCATCTGTAGTCTTCAAGATGCAGGCGCAATACCGTTCCTATCAACAAGGGACACCTTCACGGGCGTCTCACGGTGGTGGTAATAGAAGAGGTATAGGTATGTATATGCACAAAACAAATATTGCGCCCAGTCATCTCATATTGAACGTTGATTTTCCCATCAACGAGTCCTCTTTTTCAAACAATATATCTCTCTTCTCAGCCTGTAATTCATCAAGTCAAATTTTGTCCTGTGTTGCTAAAAACATGTACTCTAGTTTATAAATTTATCATCTTGGACCGAGCTAATGCGCAATTGTAGCACCTGCGGCCGCCGCACAAACTAGAGAACAAATGTCGGCCCAACAATATCAACAGCAGCAGCAGCTTATCCTCAAGCAAAAGGAAGCGGCGAAAAAGAGAGCAAGCGAACCAACGGATAAAAACATTCCAGACGGAGTAGAGGATGTGGTTATTGGGGATGGTGTGCAGAGATATAGAGAGTTGAGAGACCTTGAAAGAAGATTGGATGCGACAATGACTAGGAAGAGACTGGACATCCGAGAAAGTGTGGATAGGAATGTTAAGGTTTGTTATCAAGAGTATGGCCAGTCCGGGTAGGGCTGATTATTTACAGAGACATCGAACGTTAAGACTTTGGATCAGTAATACTGTGGAAGATCAACCTTGGCAATCAGATAATACATTGGATGTCGATGCTTTTGATTTCAGCACCAATATGGACTCTTCATTTCGGGTTAAGATTGAAGGAAGATTATTGGATGACGATGAGGAGGAAAGTGATGATAGCGATGACGAGGATGAGGAAGCGGAAGCGGAAGCGGGTGCCGATTCAATGGATGTGGATAAGAAGAAGAAGACGAGACCTCCGGGACGACTTTATAGATTTTCACATTTCTTTAAATCTATGACAGTCGACTTTGATCGAAATCAACGAACCAAAGACGGAGCAGATCAGAGTGTGGAGTGGAAGAAACCTAGTGTTGCGCCAAATGCCAATGGTCTTCCAGCAGCTGCAGACTTTGACCAATTAGAATTCAAAAGGTCAGGCGATGAGAATTGCAATATTGTTATCAACCTGGTCCGCGATGAAACACCCGAAAGATTCCAATTAAGTCCGGTTCTCGCAGCTATCTTGGATACTAATGTTGGTACTCGTGAAGAAGTCACAATGGGTATCTGGAGTTATATCAAAGCCATGGGACTTGCAGACGATGATGAAAAGAGAACTTTCGAGCTTGACGAGAGACTCAGACCAGTATGTTGATTACTAGATTTTTCCGATTATCCACACTAACACTATATAGCTTTTCCCAGGTCGAGAAAAAGGGTATTGGCCCCAGCTTGGTGATGCCATTATATCACATACTACAATTCTCCAGCCAGTTCGTCTCCATTACACTATCCGTGTAGACAAAGAGTTTCACGAAAACCCTCAACCAACGATCTATGACGTGCAAGTAACAGTGGAGGATCCCTTGAAAGCTGCCCTCGAAGCTGCCACCAGAAACCCCGCTTACGCTGCCAATCTTCTTGAGCTCGCAACGTTAGATAAACAACTCGCGGTCATGGTCCAAGCCATTGCTAATTCCAAATCAAAACACTCATTCTTTGATGCCCTTTCGAAAAATCCTACGGAATTTATTAGAAAATGGATCAGTTCGCAAAAGAGAGATTTGGAAATCATTGCTGGTGATGGAATGAGAGGCGGTGGAGAGGATGCTACAAGCGATGAATGGAGAAAGGGGGGTGCAGATGGTGTTTGGGGAAGTACTAATGTGAAGGAACTTGCCGCTTTGATGATTAGTACTGGAAAAGTCAGGACTACAGTTTAGAATCTTGAAGCCGATTCTTTGGAGGGAGATAGATTAGTAAGGTATGGGATTAAGATTGAAGATCGGTTTTCATTCATGATATCAAGATTATTTGGAGGGAGTTAGGAATTGATTCGGTGGAATGGATGGAATGATCTTCTGTTTGTGTGTAATAATTATTGTATGGATAAATAGGGGATTCCTAGAAATAGGCGATGAGACGCGAGATGAGATTAAAACGAAGAACGAGTATTAGCAAAAATGACACTTTCAAGGCAATGACTTAGCATCTGATACTGACGCCTTGGTGCTTGAAGGAGATACGAGGCTGTTCGGCGATAAGATAACATTGGATTAATTGAATTGATATTTACTAGCTCAAATTTGGTGTTGGTAACCGATTTCCCCACTATGTGCACGTCCCTACTACGTGCACGACTTTGGAAATATCAACATTATGGCTTCAAACATCGATGATATGCCTTTAGAGGCTCGTATAGAGCTTGCATTAGATCATTTGAAAGGGGTTCAAGCTCCTAAATACACCCAGACAGCTAATTTCTTCAAAATTGATCGATCCACGCTCTCCCGGCGGCATAGAGGTAAAACCACCTCGAGAAAACAGTTCCTCTCCGATACGAAACAAGCGCTTTCTAGTGATCAGGAGGAGGTTTTAATTGATCAAATCAACAAGCTGACACAGAGATCTATCCCTCCTACAAGCCGCATAGTCAGAAACCTTGCAGAAGAGATCCTAGGCAGAGAGGTGGGAAAGAACTGGACTAGCAATTTTGTCAAGAGGCATTCAACACGTCTTAAAAGTCGGTATCTCCGTTGCATTGATAATTTGCGTGTGAAAGCCGATAATGTTGCTATATTTGATTACTTTTATGATCTGGTTTGAGCTATTTTCTATTGTTGTTGATCTTTATTACCTAAAACGCTCTTGCTAATACCCCTCTTTTTTTAATTTAGTTGATAAAAGTGACCATAAAATACGATATACGGCCGAGAGATATATACAATTGGGACGAGAAGGGCTTTATGATCGGTATGGGGAGGACTATGAAGAGGATAATGAGTGCTAGCGCCTATAATAGAGGCAGAGTGACAAAAGCTAGGCAAGATGGATCAAGAGAGTTTATTACTCTACTGGCAGCTATATGTGCTGATGGGACAGCTCTCCCTCCCGCTCTTATTTATAAAGGAGACTCAGGGGATCTACAAAATACATGGGTTCAGGATGTAGGGGAGAAGGATAAAGCCTATTTTGGAGCCTCAAGCAATGGGTGGTCGTCGAATGCTTTTGGCCTATATTGGCTTATAAACGTATTCGACCCTGCTACACGTCGAAAAGCAGGTGGAAGATATCGTCTACTTATTGTCGATGGTCACTCTAGTCATGTCAATATGGAATTCCTTTCAAAATGCGATGAATTAAAGATTATTGTCTTAATTCTCCCCCCTCATTCTACACATCGACTACAGCCTCTCGACGTTGGAACCTTCGGTGCCCTTTCAACGAATTACAGTACATTATTGAATGATTTGATGCACAATAGCGGGGGAATTGTTGGTATGACAAAGCGCATGTTTTGGGGCATATTTAAAAAGGCTTGGGAGCTCACTTGTACGAGGCATAATATCTTACGATCCTTCGAAAAAACGGGCATATATCCTATGAATAGGAGTCTTACGATCGACTGTATTGCTCCGGAAGCTCCTTCTACGCCACCTACATCATTTAAAACTCGCAGGGATGCTCTTGCTACACCGTATACGTCAAAAGCGATGCGTAGAATGAAATTAGAATTTCGTCGCGCTCCCACCCATGAGATCACTTTAAAGCTTTTTAAGGCTGCAACTACATTAGGAGCTGAAGCTTCTATACAGGGGCATAGATCTAAAGGTTTAGAAGAGGCTCTAAAGCTTGAAAAAAGGAAAAGAGCTCGTTCAAAGCGTTTAAATCTCATTGGAGAGGAGGGGAATGGTGCGTTTTTATGGTCACCCTCTGCTATTATTAAAGCTAGAGCGTATCAAGAAGATAAAGCACTTAAAGAGGAGCAAGAGAAGGAAGCTAAGCTTCAAATAAAAGCTGAAAAGAAAGCTGAGAAGGAACGGAAGGAGATTGAGACGAAAGAGAGAGTATTGCAGAGGGAGGTTGATCGTCAGATTGCACGTGATGCGAAAGAGGAGGTTAAAAAGACTCTAAAATCAACGAAATCTCCAATCAAAAGAGATAAAAAGTTCCCCAAAGCTTCTTCTACTATAGATCTAACATCAACAAAGACTATAGAGCTCTCTGATGCTGTAGAGGCTAATAATTCGAAGGAGAAGGAGGAGGAGGTCATATTGCGATCTAGTAGAGGGCGAGCACTACGAGTTCCATCGAAATTCAAAATCTGAAGATTTTATTATGTTTTTAGATAGTATTATATCTTGTCATTTATCAATTAAATTGCTAGCTCTTTATCTTATAAATTGGAATTGTTATTAATTTTTAAAGTGATTCAAAATGGGTGATCAAGATCGTGCATATAGCAGGGACGTGCACGTAGTAGGGAAATCGGTTACGATTGAATGCCAGTCAAAATACATTATCATTGCAGTCTCTATTTACTAATTGCTTTTTTCTGTACATAGCTTAGCTCCCGTCTCTAAGAAAAAGGACAACATTGACAGGACTTATGTAGTGGGTGCTACGTCATCTATACTCTCGTCTTATAATCAATTAGAACTTAAAGGTTAAAAGCTCTTTCTGCATATCGATCATACATTTAGTAATGCACTTAACATAGTTTCTGGCAAGCAAACTCACTAATTTTCAGTCCCGTATTCATTCACACCGAGTACCTAGGTAAATAGCTACCCCTGCTACTGTGTGTGTGTGTAAACCCGACAACTCCGAAATACATTAAGCCTTTCTGAATTGAAGGTTATCTCCTATGTCCTATTTCCAGATGCAAAGAATCCAGACGCTTTTACAACCCACAGTATTCATCTAATCACATCGTACATCTAAAGCTTATTCCATAGTAGGAAAGATGTACGTTCGAATTTATAAAGTGATACGTCACAATGCAGACGAGCTGAGCTCAATTAACCCCTCATCTGAGTCATCTCATTCTTCGAAGCGCTTTAGAAAGTAACAGCAGATCCTTCCCCTCCTTCCTCCCAACCCTTCTATAAAGCTTCTCAATCATACAAATGAAGAGATCATTTCCTCTCCAAACTATATTCCAAACCTCAAGATCAAGATTCTATTCCTCACAAACTCATCGTTCAATATCACTGCTGCAAGTAAAGCTTCACAACATCAACGCGTCTCCTTCGTCATCCATCTCCAACTCGGGTCTTCCACACCAACAGCGTGTCACAGGATCCAACAACTTTTCTCAATTTTCTGACACCAGTTCCCGATTTACGAAATCGTTTCATACGCACCCATCACGTTCTAACAAGAATACCAAAACTTCTGCAAATATGTCACCCATCAATTCCTTGAAGCCAGGTAACACAGCCTTGATCACGGGTGGCGCCTCAGGAATCGGATTTAGTTTTGCGGAAAAATGTGTAAAGGCGGGATTGAACGTTATTCTGGTTGATAACAATGGAGACAATCTGGGGGCTGCGCAGATGTATTTGAGTCAGTTGAATGGGGAGGGACAGGTGGTAGGGTTGAATATTGATGTTGGAGTTGAGGAGGACTGGGAGAGTATTAAGGATGTTGTGGAGGGGGATTTTGATGGTACGTTTCTGCTTTTTTGGGGAGTTTGTCTCTGATTCTGGGGGATGGATACATGAGTTTCTACCTATTCATGGAATCGAAGAATAGAACAGGGAAAAAGAAAGATAAATAAACAAGTAAACTAACCGCTCCCAGGAACCCTCCACATCCTTTTCCTCAACGCAGGATTTTCTACCCGCGGCTCCTTCGCCACCCCCTCCTCCTCTTCATACTTCAGCAAAATCCTCTCTGTAAACCTCTTCGGTGTCATAAACGGCATCAACACCCTCCTCCCCTCCATAACATCCCACACCAACCCCTCCTCTATCATCATCACGGGTTCCAAACAAGGAATCACCAATCCCCCCGGAAACCCCGCTTACAACGCCTCGAAAGCCGCTGTCAAGACGCTCGCCGAACATCTCTCCTACGATTTGCGCGAGAAGAAAAATGTAGGTGTTCATCTCTTCGTGCCCGGGTGGACATACACCGGCTTGACAGGGAGTGGCTCGCCTTTTATCGTTAATGCGGATAAGGCGGAGAAAGCGGGGTTGGAGAAGAAACCCAAGGGAGCGTGGTCTGCAGATCAGGTGACGGAGTATCTAGAGGAGAAGATGGGAGAGGGGAAATTCTACATCGTGTGTCCGGATGGGGATGTGAGTGAGGAGATGGATCGTAAGAGGATGGCGTGGGGAGCGGGAGATATTGTAAATGGGAGATTACCGTTGAGTAGGTGGAGGGAGGAATATAAGTCGGAGTTTGAAGAGTTTGTGAAGAAAGATTTGTGAGGGGTGTGTGCTTGTGAGTTGTTATCAATGAGAAGGATGAGGGGTTGAGATGGGATGAAAATTGAATGATTAGCGATTGCTACTGCTATTGCGATTGTCATCGATACTAAAGTAAAGTGATGTGATGTGATGTTAAACCTCACATCCCCAAGAAACCCCCATCCCTACGTACCCAACATTCCCACTTTACTAGAGCTCGAATCAAAGCAAGGTAAATCGAACAGTACCTACCAGCCATGTATATATGAATAATTATCAAAAATCTGCATCCATATATACCCCCTCGCAGTGAATAAATCATAACACTTATCTACCTACCTGCTTATCTACACACTCATATCATTCATTTCCAATTACTTGGTCCAATTATATACGCAGTACATAATACATAGTAAATATAAATCCAGCAGATCTGCCTAGGTACTAAATACATTCAACTTTCCTATTCATATATTGATTCATCTGTCCCATTTATATATCGATTTATCTATATACCTATTCATCTATCGACCTATCTATCTAACTATCCATCTATACCTCCTTAATCCCCTCTCACCTTCCCTCCTTCAAGATGAGAAATGAGATATGAGATTTGATATGAACTATCACACACACACACACACACACACACACACACACACATTCCAGACAGAGAAGAAAAAATCATGCAAACCTCCAATATACAATATACAATATACACATCAATTGATTTAGTAACCTCTCATCTTCTCTTCTCTTCTCTCCTTTTCATCCATTATATATATCACAACTCTTCTCCTTTCAATTCATCTCATCTCATCTAATCAGCACTCTTCAAGGATGTTCATTTTTGATATTCTCAAAGTCTTTCTTATATCTGTATTGATTTGCCCATGCATTTGTATTTGCATTTGCATTTATCTTCTTTCTCCATAATCTTACGCCGTACTAAACCGCGCCATACTAATCCATCCATTCTACCATCCCATCCCATCCCATCCCATCCAATCCTATCTTGGCTTTCCTCTTTCTTTTCCTCTTCCCCTCTGCCAAACCCTCCCATTCTCCTCTATCTTCAACTTCACCTTCCACACCTCTCTAAAACTAAACAACACATCAATCAAACATCCTACCATCGCACCCCATCCCATATCTCTCCTAAATCCCAATCCCAATACGAAAATCCCTCAAAACGCGATCGATTCCCAATCCCGCATTTCGAATTTTCAAATCCCAAAAGGTACCAAAAAAGAAAAAAGTGCTAGTGCCCATCTGTCCATATCCATTGTATCCCAGCAAGCTAAGTACCTAGTAGGTAGCGAATATAATTATTAAAAAAAACCTCTCTCTGGTCCATCTTTCATGATTCTCAAACACGAGCTGCCAATTGTAACAAAGGAAAAGAAGTAGGATGGAATACATCGAAATCAAAGATCCGCCGTGTACAAAAATTTTGAGATGGGATAACGCTCAACAAGGAAGGAAGAGAGAACACTCTTCAAAATACCCCAGCCTTGATTACATTTGCTTCACAGATGCAAATATATGAAGACCAGTGGGGGTTGTTCTCCGTCTCGACAAATCGTAGCAAAGAAATGGGTGATAGATGCACAGCGAGTTTGAAAGCGAAATTTGAGAGAGTAATGTAGCAGCTGAGAGTTATGGCTACGAAGAAAAGTAAAAGTAACAGAAATTCATGTCAAGTCGTTATAGATTGCTTCCAGCTCCATGAAACCGAGAAAGAAAGGGCTATCGAATGCTGCACTTCAGATGCACCAACGAAGTAAAAAATCCCGAGACCTTGCGCCACGCTAGCAAATGCCGATCGATAAATGGACAATGATTGGAAAAGAAATCATTTGATGTATGACAAATGGGATAGATTTATGGACTCGTGTTTTTCTAGAATTGCCGTGTCGCGGAAGTCTCGGAACCTAGGTCCAAACGCATTCCCACCCTAAATGACTCGAAAACTCGACGAATCTTATTCTTGAGCCCCACGGATAACCATTAGAAGGGTGTTGAAAGTCCGTTCTTAGATTGCCGTTTACTGAAACGATGTGACTTCTTTTTAGCGTCGCCCAAGGATTCTTCTCCCCCAAGGCTAGCTTGACTTTTGGTTAAGTGATTTCGACCTGACCGATCACTTGGACCATAATTATCTTGATAGATGCTTGGTCCATGAAGAGTGCTAGTAGGACTCGTGGCGGCGGACGACATATCAAATCCAGCGCCACTGTTATAAGAGCCAACCATATTTTGTGATAAAGCCATATCTTTGGCTTTTTCAATGGCTTCAATCCATTCCTGTACCGATGTTTTCGAAGGATCATTGGCGGTTGTTGAAGTCTTGGTATCTTCGAATGTATAATGTGTCCCGCGCTATTTATGATTAGTATTGGATAGATTGTTGGGTTTGGAATAACTTACTGTGTCCACGCACCACACAGATTGACCTTTGGAATCAGATTGCACTCTACATGAGCAATCGGAAGCTAGTAAGGAGATCTCTGTTTTAGTCTTCTTCTCATCGCCTCCCGCAGCAGCAAGAATAATTCTCGCACTAGATGTAACCATCACAAGCCTTGCTCTTTTCTTAGTCGTTGAACCTCCGAAAAATCTAGCAAATCCTCCCTTCTTTTCAGGAACTTCTTCACCATTCCTCGAATTGGGACTATGTGGTAACGGCGACGATATAACCATCAAGTTTCCCAATTTCAGGATGCGTTCATTGTTCCGTGTCAATACGGGTGACCATTCGATATCCAGCTGAGTTGGTGGAGGAAGTTCGGTGATTATCCTGGGTTGTGGCCTTGAATTGCCATTTGATGGAGTAGGTTGCGGTGGTACTCGTGATGCCGGCGGTGTGGTCGAAAATGTATTGTTGAGCATGATCAGTTGAGGTTCTTGCGCCGGTGGAACATAAGGCTTTAATCTGGGGGCTTTAACCTTCCACAGTTCGCGACTGAATCTAACTCCATCAAAAAATTCATGGTTTTTAATGTGCTCGATCGATAATCTTCTTTGTGGGTCAAGAATAAGGAGCCTTTCGACAAGATCTCTAGCAGCAGGGGGGAATCCTGGGGGGAACTCATACTCCAAACTGACAATCTTTTGAAAGGTTAAGTATTCATTCGCAGCTTTGAATGGAGGTCGGCCAGCCAAGAGCTGGTATATAATACACCCATACGCCCATAAATCACTAGCTTTGCAAGCATTTTTATCCGTCAACAATTCAGGGCTGACGTACTCTGCTGTCCCAACAAAAGAACTTGCTCTTGTTGATTCATCTTCGCCATTGCTAGTTATGTCATATGGCTTCGATAAGCCAGGAGCGGGGAGTAATTTAGCAGTTCCAAAGTCCGTGATCTTAATGTGCATTTTATCATCCAATAGAACATTTTCTGGCTTCAGATCTCGGTGTATCACGCCCTTCTGGTGCATACAGTCTATTGCCTCAAGAAGTTGAGCGCCGTAGAATCTTGTACACTCCACATCAAATGATCCAATCTTCTTCAATACTCCCAACAATTCTCCGCCGCTAGCGTACTCAAGGACGTAGTATAAACATGCGCTATCTTGGAAGGTGAAGAATAATCGAATGATGCCTGTGTAAAAATGTCAGAATAAAATGGCGCTGTGATGGGATGTGTGAATAACAAGAAAAAGACACCTGGATGGCACTCTTTTACAAGTCAGCCGGTGGCATCTTGCTTACCTGGGTGGTCTGATAATCGATTCAAAGTGTCTTTCTCTATATTCACATATTTGATCTTTTTCTCCTTAATTATATGCTTCTTGTCCAAGATCTTCACGGCATGATCTATTAGTGTCTGACGGTCGGTTGCAAATAACACAGTGCTGTATGAGCCCTCTCCTAAAGTTCGCCCAAAGATAAAATCTTGCACTCCCTTCCTTACTTGCTTTAAGTGTACTTTTCCATCCGCATCAACCTCCTCACGAACACCGACTGCGGCACCTCTAACTTTCCACTCCTCGGCGGTGACCACGTTTCCTTCGGTGTCATAATGTGTATTAGCAGCAGCCATGGAATGTGCCGGGTTATCGTAACCTCCGCCCACTCCTCTCGAAGTTCGCCTTGGTGGCACAGGCCCGTTACCCGGTGGCATGTTAAGGCTGTTATTATATGATCGTTCTCGATGACTCGCTTCTCTGGAGGGCACTCCTGCCTGCATTGCTGTGGCTGCCGACCTGGAATCACTCCTTGACGGTATTCCCCCGTGTATTGAAGATTGCGAAGATTCGCTTCTCACTCTGTACGATCCGTGATCTCTATTTGGAATTGCGTTTGGAGGAGGTTGCGCTGCGTAGACACCTGAGGTTGGTCGAGTGGCACCGGGAGGAGGATATGCTCGATTTCCGTTTTGCATTGGATGTGGTTGATATGGGGGAAATGCTTGTTGTTGTTGAGATTGATGATTCATTGGCATTGATTGTCGATAGGGCTTCGCTGCAACGGGTCTTGGCAGAGGCTCTTGTTGCGCCTGCACTTTTGTAGATTCACCACTACTCGATGCCGAGCGTGAACTCGGGCGTTTCGGATCTGAAGTCTGTGGAAATTCGGGGGTGGAGATAGAATTCGAAGAAGGGTCGGTAGGTGAGCCACGTCGGAGGATATTAAAGATGGAATGTCGTTTTGATTGCGTTTGGGAATCTGGGGTTTTCCGCGCGTCCTTGGATTCCGAAGAGGTCGAATCCGCGGCTTGATGTGGCATAAATGTCGATTCGTGATTTGTATGTTCGTGATTGCGATCATTTGAAGTTTCTAGAGTTGATGTACCGGACGATGCATCATCAGGATTAGCTATCCGCAAACCACCTAAGGATTGGGATAGGGATAAATCGTTCTCCATAATGGCCCTATTTCGTCGTTGTGAGGAGTTTACCAAACAGTAGCGTGGTAAAATGGCCGTCAAGCAGCGAAATTGATCCTAGACTTTATCATCCCAATGCCAATCTTATCAAGGTCGGCCCTGGCTGTTCTAGCGGATGGTATGAGTAGGTCGAAATGGCAAATGGAAAATGGAAAGAAAGGCAGGATGAGAGTTGAGCGAGCGAAATAAGAAATAGAAAGGTAATGGGTATAATTCAATTCCCTAAGCAGAAGAGAATGAGTAACGAATGAATCGAATATGGGAGAGTCTTGGTAGTCCTAAACTTTTTTTTTTTTGAATCTGGAATTGAAATGGATATGTATCTGTACGACAGACAAGTCAAAATGTTGCTTGATCTGCGTACGCTATTGTGGCTTTGGTGTAGGTATGTACCGTGTCCGGGTATGTAGGTCTGATTTTAAAATTCTTGGTGTTTTATTTTACTGGGGTGATCCAAAGATAGAAATAATAACGGAGAAATCAAACTACTGAGGATGAGGATTGATCATGAAGAGAGAATAATAATAATAATAATAATAATAGTAGTAGTAGTAGTAGTAGTAGTAGTAGTAGTAGCAGCAGTAATATAAAATGATATGATATGATATACGTGCGATCGATATACATCTGCTGCTCTCGTTCTCATTGCACTCACTCTTTTCGGACGGCTGAGATTCGGAAAATTAGAATGATTGAATGGTTATATTAAATCCAATCTTCATCCGAATTGGGACTTGAGAGTGAGTAGTGAAGACTAATATTTAATTACAAACGAAATGAAGAGCTCGAAAGATCTTCTGGTGTTCCATTGATTCCCAAATGACTACTGCTGCTGTAGTGATGAGTGAGGAATTGAAAGTGGAAAGAAGGTTCGGGTTCGAGGCAAAGAAGGTGACAGAGGAGAAGGTCTTTTGTGTGGATATTCGTATGGACATATGTCCATATGTCCATATGGATGGATATGTGTGGATGGATATGTGTGGATGGATATGTGTGGATGGAGTGAGAGGAGGCTGAGGGATACTAGGTGATCATGAGGGAAAAGCTATATTTGGCTACTTTGTTCTCTAATACAATATACAACAAATGATACACGGAAACTTAGGAGATGCCAGGTGGTAGTTGCATGCCCAGGTGGATTCAGTATATTTTATACGTATGGCTTATGAAGATACATACCTATGTACTAGGCATGCATTGTTCTTTGAACAGACGGGAGCATTCATCAATCAAATCAGAGACATCGTAGTCACTTCTTGGGAAGATGGGTATAACTGTGTAGTCGTAGTCGTAGTAGTAGTAGTAGTAGTAGTGATTGAATGAATGTAGTATATATATATATATATACAGTACATAGTATGGGTATATATATATAGATGTGAATTCATCATATAGTCAGTCGGTCACATGGCACTGATAGCAGTGAAATATTGCCAGCACAGTTCACCAGTGGTTCTCTTTCTGATTAGTCATTGGAGATGTTCTGGAGATGGTCGTGAGATGTCATTTCAATTGCGACAGTTACTATGGTAGTAGTCAGTCTACTACCGGTATCTAATATATAAAATTTACATTCATCAAAATCTACTTATTATTCCTCGCATGAAAAGGACTCCAGCTGCTCCTGATTATTCTCCTGATTATTGTCCTGCAGTTCATATGCATTGAATACCGCCTTAAGCCACCCGAGGTTAAATACTTATTAGGTAGTATTCAGGTACCACTTCTTCCATCCCATACCATTGATTACTACGAGCTAGTTAATTACCTAGCAATGCACTTACATGCTTTCAGATCGTCTTGTTTTTGGTCTTTATGAAAGATCAACTACCACGAACGTGATCTCCCATACCATCTTTATCGTTCTTCTGTGCGGTCATGATTTATTTCACTATATCTCTACCTCACTAACCCGTGCTTTATCGCTGATTTGACTAATAAGCCTGTTTGATTTAAATTCGAAATTGTTGGTTGTTATTTATAGGAAACAAGCCTTCAAACCGCCGTTGACCTTTGATCTCCCGAGTTCTGACATCAAACAATCAGAATATTATATTCCTCTTTTTCTCAAGAAGCCAGTTCGGAAATGCATCTTTTAATCGTGTAAGATCATCTCCTTCACATAAGTCTCTATACGGCTATATCACGTCACTAGGTATCCATTCTCACTTGCAACTTATACGTACGATATTATTATCCCAAATCTCAGTAGATTGGGGTGCCAATAGAAATGTGTTATTTCGCATCGCTTTATTCTGATTTGTTCTTTCCTTCTCATCAATCGATGGTTCGAGAGATCCAAAGTCGATCTATCTGATCCTTCCTTTCGCGATGAGGGTATTGTTCTTTCCTCTTCAGGTGGATCCTCTTCGGGTGGACCACCTTGACGAGCTCTCTCCGCAATGAACAAATGGCTTCTCGCAAGATTGCATAGCATACCAATTCTTTTCCCTTCTCAATTCTATGTCCAGTCAGTAAGATAGTGATGATTCGGCTACCTCCATCCCTTATAACCATTGGTTTGGGCGATATCAAAGACTACGACAGACGCACAAAACGTCGGGTCAAGTCACAGCTAAATCCACAAGCCGCGCCTTTCAAACATCAGATTATTCTACCAATTAGATCCATCAGTCACAGAAGCAGAATTCATGGTTCATCTGCTGACACAATAGCAAACACCGATGGAAGTCATCTCACAAACCAGCCCAATCAAGAACCGGTTCAAAGTCATCATATCCCAAGACTTGCATCACCTCTTCCATTGGAGTGTATTATACAATTGCCTGCTCATGCTCATACTCAGGATTCTGATATTTCGGAATGGGAAAACGCATCGCCCCGCTCTTCTGATGGTACAATCACAAACAACCAATTTGTGGATGGCTCTTCATATGAAGCAGAGCTTCCCGAGATGCACAATGTCAGAAAGTCGGAGACATTCGAAGAATGGCTAGATGCGAGGCGTGGAAAGATATTTGACGTGCCGGAGACCCAAAATAGCCAAGAGTCGGCGGAGCTTGAAGCGGGCGATGAATCTTTCGAGAACTCCGGTATTAGGCGGCTCTCTTCCCCTTCCAAAGACAACTTCGACTACGGCGGGTTTGTTGAAAGTCCCAGTCAGCAAGAAAGTGACCAGAGTCGAGGATCTTCACCTTTCGGTAAGATTGTACTCTACAGGACAACTGGCATCATCACGCAAAAGCTTTGAGTGTTGAACATTCTTTAAATCATTAATTTGATCAAAATTTAGCAAAATTACTAATATCTCTTAGAACCAGAGGACGCTTCGACAACCCCTCATATACAGGCACCAGCAGCACAGAGACTACCAGCTCGTACAAGACTACCGCGCTCACCTTTGTCCTTGGCACAAAATGCATCAAGCTCACCAGAGCGACATGTAGGTGTACCCTTCACTATCAGATCCATTTAATTGCTTTGCATGTCTTCCCGGGAGTCATTATTAATTCTATAATGTTGTAGACTACGGCTAGTTTGACACCTAGAGTCGTATCTCGCATAGCTACCCACAATACTCCAGGGTTTTTGTTTGCGCAGCCGGCTCGACGCCCTGGACCTAGCCCTCATACTCAATCTACACATCAACCTCGCACATTGAGGCACCAAACGAATAGCTTTTCATTTGATGACTCGGAAAGATCTAGTGTCGCTTACGAACAAGAGAGAGCACTATCTTCATCTACAACCGATAGTCGACCACGACCATCGGAAAGCCTCAATCTTCGTCAAGAATTGCGTGGAAGCTCTTTACAGAGTTCTCGAATACCTTCATTTGCAAGCTCTGCTCGCAGTCAAGAGCGTCCTCCGTCAGACCGAGCAGTATTAATGGAGCCACAAGAGATTGAAAGTGAGACAAATACTTATGAGCCCGTTCGTGATGAAGAAATGGACCCACACAGTCTTGTCTCAATTGCAGAGCAGTCAATAATATCAACAACCATTTCCTTTCATCGCTCCAAACAAGTGCATTTACCACCACCATTCTCAACCGTTTCCAGGTCGAATTCAAGGGCAGGATCACTCCCGAGCTCCCCATCAGATGCATATCAAAACAAAACTTCACCCACCAGCATCGTCAGAAGCTGTTCGAGTGGCCCTTCAGGAAGTCCTTCAAGGAATATCTCTGTCTCAAGCTCTGTTATTAGTCAGCTAATCCGAGAGCATGATGATAGGCAAGCATCGAGCCCACCTGTAAGTTCGCTTGAATATATACCTTCACCTCTTCTAACCTTCCTCACGCAATAGTCCGTTGGGCGTCGACGATTGAATCCTATTGTCAGAGCTGCTGCACGCTTGTTTTCGAGTCCCAATTCCCGCTCGCCCCCACGCAATTCTCCTCCTCCTTCACCTTCTCCATCGCCACGTCGACGTCGCACGCGCCCACAGCCGACTCCAAGAAGAGACAGCGATACAGCTCCCCAAACATATACTCCATCTAGGAGATACTCAGTGTACAACGATTCTCTTCCTGCAGCTTCTCAGCCTCAGACCCCGGCCCACTTACCCGAAGCTCGACATCAATCTCGTTATCATCCATCTTACACTGCACCCACAACTCGATCCATGGGTCGATTGAGAAATATCCTTACCGAGCACAGTGCATCAACTCCAGTTCGACCCAGCGACCCTTTCCATCAAGATTCTAGCCAAAGATGGATGTATGTGACTGATGCGAGAAGAACGAGACAGAGGTCAGGTTCGCCAGCAGGAATGTCAGATGATGGCTTTCGAGGTCTTTATGGTGGGAGAGAAAATGGTGATGATGAACAGAGTTGGATTGATGGAGTTAGAGCTCGCAATGCTGAGATGAGGAATTGGCAGACTCAAAGCGATGAAGGAAGGCTGGAGGATGATGAATAAGATGGGGTTTATGGTATTCAAGGAAGCCCTGTTAGGGTTGTATCGTTGTGGTTTGTGTTTATGGCAAACCATGTTGATATTGGCATTTGAAGCTGGAGTGTTTTGACAACATGGAGAAGTAAGATTATTACCTAACGGGCAACATTATGAATGCGAGGGTACTCATTATAGTTTATTGTAGGTGGGGAAGAGGTGCGTGTGTATACATGTGCGCTTTTTTAGGTATTGTATTAGTATGGCTAGCGAATAGAATGAGACTACATAGAGTCACGAATCGAGGGCATCTACTGAAGCTTTATGAGAAGTGTTGGATGTGTGTGTTACCTATCATGTAATATCATCTTCTCTGTGTTAGAAAATTACCCACCGAGGTATCTGAGGATATAAAGGAACAAAAATGAAAATGTTCCGAAGCGTTCTAGATTCTAATCCTTTATTGGATTGGATTCATTGCTGCAACCTTAAATACCGGTAGTTGAATCAATATGACGTTTCTTACGGACGAGAAAGTGTTTTCGCTCCCAGTCCATACCATACCGGGACTTTTCCAGGGACAAGGGGTCAAATCAAGGTTGCGGCTGATTCCCAAAATGGCTTAGTGCAGATCTTATTTTGTAAGGAAATTATTGCTATGACGATGACATCCTTTTTCTATCTCTTTCTATGCTGAGGAACCTGACTCTCGAGGTTAACAGGCCACGCATCGGATCATAACCTCCTGTACGATACTCCTTCTGGAATTTGTGTGTTGAGATCTAACTTGTTTTGGATCCGGCATGGGAAATATAAGTCAGTAGAGGTAAACCAAGGTGAGCCAAGGTAAACTCTATCAAGGAAAAAGATTCAAAATCCAAGCGCGGACCATTTACTCCCAATTCTTCTTGCATATCAAGTAATTGGATTAAGGTCAACTGTCTCTACAGAAATTTTTGAGGTTGATATCGGAATAAAGAAGGTGTTTCACTTACTGCTGGTATACAATCGGGTACTACAGTTACACATTTCACATCTAGACTCTTGTCTCTTTGCTGCGCAGTCATTCACTTCTTCCTTGATACTATATTACTTTGTTCTGCGCTATTGACAATTGGTATTTGTCAATGGCAAATTGAATCTGGCGAAAAGTTTTTATTTCTTCCCTTATCATCACATATTCTTTTGTGTCTCTAATATTTAATACTTAATACAATGTCAGAAGCATCGACAGAGATGGCTGCTAATCGTGGGCCGACAATGGCAGATGGACCTGCACAAATTCATTCGCAATTGAGATCATTGTCCACCACTGAAACAAATTTTCCTGCTGCGAATATTACACACAACGTCCAACAAGAAGAGGAAAAACGGCCTAACCTTGCACCTGCGAAAGTATGGCAAACCGAAAGACCGCGAGCAACCACGAAATCATCTCTGCTGGCACCAGCTTATAAAAGAGGAGAAACAAATACGTCATTGTTGAATGAAGCAATTTGGAGTAGAAGTCACGATTACAAAGATGATGGATCTACGAGTAGTAGCAGTAGCAGTGAGGACGAGGAAGATACCCCAGCGGAGAAGAAGAAAAGGAACTACATCCCAGGAAAGAAGAATGCGATCGATACGGGTGGGCGGAAACAATATAATAAATTCCAGGTTGGAAATGATGATTACAGTACTAGGGGAAAGGTATCGAAGAGAGATGGTCGATTAAACATCAGTGTCAATGAGACAAGCAATCGTGGATATCTCGCAAAGGCCTTGGGCGCCACTTTCTTCAATAAGGTAGGGCATGATGACATGACAGGCGAAACACCAGAAGCCAACCTTGCCCGACGTCAACGAGGGAAACTCTCAAAATCCTCAGCGGAAGAAATAGTCACTTCAAACATACCCAGACCGAGGCTGGATATTGTTGTAATGGTCATTGGTAGCCGTGGCGATATTCAACCGTTTTTAAAGTTGGGAAAGAATTTGAAGGAATATGGACATAGAGTACGAATAGCAACACATCCCGCCTTCAGAGATTTCGTTCAGAACGATTCTGGGCTGGAATTTTTCTCGGTTGGAGGAGACCCTGCAGAGCTTATGGCATTTATGGTCAAAAATCCAGGAATGATACCGACAATGGATACTCTCAAGAAAGGAGAAGTTGGAAGACGAAGGGAGCAAATGGCTGAAATGTTTGAAGGTTTCTGGCGAGCTTGCATTAATGCAACAGACGAGGAAAAGGATGTTACAAATCTCAAAATGATGGGAGATAGGGCGCCATTCGTTGCAGATGCTATTATTGCGAACCCTCCATGTTTTGCACACATTCATTGCGCAGAACGACTTGGCGTTCCTCTTCATCTCATGTTCACATTCCCATATACCCCCACGCAGGCATTTCCACATCCCTTGGCTAACATCAAGAAAACAAATGTCGATCCAGGTTATACGAATTTTATGTCCTATCCGTTGGTGGAAATGATGACTTGGCAAGGATTAGGTGATCTCGTCAATAATTTCAGAGTAAAGACTTTAGGTCTAGAACCGGTATCAACATTATGGGCTCCAGGTCAACTTTACCGTCTCAAAGTTCCATATACATACTTGTGGTCACCGGGACTCGTGCCCAAACCCAAAGATTGGGGACCAGAAATTGATATTGCTGGTTTTGTTTTCCTCGATCTAGCAGATACATTCACACCACCGGACGATCTTGTCAAGTTTCTCGATGATGGCGAACCACCAATCTATATTGGCTTTGGTTCTATTGTTGTTGATGATCCTGACAGATTTACTGAGATGATCTTTGAAGCTGTGAAGAGAGCTGGAGTAAGAGCATTGGTTTCAAAAGGATGGGGTGGCCTCGGTGGTGAAAATACACCAGAGAATGTGTTCATGCTCGAAAATACACCACATGATTGGCTTTTTCCCAAAGTCAAGGCGGTAGTGCATCATGGCGGTGCTGGAACGACTGCAATAGGCCTTAAATGCGGAAAGCCGACTATGATTGTTCCATTCTTTGGCGATCAACAGTTCTGGGGATCCATGATTGGTACTTCAGGGGCAGGAGCAGATCCTGTTCCCTACAAGGAACTGACAGCTGATAAATTAGCAGAAGGTATCAAGCAGTGTCTGACGGACGAAGCTAGAGAAGCGGTAGAGAAGATCGCGAAGGATATTGAAGTTGAAGGTGATGGTGCACAGAATGCAGTAAAGTCATTCCATCGAAGCCTTACGCTCCGAGGCGAACATTCTATGCGGTGTTCGATTCTGGAAGATCGAGTGGCAGTTTGGACCATGAAAGGGACGAATTTGCGATTGAGCGCATTGGCTGCTGAGTTGTTAGTGGAGAGGAAGAAAATCACCTGGAAACAGTTGAGACTCATTAGACATCATGAATGGAATGATTTCGAAGGACCAGGTGAACCTATCAGCGGTGTCACAACAGCTGTTACGGGTACTGTTACGGGCATTGCCGCTGGTGTAGGCAGTATACCTTTCAAGGTCAGAAAGACCATCAAGAGAAGAAGTATGCATGAAGAGAGGAAGAAGAGGAAATCGGAAGATACACGGAAAAATGGAAGTGGGTCCACTCTTGTTGAAAAGAAACCTGATTCTCAAGAGAATGTCGATACCTCGAATACTTCTACACTCAACAATCAAACGATACAAGAAGAGAGTCATCAAGATGAAAACGCTAACCCATCCAAAGAGACTGAAAATACCAATTCAGCAACAGAAACACACGATACCAGCCCTGAGGCCGCCGTGAATTCTCCATGTGATGCTGGTATGGCAAATCATACTACAAGCGGTGAACCGACTCGCCAATACAGTCAAGCTAATCGAGAAGAACAACAACAACAGCAACAAAACTCACAGCCTAAAAATAACATCGACAATCAATCAGTTATCTCCTCCGATCCCATACATAACGAAGCCGAAGCAGTGGTTAAAGATATCGGGCATGGCTTTGGTGAAACAGCGGAAGCAGTAGCTCGTGCACCCATGGATTTAGCACTTGCTCTCGCTCAAGGTTTCCACAATGCTCCTCGTTTGTATGGAGACACGACCGTAAGAAGACCAACAAGAATCACGGGTATGAAAAGTGGATTAAAGGCTGCCGGTGAAGAATTTATCTTTGGTATTTATGATGGAGTTACTGGATTAGTAGTACAACCATACACCGGAGCTCGAGATCACGGCGCATTAGGGTTTGTAAAGGGTGTAGGAATGGGTCTAACGGGTTTCGTCTTGAAGGATATTAGCGCCATCGTTGGACCTTTCGGATACACATTAAAAGGTGTTCATAAAGAAATGGTGAAGAACAAACAACCCACTGCGTTTATCCGAAGAGCGAGAATCCTTCAGGGGCAGCGAGATATAAACGTACTCGGTAGAGATTCAAAAGAGAGAAAGGAGGTTGAAGAGAGAGTTACGCATGGATGGAATGTCATACTAGAGGTATGTAAATTGATGGATGAGAAAAAACGGGACGGAGGAATGGGATTGAAGGGGAAATTGAAGGTTATGCGAGAACGTAGGACGTGGCGTTCAAATGGAGCGTTTGAGGGGGTTGGAGCTGCGGAGAGAGCGGTACAGGCGAAGAAGAAAGGAGATAAAGGGGGTGTTAAGGCGGTGTTTAAAAGACAGAGGAAGGAAGTGGAGAAAGCGGAAAGACCTAGGAAAGGAGTCGCGGCAGAATTAGAGGAAGACAAAATTAGGAGACAACAGGGAATTGAGAAAGACAATGAGGGAGAGGGAGAGGGAGAGGTTCATCCGGAAACAGGACATGATGAAAGGCAGGTTGTGATTGAAGAGGGAAATGCGAAGCCAGAGGGAAAGGATACGCCACAACTGATTGCTTGATTGGTGTTTATTGACTTGACTTTCCTGATTCTTTCTTGCATCTTCATTCACATTGTGGGGAACTTTATTGATGATAAAACACTTTTTTCTTTCACTTTTCCTTCCATTTTCAATTTTTTCATAGAGGGTGGCTTTATTTGCGATTCTTTTCCTTTGTCTTGATACCTTGGGCGTGGAGTTCAATCAGCGAGATCATGCATTTGCATCAGGAACGAGCATTGAGTGTCTCGAGTTTCTATCTGCATGATATCGCGTTAGCACATAGTCATATGATACGATGTATGTTTGGCTAGAGCATATATTGATGAATGGCTGGGCGCAGGGGCGGAGAGATAAGTAAGGGGCAGAGCAATAAATATACGAGGAAGATGAAGATTAATTTCGATCAAGCAGATTCTTAGATGAATAGTTTGATAGTTGATAGATGATAAATGATAAATGAATACTTCACTTTATGTTTTGTGTTTTGTGTTTTGTGTTTTGTGTTTTGAATTGGGGGGGTTACTCTTGTGTATAGGAGCGGTTTATCTATAGTTAAATATACGAGTAGTTTGAGTGCAATTCACCGTTGATACTGTGATATTCACAGATACTGTAAATAATAAAGTAGGTGGGGTGGGTAAAGTCAGGCAGGTGTATTATTATTATTATCTAGTCTAATATAATATAATCTAATCTGTTTGAGTGTTGAATAATTGGAATTTTGAAATAAGGGAGACAAATGAGATTTATTAAAAGTATCTAGGTGGAGAAACTGTTGGTGTAAAGAGATGTAAGAGATGTAAAGAAATGTAAGAACCCCCAAGCGATATCCAGATCTCCATCTTATTTCTTGGGACGATTATCACGACGACTACTTCCACGACCTTGGCTATGACTGTGACCATGGCCACTGCTACCTCGATGACTACTACCCTGCTGTAGGCCACTAGTTGCTGAGGCGTACTGCTCACCCTGAGGTGGGTTATTGGGCGCAGGTTGGTGTGTAGCTTGTGGTTGGGTGCTGTAGGGGATGTTGTAAGAGATGTGATGGGTGGGAGGGGGAGGATAGTCGGTAGCGGGGGCTTGGCCAGGGGGTGAAAGACCAGTACGGATACGTCCTGGAGGAGCAGCATAGCTGGTTGAAGCGGCATTGCTGGGGTAAGAGGGGACCGGAGGAGAGAGCATATAGCTAGGAGCGATGTAGCCGGTATTGTCGGAGTAGTGAGGCGCAGTTTGGGCAACATAGCTTGAAGGGGCGTAGCCAGTATTGCCAGTCTGGCCGGTAGGGTCAGCGTAGCCAGCTGACTGGTTATAGAAGGTGGAGGGATTGTTGCTTTAGAGATTGGAATAAGCGGGGTTAACTAGATACGGTTGGGTTGAAGGCTGAGACGCGCCCTGGCTCCAGACACTGGTGCTCATCGTCTGAGGAGCACAATCTTGAACTGGATTTTCTGTATTTATCGGTGGGACCCAATTAATTTGCCCACGGAAAGCGGCGTCAGAGCCATTTGCCTCTTCGATTTGAGCATCGGTCCTCTCCAGTTGACAAGTTCCTGCCTGGTAAGCTGCGAGACATTCCGGGTGATCTGTAAAATGTTCACCTTTCCACCACTCTGGAAGCATCGGTGCTTCCCTGTATTCACCACAGCTTCCACAATGTTCTCTATCTCTCATAGATGTATCTGTTGTTGGAGCAACTCTAGGCGTAAATTCTGAACACAACATGCTCATGCTGACTGAAGGCATGAATGACTGAGATCGCGAGACTACTTCTGAAGCCTCTGCATGATACCCACCATCACTACCACGGGCTTGTGTCGTAGATGGTGAGCCTTGTAGGACCTCGTCTCGCGGTGACCTACGTTGGGAACTTCCATGATTCGCACGAGCTCGTGCTGTGGAAGATGAGCTCTGTGAGGTTTGTCTTCGCGAAGTTGCACGAGAAGATCTTCCGGCACCACGGTCACGACCGTGAGATGCCTCGTCTCTTGAATGGGGACTTTTCGACATAACTTCGATTTGTAGGATACAGGAGCTTTATGTAGGAGTTTTCCCTGTAGCTTTTCGATGCAAAAAATACCTCTTTGAATTAAATGTAAGCGTAAATCTAGAAGTAGAAGCGGGAATGGATATGGTTGTAAGTCTATAGAGAGTACTTCCAATCGGGGACATGCAGCGCTTTTAAGCACATTTTGGAGCTGGAAAGATGTTGAAACTGTACTTCGAAGATGATTCGAAAGTGGTGGAGAGTGTACATTCATATGCCAACATGACTCGAAAAGAGAAGAAAAGAACATATTCATAGACAAATGTCATAAATATACATTAATCATGAGTTTTCATAATTTATGAGTCGAGAGAGAGTTGCTCATGATGGAAATACAATGAGTACAATATAATCACTATGATACAAATGAGGTGAACATGAGTATTGTTCTCGGAATGGGATTATATGTGACTGTCGAATAAGTTCAAAAGTACTATTCATTTTACTTTTATTAGCAAAGCTCTATCAGAGAGCGCAGTGACTCTCGAATATTGAGGTTAGATCGTTCCTAATCTGATTTATGGATTTATTGCAAGTAATTCGAAAATGGAAATGAAGTGATCACGCAATGATTCTTGAATGACTTTACAAGCATCACTTGACAAAGATATTTACAATACTAGAAACAATGGACACATAAGTATCATTCATAGAATTTATTTGGAAAATCATTAACGTAATATTATTATTGTTATTATTATAAAACCAGGCAAGCTTTTAACCTATCCCATCCATCCTTTATACCAAACACCCTTTCGCTATCATAAGCATTTAGCCCCTTCGGCTGCTACCATCACCGCGGCGATGATGGTGGCCGCTACCACTATTCCGGGTTTCATTCGTATATCCCCGTCCTTGAGAACCGCTACTGCTTACCGGATAGTATTGTTCGTTTTGAGGCGCACTGCCAGTCGTCGAGGAGTACTGACCACTCTGATGAATACCAATAGTTGTTGCTGGATAGTAACTTTGAGCTTGAGATGCGCTACTACTCGCTTGCGGGCATAAGGACTGTTGCGTATCGTAGGAGACAGCGACCGAAGGGGCATTATTAGCATACGCATTATAATCGCCATAATTATCAAAGACAATATTGTCACCGTTTGGATCCGATGCCGGTAACGGGGCTGGAATTCTATTCTCATCAGCCTCATAGACTTCATGTTCGTCATTTGTAACATACTTTGGAAACCGACAAGTGTGTCTTTCGTAAGCCACCTTAAAATCAATACGAGAATCTAAATGCTTTCTCTTCCAATCTCGGGTCCCGTTGGTCGGGTCATTGCATCCTGCACAATGGTAAAGATCGACTAATCCGTCTGGCGGTAGTGCTATTGGCTCGGCACCAGGCGCAAAGCCGGATGTTAGCATTCACATGCCCATTCTGGTGGATGTAACAGTGGTGTTGTGGTTTGGGTGGTCTTGAGGACGGCCGGTGGGACGATGCTCCACGGTTTTGAATCTGGAGAATGTATGAAGGGAAGAAGGGAGTGCCGAATAAGTTTAGACAGGCAGCAACGTTGCAAGGTTTGCTATGTGTGACTGAGTGTATATGCAAGATGCTCGACTTGGAAAGTTTTCAATACTAGAATGATGCGTTTGATGTTGTAAATCTTTGATGTAGAAAGGGATAGATGTAACTCAACAGAACTCATTTCCAAAAGAGACAAGCCCAGCTCTTTTATGTCCATTTGGGAATTGGAAACGGATACCAGCAATGACTCGAATATGAAAAGAGAGGACAAATTCATGTGTAGACTGTATTAGATACACAATATTCATAAGTCTTGACTTGATATGACTATAAGAAGCATTCGAAAAGAAGGAGAAAAGAAAACTCATAGGTCAGAATACATTAAATACAGATTACTCATTCCTTCCACCCTCATGAAACTCCCGAAGAAGTTAAAAAAACAGTAATAATGCAACAACTATGACACAAAAGGACCTATATGACTCTCAAACTTACAAGCCCTTCGAATTCATCACATAGTGACTCCGAACCATCAAAAACTTGGCTTGAAAATGACTACAAATGACTATAAATAGCATGTATTGCTCAAGAATCTCATCTGTTGTATCAGAACCCCCACATATGAATATTGTTTATAGCTTCCGTGTGGGAAGTGAGTGATAATATATGCTTGCAGTCATATAATCAGAAGAGTATGAGATCATGGATGTACACGCGACCTCGAGGATCATGAATACTAAAAGCACTCATTATCGAGTATTGAGAATTGAGATCATGTTTTAAGAAGATACAAATTCATCAATTAACCTCGCTGAATTTCTGCAAAATAAAGTAGAGTGTACCCCGTACCCGACAACTCTCAGGAAATCTCCATACAAGTAATGTACATTTCCCCATGACGAACTAGCAACTCAATCATGTTGAATAAAGGGGTTCATATCCACTAGAATACACTAACAGCCAGCCTTCGTACAATTAAACACTGCACAATCAGCTCACGAAATCAATGAGATTATATCCATCAACTCCAGTTACTGAATCAAATCACAGTTCTGATCAACAATAAAATATATATACTCAAAACATATTACCATATATTGCTCCCATACGCTATACATGCGCGATGTACCTTGCGCTCCTAATTGTCCATGCAAGCCCAAGAACTCGCCCACCTTAAAGACCAGATCTGGTAGGGTATGTAATACATAGTAGAAGTAAAAATGAAACGCCATTCAAAAAATGTCCTCCTCAACCGTTGCCCCTGGATTTCCACCGCCTAAAACCCAAAACTATCCAACAAGCTATTTGCCTCCGGTTCCTCAAAGACTGTTGGCGGTGGCTTGTGGGTTTGTTGTCCTTTTGGCATGTCTTTCTCATCCTCAGCCGCAGAGCCCATCCCAATTCCGCTATCCGGTAAATCTGCCACCACTAGTGAGCTTCTCCTCCTTAGCATCTTTCTCGGATTAATTTCGCCATTAAAACTCTTGAAATCTGGTTTAGTCGGAAGAAGGAACTCCCAATTTCTAACCAAATCTAATGCTAACAAATCACAACCCATCCGATCATACAACCTAGAATTATGTAATACGAAAGCCCATTCGACTTTTGGTGTTACTTTTGAGGCACCGCGTAGGGTTTGTAGGGTTTTTTGTCGAAGCTGTGAGTAAAGAACTACGAGAGCGGGGTCATCAGTTAGGAAGAGTTTAGCATTGAGATCTGGTGATTGAGGTGTTTCGAGGAGTGTGTAGACCGGAGACTAGAGGGGCGGCATTAGCATGGTGGGAAACGTTAAGAAATGAGAGGAGGGTTTCTCACAATCAAAGCTCGCACGGCCATATCACGACGATGCAACATCCAGAAAGCCCATGATGCAAGCCATCGGTTGCCTTCTTGAGCGGCTAATGGTAGAACCTTTTCTTCGAGAAGTTCTTTGAGAACAGGTCCATGCTCTCCTTCGTACACACGAGTAACTGCTATGGCCAATTGAAGATCCTTGAGTTGGCTCAGAATGACGTTGACAGCATCTTTAAGGCAATCGGCCAACAAGAAGAAAGCGGCAGCATATTCTGATTATGGTTAGAAATACCGAATAAGAACAATCAATACATTCCTCACCAAACCGACGCTTCCCAAGCAAAGCATATGCATTCTTCATTGCAGCAGTTCTCCACTTCTTTTCCGAGAAATTATTTGCTAGAAGTCTTGTGGTAGCACCTTGTTCACGGTTCCACGCAGCCATACGCCATAGACCTTGCAGTACCGCCTTTTTCTTGAGAGCAAGATAGTACAAGCTACAATCTATAGGATTTTTGAGATCACTCTTCGTATATTCATTTCGAGCGATGACTTCAAATTGAGCTTTCTGTTTTCTGTTAGCTTCCTTGAGTTTGGAGATAGAATATTTACATACCAGAGCATTTGCATCCGTCATCCACATGAAGATACCACTCTCTCGTGCATGTTCCCAAAGCATTCTCCCATGGAATTGCCGTGATACCATATCGGCCAGGATATCCTGACTGTTACTATGATATGCCCAATTGATCTCCCTCCAAGAAAGACTAAGTTCGTTCGCACGGCCACGACGTAAAACATGTTGTCTGAAGAATAACATAAATCTTGCGGCATTATCATCCATTGATCTACGTTGACGCTCAACGATAGCTACGCATTCAACGATATCAGCCAAATGAATTTGCTCCTGCCTCGAAAGTTGAGGTAGAGCAATCTGTGTCAATTTCTCGGTTATAGCAGCCGCAACACTCTCTGTGACTGTTTCCACCTCATCTTCTTCGGAGAAGCCATCGAATGTAGACTTGATTCCTTTGCTAGCTGAAGGTGCATTTTCCGAGCTGATATAGAAATCTTCTATGTTCATCCCCAGATGGGAGTCGATTGGTTCACCTTCAATATAATATTTAAGAATCTTATATAGTGCCAACAGAATATGCTGAACTAATAAATTCTTTCCGGCAAGGATGTACTGGCTCAGGAATTGTGGATGATAAACCGGGAGTGGACCGTTCAATCTCGAAACAATATTGAAGAGGTCCCAAGGAGTTTTGCGAGGCGGTAGAAAAGTTGATGCTGACGGGTCCACCTCTTTATCATAAACAAATAACTGGTTACCAGCGCCAACGATGAAGTTGCCACCTCCTAACCAAGTCGAATCACCAATTGGATGGGGTGTCAAATCTCGGATATTGACTTCTCGGATTGCTGCCCACGCTGGCCCTTTATTTAAATAATCATATCGCATTTGAGCCAATAATATAACGCGGTAACGGAAACCAACAGCAAGAATCGATTGATCGTCAGGCGTTGAAGTCCAATCCAGATCTTGAATAGTATCCTGGGATTCGTAGTCCTGAGAATACTCAAGTCGTGCACCTCTGACGTCCCAAATCGTCAATTCTGATCTACTTGAGTTTACAAGTGCAGCTTTCCTGATGGAGCTTCCACTAGCTAAACCAGGTTCACTTATACCTGTATCTACTGAACAAGTCTGTAGCCAGTCAACCGTTTCTTTTTCGATGTCGAGCCGGGCGGTCCAAGATCTTAACAGTCCAGAATGCGTGTAGGAAATTGCAATATCTCTTGCAAAAGTATCTAAGAATCCCGAGATAACTGGAGGGGATCCAGCTGGGTCTACTGGTAGAACATAGGCTAAATCGTCATCATTTCCAAGGTCAAATTGACAAAATTCGCGAATGGAAGCTTCTTGATGGTATCCATTGACCTGAGCACTTCCCCTTCTTTGGGGTAATCTGACCTCCCATACAATACCCTTCATCTTGGAAGTAATCGTAGCGACATGAGCAATAGGACCCTCCTTATTAATCTCAGGTAGCATGAGAATGCACAAAGGTTTTCCCGTGATCGAAAACTTACAATCTGCTAGTTTAACTGCTGCGGAATGCCTAGTATCCCATAGGGTAATGTGATCGTGGTGTAAATAGATCACGAAGTTTCCCTTTCTCATGACGCATATCCTATGGACGTGTTCAGATTGCGTGATAATACTTTGGCGGAATACTGAAGTTCCACCTGCATGTTCCATATGCTTCCAAACTATACTTTCGTTGCCATCTGTTCGCGAAACTACTGCTCGTCCACTGACATTACGCACAATCTTCTTGATGGCAGCTGAGTGGCCTGTCCATAGAGCTTTCGATTTAAATCGGTGTGACCTCGGTGAAGGGTCAAATAAGTTGGCTACATCGGCTTCGAAAAACTCAATTTTCCCATCAAAATGGTGGACTAGAACATTAAGATTGCCACCGGAATGGTTGCAGAAATTAAAAAGCTGAACATAGCTTGCGTCATCGCCCAGTTCCGCTGGCAAACCCAATTCCAGACCATCAACATGTGCAATGTTAAAAATGTTCGTCGGTTGTTTCGTTTTAGACCCAATATTCTCCAGTCCCCATGCAGAAAGATGTCCATGTTCATCTAGTACAACGCATATTTCCGGATTTCGATTTGCAACTTCAATTAAATGCGCCAGGGCGTGGTCCTCCTTCGAGTCGGTCGCTGCTCTCTCTTGAACTGCGTGTTCCGTGGCAACCGTAAAATCTCTCCCATCAATGATAAATGCGAATCGTAATTTCGACACCCTGTCCCCGTCTAATCCTCTTGGTTGTATAGATTCATGTAAATCAATCTGACCCCAAAGTTGTAGACTCTGCAATGAATGCACATCTGTAGGCGTCCAGATCCTTAGCAAATTATCCGCGCACACTGTATATAGCACATTGTCAATTGTTTGATCGATATGGAACGGTCTTCTCCAGTGCATATTCGTGACTGTTCGCGGATGTGGCAAGTAGGTAAAATCGAATCTTGAGTCGTCGTTCCCAAATGATAATCTCCTCCATATCTTCACAAATCTGTCGTATTTTCCACTAGAGGCAATGAATGCCGAATCGTACGAGAAATTTGCGAACTTCACCGGATTCGCAAGTTGTTGTTTCCAAACCACTACTGGCGCATCGATTGTCGAATACAAAGTAAGCCACGAGCTCCCGACCAACAACTCTTCTGATATTCCCCATGATAATGTGTTCGCTGTGTCAATCCCGCTCTCATCAATCGAAATGCTATGTTGTAAAGACCACTAAATAGATTCAGCGCCGCATCTTAAGAGGCCACTTCTGATTGTGTAATAGTCACCTTTAGCACCCCTTCATCCTGACCATATGGCTTGTAAATCCGAACATTAGATCCCGCACACGTTGCTATCTTCCCACTGCTTTCGTCCAGCGCAATAGCTTCGAGTTGAGTGTCGTCGTCATCGTATATCGTTTGTAGAATCGCGTCTGCGCCGGTAAGTATGACAAACGCATTTCCCGTAATGTAGGTCTGCGCATCACTTTAGCAAGAAATAAAATTATACAAGATGCCCGGAACATCATTGCAAACTCACTATTAGCCTCCTGTCGTTCCAATAACCAGTACAGACAGCTTGAAGCTTGGCCTGTGCCTTTCCAGGAAGCACTGCTCTCATACCTATTTATTAGAGCGCATTCCGGAGCATATTTCCAGTGAAGTGGCACGAATAATACTCTCAATATGAATAATTCTCAATGGTAAAGAGTAAAAGGAGTCGGAAAGCAATCAAGTTTGTTGGTGAAGAGGATTCCCAATTATTGTAGCTGGAATTGATGTCTCGGTCAATAGATAGTGCGGTTCCGTACAAGAAATCAGCAGGATGACGATGATCACCCTGGTTCTTACATACACTAACCGATATCCCTACATCTTGCACAACCCTGCATCTTGCACACTTTTATTTCTTTTGAAAATAATATTCTAAAAATGATATATAATCAACCAATCATTAAATTCTATTGAAAATTAAAATAATAATATTATAATATTATTTCTTATATATAAAATAATAAAATCATAATTATAATTAATAATTGAATAGGAATCTTGATATTAAAACTATTAATATGAAATTATTATATATTAATTTATTATATATTAATTTATTATATATTAATTTATTTAATAATAAAAATAATAAAAATTTGTTTTTAGAATATATTCTATAAATTTGAAGATCTTTTAATATAATGAATTAAAAAAAGCTAATTTTTATATTAACAATTCGAAATTATATTAATATATAATAAGAATTTTAATAAATAATTTGTTTTAAAACAAAAATCTTTTATAACTCAAGTATTAATAATATTCTGAATATAATTTAATTATATAATATACTATTTATATATTAATATTGAGAATTAAATAATAAAAACTATATTTTATTATATACTTATATATATAATCATTTATTTAAAAATATTAATATTTAAAAATTAAAATTATATAATTAATAATAGAGGTTTTTTATTCAAATATTTTGTAAAAGAAAATCTCGAATTAAATTTAAGTTTAAAATTAATAACTAGTATTAAATATTATAAAATGAATTTGAAATTAAATATAAACTATAAAATTTTTAGAAATATATAAAATTTAAAGACTTTTTTTAGAAATAAAATTCTTTTAAAAAAGAAACTATAATATTTTTGATTGAAAAAAAAATATATAATAGATTTTTCGATTGAAATATAAGAATCAATTATTTTAATTATTATTTTTTCTTATTTATATTACTCTATAATATAATTAATTATAATTTCTAAATAATATTTTATTTTAATATTATTTATTATTATTATATTATATATTCTCTAATATATAAAAATATATTTTTATAAATTGAATCAAAATATCAATTTATTTTTTTTTAAAATCTCAAAATAAATATTCCATAATATTTTAAAAAGTATTTTTAAATTATTTTTCTTTTTTTTTAAAACTATATAAAAATTTAAAACTTGATATAAAACTTGATTATTAATATTTTTCGAAACTTCAAACTTTTGATTAATAATAATGATAATAAAAAATATAAAAAATTATTTTTCAATTATATAATTCACTCTAATATAGGTTTTTATTTTGTTATTAATATTTTAAAATATTGTTATTCAAAATCAATTAATATTTAATTGAATATTTCAAATCTTTTAAGTTCCTGATATTATTTTTTGATAAATATAAGATCCTATTATACAAGTTTTAAAATCATTATAATGATATTTGAATTTAATATCGATTTTTAGTTTAATAAATCAAATTGTGCAAGATACAGGGTTGTGCAAGATGTAGGGATATCGGTTAACGTTACGCGACTGGGGAAAAAGGAGGTCGAACATCGTACACCTCACAAAATCTAAGATTATCCTATCATCGTGTTCTTTCTAAATGGTTTGAAATCTGAAAGTATATAAAACCGTAAAGTACATGGTTATAAGCAACCAGTAAATAATTTGATTTATATTATCACTGAATAGTTATGTAAAAAGGTCCGACTGACAAAATCACAGAGATCCCTCGACCTTGAGATTGGATTCGAGTACCTAACTATTACTCTTAAACAATGCTGTTGGGCTCTGGATGGCAAGTATGGCTTTGTGCATATATAATGTAAGAACAATAGCTTTGGTGAAAGAAATCCCTCTTCATACTTACAACAATGATCTTTTCGTGGTGATCAACGCATACCTAGTACTGGTGTACAAGTTCTGAGAAGGTTCCTCGCTTGGATATCATCCGATGAAGGGGCAAATCTTCGAGTTCCTATTAAAATCTAAAATGAATCTCTTTTCGGTCAGCCTGTGTGTCGAAAACTGGGATATATTCGCCTGATGTACCGGAATAGGTTCGTTGACTTTACCACTATTCGAAAATTTACAGGAATGCGATCGCACATGTAGTTTTAAAGCCCTAGCTGGCGCCGTTTTGGCAACGTGTCTTCAGGTACTAGGGGGAATAGAATAACAATACAGTGAAACGATATTTACAAACTATCGCCTACAATACTCTCCAAAGACGAGAAATCGCGTTGGGTGTGTATATGTATACCACAACCATACGAAAGTTTGCACCATTACCAGCAGGTCTATTCAAATTTGATAATACTTGTAACATAGTTTATCAGTGGGTTGGTTATATCAATGGATCAGCCACTTTTATCTCGAATTATTATTCTATATTCAATATATGTTTTCTTTATAATTAATTATAAAAATTTATTTTAAAAAAAAATATATAATCTTAGTTATTTAAGCTATTAAATCAAATAAAAAATTATCAATTTGAAAAATAGTTTAGTTTTATTATATATTTCGAATTATATTGAATAATAGAATTCGAGGTAAATCTAATATAATTAAAAGTTAATTAAAAAATTATAATTTGATTGAATTAGAGAAGAAATTATTTATTTAATATATTTTTGATATGGATTTGAAAGATTTTTTATTTAAATTTATAAATATAAAAGATATAATAAATTATATTCTTAAATCGAAAAATATAAAATATATTAAGAAATATTAGATATATATTGATTTGTAAAATATTGAATTGAATTAAAGATATATTTTAGATATATTTATAATTTTCAAAGAGCTTTTTATAAGAATTCTAAATTTATTGAAAAATAGTTTTGATTAATTGAATATATAAGTGAAATATAATATCTTAAATAAAGATTTCTATAATTTCGATAAAATAGATTTTATAATGGGAATTATATATATAATAATAGTTATTATTAATATTAAGAGATATAATAGAAATAAATCTATATAATTAGATAATCGAGAATAAGTTATAATAATAATATATGGAAATAGAAAGAACAAAATTATTCTTTTATTTCTAATAATCTAGAAATAGATTTATTTTTTTAATTAATATATCAAAATCAATCTTTTTATAAAATAAATTATTAAATTTATATTTAATAAATGAATAAATAATAAAACAGATTTCAAATAATTGAAATATTTTAATAAACATATTAAAAATCGAAAAAAGAGTAAATATCGAATATTGAAATTAAATAAATATAAAAATTATAAATCAATAGCTTTTTAAATATATTATAAAAAGAATAATATTATATATTTATATTTACTCTCATATTCAAATTATTTAATTCAATTATTTAATATTAATTGTTTTAATAATCTAAAATATTTATATAATAATCAAATTAATGGATTTATTAAAATATATATTAATTACATTTCAAAAATTAAATTCTTTATAGCTTTTAAAGTTATATATAAGAAATCAATTATCTTTTAGAATATAAAATCAAGATTTCAAAAAATAAGTTTAATTCTATTTAATCTTGAAACTATATTCTCGAAATTCAATATTCAAATTTATATATCTATCTTTCCCTTTTCAATTTAAATTAATAAATCTCTTAAACTTTTTATAATCCAATAGAAATTCTTTTTCAATCAATATTAATTAAATTTTGAATAACTTGTTATCAATTAAACTCTTTTATACCTATATTTGAGATTATATTAGTTTTAATTAAAAATATAGAAAAATTAATTTATAAAAATATATTTTTAAATACAAAGAATTATATATTTCAAATAATAAATAAAATATTAAATAAATATTAATATATAAAAAAAACCTAATTATATTAAAAAGAAATATTTATTAAACAAAAGACTTTTGATATATTATTTCAATAAAAAATTGATATTCAAATTTAATATAATAAATATCCAAAAAAGGGAAATTCTAATAGAAAAATATTTTTTAATTAATATTATAATAAATATGAAAAAACAGATTATAATATAAGAATTTATTAAAATAATATAATAGATTCTAGATTATTAAACTTTTAATAGTTTTAATTAATTGATTTAATTATTGTTGAATAATATAGCTTTGAAGTGATAATTCGAGATAAAAGTAGCCGATCCACTGATATAGCCGATCCACTAATAAACTACGTTAATCTTACTACATCACGTTATAAATTTCCCTATTTTCACTTTGACATTAGGAAGAATGTTTTCTTTAATACTTTAATACTTTATTATTGATATTTAATCTATTCCAATTGTCCCATTCCGTTCCAATCATTCATAAGGGGGTATCTATACTTCATTAACCAAAAACGCCGTCTTAAAAAATTCCACCTTTTGTCATCCCAGCATAATCATTCCCTGATGCTCCTGAACTCGCTGAACCTACTCTTGATTGGAGCAGTTCTCGGGGTTTGCAATGCCCCTCTGGCACTTGTAGATTGATAACGTACAGATGCAGCAACTCTTCTTCGAGAGGGTGTAGCCATGTATCCAGGGGTTATTGGATTCAAGACAGCCGGTCTCTTCTCAATAGCCGGTCGCTTTTCGTAAAGTCTTCGCGAGATTTCATCCATCTCAACTTCATCTCCAAAATCTGACCAATTCTCTGCTGTCTCAGTTCCAGGAGGTGTGCCATCCTCCACGATTGGTCGCTGATTCGCAGTTCGCTTTTGCCAGTGATGAAGCATCTTTCTCTGTCCCCTCCTTGTGCTCCTATCGTGAACTTCCTTTGCAGTATTCGCCCTGGCTTTTGCTTGTATCGCCTTCAACCTCCATTTTCGAAGCGCCTCGGATTGGTTGTGCTCCTGGTGGTCAAGTGTTGCCTCGATGTTCAACACTTGTAATGACTCGGTGCGATTCTTCCATCTATTGAAGAACTTCCTCATGACCATCTCTTTCCAAAGGGGTTCATATTCGGCTACTTCATCCGTTCGAGCTCTCCATTGGTCAAACTTGTCCATACCTATGATGTATGTTTTACCTTGGGCGAACTGACCGGCCTGCTCATTCAATGCCATTTTCTCTTGTGCCTTGGCGCGCCAAGATGAAAACCATCTTCTTGCAATAGCGTATTTTCTGTTTCTTCGAACTTTAATATATGCTTGTTTACGCTTTTCTCGTTTCGCCTTAAATGTTGCGTCTCGCCATGCATACAAAGCCGTCCTCATTAGGAAGAATTTTCTGCATCCGCGAGCGGTTTTATTATCTATGGCGATTTTCTTGACCTTCTCGCGCATGGAATCGAAACATTCACCTAGAATTCGAGGAGCTTGAAGTTCCGTCGCTTGGGCCTCAAAATCTGCCTTTTCATCCATTCTTGCATACCAGCATTTGAGAACAGACGTTGCTAGGTTTGTGTTGTCGTATCGTCGAGCCGTCTCTTCGCGTTCCCAGCGTCTGCTTCGTGTATCTTGAGCCCTATCGAACCAAACTTCCAAGCATGCAAATTTGATATCTTCCTCCCTCTGTGCCTTGGCACCTTTTAACTTTGTCTGCAATTCCCAGATCTTGAAGGCTTTGGCTACAGCACGGCCTTCTGAGATGGCCTGTGATATCTTCGCCCTGGTCTGATGTCGCCATTTGGTAAATGCTTCACGGAGGATCTTGGCACGATCCATCTCTGTAGCTTGCTTCTCTTTCTCGGCACGTTTTTTCCAACTATGCAAAGCGCCTTTGAGTACACCTGCATTGTGGCCACCCTGTACCTTTCTTCTAGCAGGGGCTGTCTGAGCTTCGCGGTGCCATTTCTGCATAGAATCGGCTTTTTTCTTCGTTTCGGCTATAATCTCGGCTTCCTGGTTGAGTGCAACTTGTTTTACCGTCTTTTGTTTCCAAGTTTTCATGGTTTTCTCCACCGCCTTCAGTAGGTTCTCGTCATCTGCTAGCTGAGTGGCTTCGGCCACAGCTTGTGCCTTTTCTACCCATGTCGACAAAGCCCGTTGCTTATTCCTTTGCTCGACTTCTTTGGAAAAATCTGTGACCTTTTTCTTCTCGGCCATCTTTGAAAAGACTCGTTCAAGCATATTGCACTTGTCAACTTCAGCAGCTTCCAGTTCATCCACTTCGATTTTTTCCTTCTTTGCTTTCCATTTGCCGAGGAATTTTTTCAGTTGGACTTGTCGAGCTTTTTCCTCGCCCAGCTGGATTTTCTCCTCGTTCTCCTTCGTGTGAGACTTCCAGGCCTTGAAAGTGCGTGACCTCATCATCTGTCTTTCTGCCGCTTTTGTGGCTTCGACTTTGTCTCGAGCTATCGCCAACCAATGGGTGAAAGCCTTCTCCTTGAGAAAATCATTTCTGCACGACACGGCTCTTAATCCGATCCTTGCAAATTTCTTTCCCTTCGCCCGGAACTTCTGCTCAAATTCTAATTCGGCTCTCTCAGCTTCCAGTTCGGCCAGGCGCGCTTTTTCGGCATCTTTCTGCGCCTTATAAAGCTTTGCTTGTTGAGCTTCATGTATTCTTTGTTCATAGAGTCTCTGCTCAGCCTCCAATTGAGCCTGATAAGCAAGTTCCTGCTTCTCTTGTTCATCGAGGCGTTGTTGTTGCGCCTGGGCTTCTAGGAGTAGCTTTTGCGCCTTTTTGGCCCGGATTTTTTCCACCCAACCAGACAGTGCTTGCTCCTTCAGAGCGTTGTTATTATTTTTCATTACAACAGTTTTCGGTTCAGCCTTTTTGACTTCCAATTGAACTTGATGGGCAAGTTGTTGCTTTTCTTGCTCTTCTTGAAGGCGTTGTTCTTCCCGAAGGTGTTGCTCCTCTTGAAGATGTTGCTCTTCCTGTCGACGCTGTTGTTTTTGCGCCTGGGCTTCCAGCAGCAATCGTTGGATTTTTTTGGCGCGAGCTCTTTCGAGCCAGCCAGACAAGGCCTGTTCTTTCAAGGCGCCAGTGTCGTGCTTCATAGCTACAGCGTTCAGCTTCGCTTTCCGTTCTAGACGTTCCCTTGCTTGATCTCGCCATGAAAGTAGCTTTCTGATCACCAAATCATCAAAGTAATGTTCCTTGATAATTTTCGCTTTTTTATTTTGTTTGATTACGTGTCGAACCCAAGGGTTATTTAAATCAAATACTTCGCTCGCGTCATAGAACTCCTCGTCGTCCTCTTCCTCTTCCAATTCCTCAAACGAGTCATGAAATTGCTCTTCGCCATCTTCGTCGTCAAATTCGAGCTGTCCAGCCTTTCGCTCCTCGACTTCTTGTTCTTCGGCTTTTTGCGCTTCGTCTTCTTCAGCTTGCGAAGGGGTGGTCAACTCGTCGCTGACGTCTTGATATTCGTATGTGGTGTTGTTTATGGGAATGCGACCAGATGGACGACCCCTTGGAGCACCTCTCTCTGGGTGTCGATTGATTGAGCGAATGCTGCCATGTGCAGAAATCGATCTGCTCTGACTGCGAGGCGACCCGTCCTCACTGGCTTCAAGCCAATTTCTAACGTTGTTTAATCCACGTTCTTCGCGCCCTTTTTGGGTAGTTCTAGGTGGTTGTGGTGTAGGTTCTGGGATAGATTCCGGTGATGGTGCGCGAGTAGCTTCCGAAATGAAGCTCTTCAGTTCATTTAGTTTTGCGGGTGTGGCAAGCCCAAGAGGTAGAGGAGAGACTGATTTATTCCTTTTGTGTTTTGGCTCTTGCGGTGGAGCTTGTGCCTGTGCTGCAATCCCCAGATCCAGGACGCCTGTCTCAGAATTGCGTCGTGGTAATGGTGATTCATTCTCATCGTTGTAGAGAGTGTCGCTCTCTTTATTATCTGCGACATCTTGAGAAGTAGCTTTGTTACTTCGTAGATAGTCATGTGTATTGTAATCGAATTCGAGAGTAATGCCTCTTTTGGCCAAGCATTCTTCGAACTTGTCGAAGAGTGTGCCGGTGGGTTCTCCAGTGACGCCGATTTTGAATATAAACCTGAAGTATCGACTGTCATGGTCGGGATGAATTCCAAGATCAGGGAGGAATTCATAGTATGCTTTGGCGAGTGCTAATGTGGGGAGTCTATCCTTTGGAGGTAGAGTGGGTAAGAGATGTTGTGCGCGAACGACGATATCATGTAAAATAATCAAATCTATGAAACATGTTAGCATTAACCATTGCGCATGTTCAATTGAATTGAAACACACCATCATCAGTATAATAGGGTTCATCAGTGGTGGTTGTCCAACTGTATGATTGACCGCCGTCATAGAGGGACGGAAGTGACAAAGGAGACATGGGACCTTATCAAAAGGGCATATACGTGGGAAAGTAGGATTGTTATAATTTGTACATACAGTATCGCGTCTTGGCGATAAAACAGCAGTCAAAAGCGAAAAAAGGGAAAAGAAAGGTACAGCAAGGGTATACAGCAATTAAACTGGGAATGAGAATGAGAATTGGAATTGCAAAATTTCTTTGAAGCTTTTGATATCTGAATTTGTGAATGTACGACGCGGGCTGAAGAGAGGAACATGATTTCGCGACTTTGGGTAATGGGAAATATGAAATGGAATTGTCGGACGCGACGAGAATAAAGTTTACCGGTCGAATTTTGGTGCTGAAGCTTTCTGGCGCTAATCGAAGCTAAGTGTCCCTGTATTTAAAGCTAAATCTAGCGAGCTTCGAAAAGCGTGATTTTGATTGGATCGATAACATGTCTTATCGCAATGACTAATCATCGGAATTATGAGAATCGAACACCGTCCTTTTTTTCGTAGCATCATATACTACCAGTAATGAATTATCATACCCACCTAGTATCTGAACTCTATCAATACAAATCATAATTTTTAGTCTTCACTACAACATCACTCATCTCATATCAATCGCCAATTGAAGCGCCATATCAGGTGTACCTTTCCCAAATACCAGTAAAAGTTCACGTGCTTGTTATTGTTAGTCTTCACTAATAGGTTCTTAGGTACTGGTTGATACCTCACTACTTTCTTGCCTCACTCACCAGTTACTCAACCACTATCATTGTCACCAAATACTGAATAATTCTATATCCTCACAAATCATGCCTCCACGAACAACTCAAATAAGACCAATTGAGAAATTTGCACAAGCAGTTGCTAAATGCTCTACAGAGGTACGTTTTTGATTTGATTCTTCTATCTACTTTGATCCCGCTTCACATCATTTGCCTTCAACATGCATCCCGCTTCAAACCCTACCCCTCTATACAAACACCTGGGCATACATTATTCGCCTCCACAACCTCCCCATTACTGCCTCTCATATCACCGCCTCGTCAAAAACTAACAGCCCCAATCATAGGCATCCCTATACGGCAAATGCATAGTAGCCGATTACAATTCCGTCCACAAAGACAAATGTCTTACTGAATTCATGAAATTGAAAGATTGCTATTTGGTAAGTGTATTCAACTCATATCTTCACTAGTACTGCTCATGACTTATAATTATTTAGATTGCCGCGAAGAGAAAGTAGAGGAGATTTGTTGGTTTATTTCTAAAAGAGGAAATTTATCTCATTCAAGAGCCGTATACTATCTGACGTCTTGTTCAACTAAAATGTGTACTTGTTTGCATCGCTGTATGTGAAGTTTTATCTCGTAGTTTTGAATGTATTCAAAGCAAAGTTTGGCATGTACACAGCAGATTGTCACATTGCTGTCACCTTTGAGTGTCTCAAGCAACTGAGTTTATCCTAAAAACATTCTTAAGTTCTCAGTAATTTTCACGTTTTCATAAACACAGTCTTTCGCCTAATTTCACGAATTTATAAAATGAACAGATCCTATGCAATGACTCTCGCGCTTTCATGAAAGAGTGTATCTGTAAGTCAGAAAGATATCTAGAATTTCTGTTTATACCCGATTTTTTTTTATGAAACATCAAATCATAACTTCAACAGTCTGAGCGAAAATGTAGCTTTTTGGATCTCCTGATCCTCTTCCAGAATGACGCTCTCTCCTGCTGCACTTCCTTCTGCTTCGTTCAAAGGTCTTCGCAATGCTTTCTCAATGGCCTGTGCTTGACTAGCAAAAGCTTCACGTAGACCAATGCTCGAAGGATCTTCTAACACCTTGTACTCCATCTTAATATCATCAGTTGGTTGAAGACCAGCCTTCTTACGTAATCTTTGCACACGATTGATGATCTCGCGGCCCAATGCTTCATCTGCAAGATCTGCATGGAGTTCAACATCCAAGATAGTAAGAACATCCTCATCTGTGTTGGTCTCGAGGTTTTTGGACGATTCATCATCCTTAAGACCTCGCTTGACAACCAAGTCACCCTCTTCGAGCTTGATACCATCGACAACAATTGATTTCTCCAACACGTAGTTGTGAACTTGCTCACTAGTCAATCCTGGCAAAGCCTTCTTGACCTTTTGAACTTCCTTCTTCAACTTCTTTCCAAGAACTGGCCAATCAGCATTAACACTGTATTGGACGTTGTACTTCGCTTCGTCCGAGGTGAGGATAAGTTCTCTGATATTGAGCTCCTCAGTAATGTAGCCTTCTAAAGAACGGACATCTTCAAGATAAACTGGGTCGTGATGGATGACAATCAAAGTTTTCAGAGGGGTCTTAAGACCAATTGTGCGGCGTTCTCTGGAAACTCTGCCCAACTCAATAACACGTTGCATGCGACCTACACGGCGCTCAACATCTACATCAAAGAGTTCCTCTCTCACATCTGGGAAAGCCAAGAAGTGTACACTTCGTGGATCCTCAGCTTGCAACTCCTTGGGAATGTGAGGTAACAGACGTTGATAAATGTTGTCTGTGAGGAATGGTGTGAATGGAGCAAGTCCTCTCGTTAGGGTAAAAAGGACTTCAAAGAGGGTGTTAAGTGCGTGCTTAGTGTCTTTAAGACCAGATTCACCCTTTAGACGTCTACGATTGAAACGAATGTACCAATTTGTGGTATTATCAATGAGATCCAGTAATCTGGGAACGACAGTGTAGAGACGGTAACCTGAATTCATTAGTTATCACTCATAGAATAAACCATAGAGGGTTGACTCACCTGCCATCTCCTGATTTACAAACTTCAGGAGACTCTGGCAACTAGCAAGAATCCATCGATCCATAACATTGGTGTTAGTAGCTTCGGCAGTAGGATCGAATACATAGTCAACGTTCTCCATCTTCTTAAGCAATGCTACCTGTCCTTCGAAAAACTTGTAACTGTTCCACAAAGGCAAAAGAACCTTGCTCACAACTTCCTTAACTCCAGCTTCCTTGAAGCGCAATGGCTCAGCTCTTACGACTGGAGAATTGATGAGATACAAACGCAAAGCATCAGAGCCATATTTGTCCATGACAATGCCAGGATCAGGATAGTTCTTCAAGCGCTTTGACATCTTCTTGCCGTCTTCTGCAAGCACGATTCCATTGACAACACAGTTCTTAAAAGGTGAAACGCCGAACAAATGTGTACCCAAGACAAGAAGGGTGTAGAACCATCCTCTAGTTTGATCAAGACCTTCCGCAATGAAATCACCAGGGAAAGATTGCTCAAATTTATCCTTGTTCTCGAATGGATAATGTTGACTGGCATATGGCATGCTGCCAGACTCAAACCAACAATCAAAGACCTCCTCAATACGTTTAAGTTGGCCTTTACCCATCTTACTTGGAATGGTGATGTGATCAATTTTATCTCTGTGGAGGTCGGTAATTTCACCCTCATAACCACTGAGCTCCTTCAACTCGGCGATACTGCTGATGCATACCTTCTCTTCATAGTCGTCACTGACCCAGATTGGGATTGGAGTTCCCCAATATCTATTTCTCGAAACATTCCAGTCACGGGCATTTTCAATCCAACTAGCGAAACGTTTTTCCTTGACAAAGGATGGAGTCCAGTGCGAGCCTTCAATATTCTTCAACATATCAGGAACAATTTCGGGAATTCTGATGAACCAAGAAGGAACAACTCGGTAGATCAATGGGGTGTCTGACCGCGGACACATAGGATAACTATGCTTAATAGAGGATTCGACAACTAGACGCCCAGTTCCCTTCAGATATTTAATGATGGCTTTGTCGGCTGCTTTAACATGAAGACCAGCAAAATCCCGAACTTGCTCAGTGAAGTGACCGGTCTCATTGATTGGACATGGAGCTGGTCGCTGCTCATTGATGATGCCGGCTTCCATTGCGACATTGTAATCTTCCTCTCCGAAAGCTGGTGCTTGATGAACAATACCAACACCACTGTCGTCGGTGACGTATGCAGCATTCAGGACCCTGAAGCCATGCTCCTTGAATTCTTCATAGAAATAGTCGAAAAGCGGCTCGTATTGCCAACCAAGCATATCTTTACCCTTGATCTTTTCCACGATCTTAAACTTGGCTTTCTTAGGGTCCTTGTATAGTGTACCGAGTAGTTTCTCCAACAAGATATAGTTCTTTCCCGAGGCTTCGTCGTGAATTTTGACGTACTCGAAATCTGGATGCGCGGCTAAACCAGTGTGCGACGGGAGGGTCCAAGGAGTGGTTGTCCATGCTAAAAGACATGTTGAGGGGTCCTTCAATAATGGGAAAGATACGACAACTGCAGGATCGGTGACATCCTGGTAGTTTTGATTTGCTTCGAAATTACTCAAAGCTGTGGTGAGAACTGTCGAGTATGGCATGACTCGGTAGCCTTGGTAGACAGATCCCTTCTTGAAGATTTCGCTAAATACCCACCACTCTGATTCCATGAATTTGGGGTCCATTGTCTAAGAATGTCAGCTTGAAGATGCCAATCCACTTCTATAAAGACCTACCTTGTAGTCGTTATCAAAATCGATCCAACGGCCCAATCGGTCGATTGTCGTGCGCCATTCTGACGAATATCGCATAACAATAGCTCTACACTCTTCATTGTATTTTGCCAGTCCCATCTTCATGACAGCATCCTTTCCAGAAATACCAAACTTTTTGTCAATCTCGTGCTCAATCGGCAAGCCGTGTGTGTCCCATCCGAAACGTCTCTCGACATGATAGCCCTTCATTGACCAATATCGAGGGATGATATCTTTGATGGTAGATGCGAGTAAGTGACCATAATGAGGTAAACCAGTGGCGAAAGGAGGTCCATCATAAAAGGTATATCGAGGCTTTCCCTCAGAAAGTCTATAATCAAAATAAACAATGTCAGAACATATTGATTTTGCTTACATTCGTCGCAGGTTGACTTACTCGAGTTGTCGCTCGAAAGCGTTGATCTCCTTCCACTTTCTGAGAATTTCTTCTTCTTCTTTTGGAAAATCCATATTTGCTTGTGTTTGAGTTATGGAAAGTCTCAAGAAGTGTTGGAAGGAGTTTCTTGTGTATATAAATTTGGCGGGGTCGAAACGAGGGGCGGGCACCGAATTTCGTATGAGTCAAAATTGATTGTCCCTTAGCCAATCAAATCTGGTGGAATCGAGGCTGTCAGTCAGCCTTGCGTAGCACCAAGCGCTAAACCTTTTAATGTCCACATGTATTACCATCCTATTAATGGCCGTAACTATTGATTCGAACCTCCCGAAAATGGACGGCAAGTAATCACATCAGACAGCTCGGTTTTTTGCATGATCTTCATGTATTCAATCAAGATCTGCTCATTCATCATGTTAGTAATCATGATACATGGAGTTCGAATTCTGCCTGTGGTAGTTCTCAGGTTACGAATCCAACCAGTATGACTGATTTGAAAGACATAGTATCCTGAGATGGTCTACCCAGGCGTTCCTTCCCCCCCCCAGGGGTATTCGGTATCTTGTCTTGTTCTGTTACGGGTTTCCATACCCTTACTTCCGGATAGGTATTCTCTGATCACCTTTCATTCTTCCAAGCTTCAGCTACACATAAACACACGCCAAGTATCAATTTGGGATATTGTTGATTACAAACCGTACTAAGCGGCATGGTCTGGAATAGTGAGTCTAAGTATATATAAGGGTGTGAAACCTCAAATGTTTCAATGTTCTGAATTATTTTGAATATTTGCACTGATACAATGGCGGTTCTCCTGTCATTGTTTAAGTCATTTTGCTTCCAGGCACTCCTCTCCACTGCTACCACTTCCCGGGCCGTTCAAAGCTATGATTACATGTGAGTTACAGGAAGTCTTCCATGTCATCATGTAAATTGACCCATTCTAGCATAATTGGTGGCGGTACAGCCGGCCTAACAATAGCGAGCCGTCTGAGTGAAGATCCTCAAAATTCTGTGCTTGTTCTAGAAGCTGGGACTGATCACTCAACTGGTATTAATGTACTCGCACCCGGTCTATATACCGGCATGTATGGCAATCCTGAGTATGACTGGAACTACAAAACTGTCCCTCAGGTAGGTTCGATATTATTTTCCCTCACGAGGAGTAAATCTTGACAACTTCCAAAGATACACACAAACAATCAAGTTATAGCCCACCCAAGAGGCAAACAACTTGGAGGTTCGAGTGCTATAAACTTCCTATATTGGACGCATGCCTCTCAACAAGACATCAATAGCTGGGGCGAGCTTGGAAACGCGAACTGGTCATGGGAAGCCTTAGATCCATTCTTCAAGCGCTCCGAGCAATTCGTTTCACCTTCAAGTGTTGTTGAGCAAGATTTACAGACTGGAAATATCGTTACAACTTTACATGGTGACAATGGGCCAATTGTAAACACATTTCCGGATATCTACGGCCCAATAGACGAAGCGTGGCCTAGAACTTTTCAAGCTCTTGGGTTAGAAGTAAAAAGTGATCCGAGAGATGGTTTAGCTTTAGGAGGATACACTAATCTCTTGAACTTAGATCTGGATGGTAGAAAGAGAAGTTATGCAGCAACTGCATATTATCTCACTGCTTCAAAACGACCGAACTTAAAAGTCATCACTGGAGCACTCGTGGAGATGATAATCCTCGAAAAGGGTAATGATATAGTTACAGCTAATGGAGTGCAATATTCAAATGGAACTGCTGCTCACGCAAAGAAAGAAGTAATCTTATGCGCGGGCTCAATTGGAAGTCCCCAAGTCCTTGACTTATCAGGTATCGGAGATCCCAATATTCTCAAGAAGCAAGGAATCGAAGTTCTTGTGAACAACAGAAATGTGGGCGAGAACTTACAAGATCATGTTTACATCCCCATCGGGTAAGGCATCTAAATATGTCGCTTTTAAACACTATATCTAACAAAGCCTCTCAGCTTCAAAGTCAATACTGGTATAACAACCTTGGACAATTTCACCGATCCTGCATTCTTCGATGCTGCATATGAAGAATATGTTGCCAATGCTACTGGTCCTCTTGCTACCACCGGAGCAAGTTCAGGACTTTTATCTTGTCCACAAATTGGCTGCGAGAACCTGAGACCACCTGCAAACTTTTCAAATGCCCTCACTCCTGGTTTAAAGGAGCAGTATGAATTGCAGGCGAAATATTTTGCTAGTGAGGCAGTTACACAAGAGTGAGTGAGCTTTCGATAGGAACTGCTTTTTTTTTAAGTAGTAGATAATAATTTATTTGTCTCTCTGGAAACCCTGGATATTTATACTGCAAACATAGGCCGTCGGGCCCCCTCATTCCTTCAACTAACGGTTTGTCATAGGCTCACTGTCAGCGGTGGAATGTCCCCTCTCAAGTCCAACGACTCGTCCCAGCTTTTCCTCGCCTCTTCACCTGGCAACTTCCTCAATCTCCTAGGCGTTCTCGAACACCCATTTTCCCGTGGATCCACCCACATAGCCTCCTTTTCTCCATCTGTCTACCCAATACTTGACCCCAATTATTTTTCTCATCCCTTCGATCTAAATTTACTCACCGTCATCGCATATCACCTCCAATCCCTCGCCTCAGTCTCTCCACTCTCCACCTACCTTCAGGGAAATGGCACTATCTACCAGCCTGGTTATTACCCTCTCAATGAAACTAACATTGAATCGTTCATCAAAGCAAACCTGCAGTCTGAATACCACCCCATTGGTACTTGTTCAATGCTCCCTTTGGGTAAGAGCGGTGTAGTTGATGAGAAATTCAGAGTATATGGTGTCGAGGGACTAAGAGTGATTGATGCTAGTGTTTTCCCACTGTTGGTAAGAGGGAACCTACAGAGTTTAGTATATGCGGTTGCAGAGAGGGGAGCAGAGCTTATTATAGAGGATTAAACATGATCATGGTGATGGTGATGTGATAAGAGACAAGTAGCCAGGACCAAAACTTGTAATTGTTGGAACTGTACATGTAGATTAATCCAAGTAATAGCATTGCATAACGAATCAGCACTTTCTCCAAAAATGATTTCTACACCGAGCTCCTAAGAAGTCGTTAACAATGCGACTAAAAATAAGTATCGGGTCTATACTTTTCCTCAAAGAGTATGCAAAACACCAACTTGACAGGAATGGCAACCTGATAAATAGTTTAAACGAAATCTTTCTAAATTTGAAATTCCTTCTGTTGTATTCTGATTTTAAGATTTTAAGATATTTTCCAATTATCATTTTTGAAGTACAAATAATTATCAAGTTGATGTCTTACATAAGATTTGAACAATCTTACAGACCCGAGGAAACTTGTTTCCTTCAGTCACATTGTTAGTATCACCATACATACATGATTCAAACTTTGAGATACAATGAACCATAGCACCATTGACTACATCATCAACTCCCATGGCTTTAGTCTCACCATACTCTCATTATGCTTGTTTAGTGACTCCAAGATGGCTTCTCGGGCGATGAGTTCGAAACATCGGTCATCTTCCATGTAAGTATTTCCAAGCCAGCAACCATCATTCATGGTCAACAGTCCCAGCATGGATGCGAAACTCCACTCTCGATCTCTCGCTCCGCTCAAGCTTGATCTGTACGTACAGTGCTGCTTGCTTCTGCTATCAAACTTTCGTTGTATCAATGCATTTCACTCCGACGAATTGCCGCAGACTTTAAAAGATCATGAATTTTCAGCTTCGTAATCACTTAACCACAAACTATCGTCATCAAAGTCCATAATACACCAAAACAAATAAGCTGCGCTTGCACCGCTTCGCGATCCTTAGTGGTGATATGCGTAACCGATATATGATGTATGAATAGTGTATACACCATGTAAACGTTTTTACATAGTGTACCGCTTGATCCCATGTTAACTTCATATAAAAAATTTTACATCGTGTATAACGTGTTTTATCACCGAGTGAATCATATCACCAAATGGATCACTCAATTTACATACAAAATTCGTCTGTGCATAACCGTACACTTTATTTATTTATTAATAGAATTTTTTAAAAATTTAATATATAAAATCTGATTAAAAGCTTATTATGAAAATCTAATTTTTTTTTCGAATATTTAAGTCAATATAAGAATTAATATAGAAATGGTTTTTTTTGTAACAAAAATCGTAATATTTTCGAATTTTTATTGAATTTAATAAAAAAATTTATATAAAAACTAAATTTCTAAAAAGCTGAATTATTATTATTATTTTAAATCTTTCAATTTTTAGAAATAATGATTGATTATTAAAATAAGAATATTTAAAAATAGTTAATTTTAGTGTATTTTCAAATGATTCATTCGGTGATATGATTCACTCGGTGATAAAACACGTTACACAATATATAAAAAATTTATCCGAAAATATAATGGACCAATAGAATCGATGTCTAAAATTAGAATTAGTTCCAATTCAAATTAAAAAATACTCGTCTGAACCTAATATTAGAGATATATATATATAACGTAGTTTAACACCGAGTGGCCTATATCACCAAGTAGCACACTTTCACCTCAATTCATACTTTCAAACTCATATTATTCAATAACAATTGAATCAATTAATTAAAATTATTAAGAATCTAATAATCTAGAATCTATTATATTATTTTAATAGATTCTTATATTATATCCTGTTTTTCCATATTTATTATAATATTGATTAGAAAATGTTTCTTTATTAGAATTCCTTTTTTTTTAAATATTTATTATATTGAATCTAAATATCAATCTTTTGTTAAAATAATATATTAAGAATTTCTTATTCAATAAATATTCTTTTTTAATATAATTGAGTTTTTTTTGTATATTAATATTTACTTAATATTTTATTTATTATTCGAAATATACAAATCTTTATATTTAAAAATATATTTTTATAAACTAATCTCTTTATGTTTTTAATTAGAATTAATATAATCTCAAATATAGATATAAAAAAGCTTAATTAATAATAAATTATTTGAGATTTAATTAATATTAATTAAGAAAAAGCTTCAATTAAATTACAAAGAATTTAAAAGATCTATTAATTTAAATCGAAAGAAAAAGAAGTAAATATACAAATCCGAATATTTAATTTTGAAAATATAATTTCAGAATTAAATAGAATTAAATTTATTTCTCAGAATCCTGATTTTATATTCTGAGAAGTAATTGATTTTTTATATATAGCTTTGAAAATTATAAAAAATTCAATTTTTGAAATATAATTGATATATACCTTAATAAATCTATTAATCTAAATATTATATAAATATTTCAGATTACTAAAATAGTTTATATTAAATAATTAAATTAAATAACTTGAATACAATAATAAATATATATACTTAATATTATTCTCTTTATAATATATTTAAAAAGCTTTTGATTTATGATTTTTATATCTATTTAATATCAATATTCGATATTTGCTTTTTCTTTGATTTTTAATATATTTATTAAAATATTTCAATTATTCTAAATCTATCTTATTGTTTGTTTATTTATTAGATATAGATTTAATAGCTTAATCTATAGGAAAATCGGTTTTAGTATATTAATTAGAAAGATAAACCTATTCTTGAATTATTAGAAATAAGAGTATAGTTTTATTTTCCCTATTATTATATATAATTGCTATAGCTTATTCCCTATTGTTTGATTGTATTATTTTGTTTTTATTATTTCATTTAATACTAATTATTATTATTTTAGGGTATATTATATTTATTATAAAGTTTATTTTATTGAAATTATAGAAATCATAGTCGAGAATACTGTATTTCATTTGTATATTTGAAATTAATTGAAACTACTTTTTAATAAACTTAGGATCTTTATAGAAAGCTCTTTGAAAGTTATAAATATAATTAAAACATATCTTTAATTTGATTCAATGTTTTATGAATTAATACACCTAAAACTTTCCAATATATTTCGCATTCCTTGATTCAAGAATATAATTCACTATATCTTCTATATTCTTTAATTTTAATAAAAATTCTCTTAAATTTATATCAAGTATATATTGAATAATCACTTTTTCTTTTAATTCTATAATCTTATAACTATTAACTCGAATTTCTATATAAAAAAGTAAATCTTTTATTCTATATTAAAGAATTATATAAGGGATATTATAGAATATAATAGCTTTTCGAATACTTAGTTTTTTATTTTTATAAATAAATTCGATAATAAGGAGTATACAAGCTTCTTGATTATTCGAATTCATTATAGATTATTGATAAAATATATATTGAAAAAGAAAGGTGTAAATTGAGGTAAAAGTGGGCCACTTAGTGATATGGGCCACTCGGTGTTAAACTACGTTATATTTATATTATATTATTATTATTCTTTTTTTAAATTTTTTATTCAAAGCAATATATACTACCGCTGTACTACAGGGAATATCAATTTGAATAAAAAAAATTATTATTTAAAATTCTATTCAATATTCATCAAAAAAATAATGAATTAATTCTAATGCTTAGTAAGCTTTTTCGGAACTTCAACGGAAGCATGTAAAAAGATTGACATCGTATAAAAGAAGTACATTATGTAGAGAATTTTACACTGTATATACACTATATAAATTCTCAACATGATGTATACAGCATATAAAATCTTTACATAATGTATACGCCATTTACTAGTTACGCATAGCTCCACTAAGGATATCTTCATGCTAGATTGTAGCCTAGAGCATGTACTTATATGAACAGGGTATCATTTATCCTAAAGCTAATGCTAAACAATTAAAGGAGCAGTTTTATCCTATCATAAGTCGTGGTTCATGCCTCGTTTCGCTTTCGTTATCAGCTACTAACTTGACTAATCATATAACCCCGCCCTCCTTCTCCTAAAACAGCGCCATTCCACCCATTCGATCTATTTATGCTATGATAAGCTGCAATTTGAAGTTAGTCTCAACGTTCCAGCAAGAAAATAAAGAATGGTGCATACCTCAATGAGCCTATCAGTCAGAGTAGTACATTCTCTGGCGACCTCATGATGGCCCTGGTACGTCGAATTCTTCCACAGCCCTCCAAAACCTATACTTCCCAATACTCTGTCTAGTACATCAGCATCTCTCATCGCGGCCGAGAATTGAGGATTAGAGGTAATGGTGCGTAGTAACTGATGTGCAGATTCGAGCGTTATCGAGTTTTGACAAGACATAAGAACGTCGTCTAATATGCTCGTGATTGGGCCAGCCCTTCTCATAGTTAGTAATAGTCTTGATTTAACAGAGCATAGAGAAATGACTTACAGTCGCAACATAACGTTTGACGATGATATGGCAAGTTTATTGAGCCATTGAAATGCACTGTTTTGTATGGTATCGTCTAAGTAGTGAAAGTCGACTAGTCCAATGGCGCAAGTAAGGAGCAACTCCCTCTCGTTGAGACCAGCAATTTGCATTATACTTTCCATATCTGGCTCTGCGTGTGGGGCACGATCTCCTTGTGTGGCAGTTGCTAGCCATAAGCTATGCCCTGCATCTTCTGGGTTAAGAGCTCGACCCAGGAGGAGACCAAGGTATGGCATGCAACTAACATCTTGCGGGAATGACATTCCTTCAGGTGCATTAGTGGTGGTCGTGTCGAGAAATGTTGAGATAACACGCATAGCAGTAGATCTTGTCAATGAATCTGTCATGCCTTTTACCATACAAGCAGAAACTGCAAAGTGGAAGTTTTCTGCGGTGAAATGGATTCCATATATCTCATCTAGTTGTATTGCTGCTTCATCAAGAGGCGCTCGGCCTAGCAACAATGTTTGAATCATGCGCCCGTTACCGAGTTCACCTGATGCTCCAATGTTGAGTAAGACGGCATTCAGAAACATTGCCGCGCAGTTGAAAAGTCCAATCGGAACCAATCTTACAAGGGATAACGCAAGCCAGAACAGTTGGGTTCCATAACGTGATGCCGATGGTAATTTATCCATCATTTTGGTCAGAGCTGTGACTATAGCAACCATCATTTCACTGTCACCGTCATCCATATATCGACCTATGCTACTTCTGAGTGCTACAAGCACTTGATAGAGTAGATCGTCATCAACATCTTCCCGAGCCAAGCAGCCCATAACAGTAAATGCTCTGGGTTGAATGGCTGGATTGCTTTGGAAAGCAGTGCTTGCAACCAAGCTCATCCATCTGGCACGCCATGCGTTTGACAGATCAACAGTCGGGGCTGCCACAATACTTATGTCGGAAAGTAGACTGGCAAGAGATTCTGTGGCTAACAATGCTGAAGGTCCCGAGTCTTGTGACGAAGGAAGAGATGCTCCGTCTCTTGATGCTATGCTAAATAGAGATTCTTGCCGTGGCTCCGATATTGAAGATAGCAAAATCTTCAGTTTAGCAAGTTTGCTTTCCTCTAACACAAATGTGGTACACATAGCATGTATAGTATTGACAAGCAAGCGATGGACGATTAATCTCAAATCGGACGAGCCTGTGTTAGCTAGCATGGTGACAAGATGGAAGACTTCAGGGAGATAAAGTTGAGACTGGACACCGCTGTCGAAAGAAACAGACAATGAAAGTCTTAAGAGAACACAAATTTCGCCCCAAACGGTATTTTCGTGAAGATGCCTTGTCGGTCTGAGCGAAGTACGATTGAGAGCCTTGCGAAGCCTTGATATTAGTTTGCCCCGAATCGTGACTGTACCAAGCGACGCAAGAATAGAACCAAGAATTTCGGTCCGCTCATCATCGATGCCGAAATTGAGAGCTGGCTTAAGAATTTCCTCCAAGAAAATATCAATATAAACTTCATCCTTGCAGATTATGGGCCAGATACTCTGTTCCAGAGTAGTGCTAAGAACAACATCAGATATTGCGACTTCAATAAGCTTCCTGAAAATCACTGCGACTTTGTCTCTTCCTTTATCACTATCTGGTTCATTAGGTATTAGGTGGGTCCTTAGACTTGGTAGCCAGGGTGCCATATATGCCAAGCTCAAGGGCCTTTGCGAGTACGGAAAACTTTCCCATCCAACGAAAAATTCGTTGAGAAAGTCACCAGTAAGCTGAGGCTCGGAGCGTGCCAATTGTGCACTAATTTCAATAATAAATTGAGATGGGTTCAAAGGAACACATAATTCTGAGATTTGTCAGCAAGGATCCAGATTTATGGAAGCAGTAACTCATACCTTTTGTGCTCATGAATTTGGAATCGGCTGCGAACTTAAAGGCTCGACAAAGAGCACACAATAAATTGTATGCTGCAAGACGTAGCACCGCGTCAGGACTCGCCATATTAGTCAGAGCAATGTTGAGAAGTGTCCCTGGTACGTCTTGCGGTCTGACCAGTCGTTCAAACGATTTCAAGGTTCTCAGCTCTTTTCCATGTCTATTCTTAGCACTGCGAATGGATTGTAGAATATCACCCTTTCTTGGACTTGTGAAATACATCACAATCTTGCCGTTGTCAGTCCTTAAACCGAATGCAGAATCATCTTCGGTCTGTATCGAAGTAGGTGCCTCGTCGACCTCTGATAAGCGGAAGATATCATTGACTGTAGCATGTAGTCTAAGTCCTGGTACAACTTCTTGTTTCTTCGTTGTTGTCACTTGGACGAATTGACTACCAATCTTGATTATCACCTCAACCTTACCTTTTGTTTTCGATAGTCTTATGATCGGTTGGAAGACGTATCTCGTGTCTGTGACAACGCTAATTGTCTCTTTTGGCAAGTGGAGCTGCGTGAGATGGAAGTGAGACTGTAAGTCTTGAAGACTACCAATCAAGTGGTAATCAACGTTCTTCGGGTGGAACGCACTGTTCTCACTCTTTGCAGATAGTCGAAGGATGCGCCGGAAACATTTCCTACGCTTGTATTAGTTCGGCTCCTCTCAGGTCCTACTCAATACTCACCTAAATGCACTATTCATGTTGTAGACATATACTCTAGACAGCTGTTTCGAGAGCTCTGTCGGTGTAAGGAGATCAAGTTTCCGAAAGAGAGCATCTGCAGGCTCATTCTGACCATTATAGCAAGTCGCATCAATCAAAATACCAAATGGCTTATGCCACATACGGCTTGCAATCTGCGATATTCAGCAAACAACGTCGTTCAGAATTAACGGGGTTTTACAAACCTTCAAGTAGACATATAACAACAGGTCATAGTCTGTTCCGTCTGTATCGATATTGCGAAGTATAATACAAATCATCGATAACCCATCCTTTTCATGTTAACGCATGGCGCATTCAACACGATAATGGTTACATACCTTGCTTTCGCCTCCATCATATACAGCTCTATTTGATACTACAGCCTCCGAGCTTCGGCCTGCGTTTCTAAGCATGAAATGTTGAAAGCGCGAATATGAAGGCGGTGTATTATGTGAGATTGCTGGTCTATTCCAAGATACGTCCATTGGCGGTGGTCCGAGGTTAGATATCAGTGTTCGGAGGGCATCCAGAACTGGAGTATGACTTTTAGTGCCGTCGATTGGAGATCTAAGAGAGAGTTGCCGTTCCCGTAGAACAAGCTTTTGTCGAACGTGGTCCCAGTGATCATACAAAAATCTATGTAGGGCAACGCAGGAGCCAAAATCAAACGACTCAGATTCCGCAAGTGTTTCTCTTACATTGGGAGGCGCCTTTAGCTGTTAGCTTATTGTTTTCTACCTATTATAAAGGGACATACTGAGATTTCCCGTAAAAATGTCGTTACGCGATATATATTTTGTGTCAAGAAGTCGTTTAGAGGGTACATGTATGGCTCTTTTGCCCCGAAAAGAACGTTGTTTGCCAAATTTTGAACTACTTTAGCAATAAGAAGAAGTCCTCGGCGCATCTCTTTTGATGGCGGGGATGCAATAAGTCCTTCTGCATCAGGAGCGACAATCGCTGGACAGAAAAATCGCAGGAATATAAAAGCACCAACAGCGGTGAATTTGGCATCGGGAAACCTTCTCATCACACAGGAAGATATCTAAACAATATCAGTAGTGCAACAATAGCGAATTCGATTAGCTTACAATATTGCAGATCTTTCGAAAAGACACTGGAATGCGGGATGCAGAATTGCATATATCATCGATAAAGACTTTTGTCACTACACGAAGTTGAAGCGCATTTTTTTGCAACTCTTCGGGGGATGTTGTTCTGGCAGGATCAAGTTCAAGATCCAAGTCTTTTGAAGTGAGAACAAGGCGCTCCAGGACTTTTTGCAGTGTTGCTTTTATATACGCAGCTCCCTTCCATTTGGCATAAACAGAGAGCAGCTTAGTAGCAACACAATTTCTTCTGAGGAGTTCAGCCTCATTTTCTAAAATAAAAAAATTAGCATGCAAGCAGAGGTTTTATATGCATGGCAGAACTTGCCGGTCTCTTCGACCTCATGCTCAATGAGGGCCTCAAGCAAGGCAAAGCCCATACCCCGGGAGTCAAAAATATTAAGAAGTGAGATGGTCATCTCGTCGACTTCCGTACTTGGGCAGGCATCGCAAAGTGCAATTGTAAGAGTCATATCATTGACAAGTAACTGTTAATGGCTATCTTTAGTAAAGGGTCGATTGAACAGGATAAATCTTAACACTGACCTCGAGCAGTTCATCGTACTTTTGATTTACCGCTGCATCGGACAAATTATTAAATTCGGTACCCTGTATCAAAATGTTGCAAAGAACTTTGACGAAAGCTGTTCTAACTTCAATATCTTCATGATAACCAATACCTAAGGAATGTTTGAGGCCAACATCAATATTCGCACTCAAAAGGTTAGAGAGCGCGGAAATCGCAAGCTCCGGGCTGCTCATAGAATCATCGCTCACAGTTGATGTAAGTCGCACCTCGTTCCTACCTATCTCAACCGTTTCGTAATTGAGAAGAGATAGAAACCTATTGAAATAAGTATGGAACATCTGTGATTTTAAATCGCTTGTATCTGCATCGGACTGGCCTTCCGCCGGTTGTAGAGGGAGACGATATGTCAATTCCGCTAATGCCTTCAAAGAGGCTCGATCAAGGTCCTTCTGCAGACGGAACAGTTCATCAAGACGAGTACCTACCAAATGAACACCAGTGTCGGCATTTGGAGTTCCTGGGCGCGCAATCCATCCGAAAATCACCTCTAAAAGCTGATTGCGGATACGCACATCGTGTCTCAAATTCAAGAGCTCTTTCTTTTGTGTGAGAGTCTCACATAATTGACAAATCTTAATTTTAACCCTTAACGCGCTTGCCCCATCTGCTGAACTGTTCAAAAATTTCGCGAAATTGAGTGCCAAAGCACCAATATCAACCGACATGCCTGTACCCAATTCAGCTGGGCTTCCAAGCTTCTCAACAATACTTTTGAGTAGTGCTGCCGCCTGTTCTGCGAAGATGATCCGAGAGTCGACAGGAATCGCGTTGCTTCGTGGACTATCAAACAAAATATCAAGCTCTGTTTGGAGGGCTTCAAATAGAGGCATATGTAGTGCTTTGGCAAGATCACTCGAGAGGGCATCTCTAGTACCTTCTCGTATCCTAATGTTGTTGCTAGCCAACAGTTGGACACTCTGCCGCATATATCGACTAAGTAAAGTCTCATCATCGTAGCTTTCGGCAGGAACCTTATCGATCCATCGCAAACCAGCAAGTACTTGGTCATCCGAGGAAGAGAGTAGAGATTGGCCCACGACGCAAATGCCACCAAGAGAGGCCAGAAATCCAGAACAATTGCGCCACTCTCCCAAAGACCTTTCATCAACAATTTCAGGCCGCGCAATAAGTTGCTTGGATAATCTAACCCATCGATCAAAGATAGTCTCCCATGCGTTAATGATACCAGCTGTAGGGTATTGCATTCGGCGTAAACAACCCCTCGCTCGCTTCTGGAAAGCAACTATACCTGTAAATCTAAAGTCTTTCGAAGCGAGCTCTTGGTACACCTCCATGTTACGCGCGCTTGCTAGGGAATGCTTTGTGAAGTCTGGCGCGGATTCAACGAGACGAATCTCTTCTGCAAATAAGCAGACACTTGACGCAACTAGCTGGCAAATTGCGATGTCGGGCGAGCAAACCGTGACTAAGAAGGTTGTCTCCATCATAGAGTATGCTGCTAATCGCTCTGAAATATCTTCCTCCAACTCGGTTAAGTCCTATAACACGTGAGAAATTGCATTCGAAGATTGCCTTTCACTGCGCGACTGATCGCACAACCATTCGATGAGCTGACTGTTCGAGTGAGATGCATTTGAGAACTATATGAATGTTACTTACTTTGATCTTTTTCAGGAGATCGAGTCTTGCTTGCAAATAACTATGTACAAAACTAAGAGCGTTGTGTTCGTCAACAGTCTGGTTTATAATTTTGCTTGATATTGAACTAAGTATAATGGAGCTAGATAAAAATGCGTCAGCTGCTTGGGTAGTGGGGATGGTGATCGGAGCTCAAAACTTACGTTGATTCCCAAAAGTTAAACTTTGCGGTATTCGAGAATTTGTAGTCCTTTCTTCGCCATGCAGACATCGTTGCTTCAGTCAATGATGACCGACAGACCTCACTAGTTAGGAGTCTGATTTTCTCGTCCTCGGAGGTCAAAAAGGCCATAAGAGCAGCATATACGTCCTCGAAAGCGGCGTCATTATTGTGTGAGGCTAGATCCATGCCGATGAACAAAGCCATTGGGTACACATCCAGGAATACTAGCATGCTGTACACCAACTCCCCCGACGATGAGAATTTCGTTTGTCTATTCATAGTCACATGTTCGATTGGATAAGAGTCTCTGAATCTCAATGTTGTCCCCTTCTTGAGAATTAGCAATGCATCTTGAAATTTATGAAAACACCATACCTTCATGTAAGTGCGAATGAATTCAGACAGTTTAACATATAATGGGTGATAATCACTAGCATTAGACTGCTTGGCGAAATGCGTACATGCTCTTATTACAGCGAGTTTAAAATCTGGAGAAGTATTGGGGGCAAGACAGAAAGGCGCGAGGCTATCAATGCAAGTTCTAAAGTTTAGATGCGCCAAACTGACAAATGCTGCGGTCATCAAACCAGAGTCTATACTTGTATTTTCTGCACCCACGGTATATCTCCTGAATACTGCTTCACGCACTTCTTCCTGGACATCTAAGGCATAGCTCAGAAGTGCCGAATCACTATCGAGCGGAAAGTGTCTTGCGACTCGCAAAACGGAGGTCAAACAATAAATAGCTGCTTCATTTCTGTTTCTCAAAGTCTTCCTCAGCATCTCCAAAAACGATACCTTCTTGGAGATACTGCTACTTTTAATATCTCTCATATTGCTGGCGACTTCAAAGACGTCTGGCAGAAGAAATAACAAAGATGTCTGAAATGGAAATAATAATGTTTTTCGTCTTCCCGCATCTATCATTGTGTTGGTCATATCAAAGAGGGTTTCCGCCCCACCGTCGAGCCTTTTGTGCATTGTGTGTAGTTGGATGAACTCCTCGGGGTTTCGTTCCAGCCATCGGGTGATTAATAGAGGCACGACTATTGCCACAATAGTCTGAAAAGCCTTTCGTAGGTGCAGGAAGCTGCCACACAACTCTTGTATGACAACCCCCAGTTTTCGACTATCAACCCAAAACGACGGAATTAAGCGTACAGTAACGAGCGCCTCATCATCGACTACAGCACCATTCTGTGCTTGGTTTCCATTTGAAGACTGGGCCGCCAGCAGACCACGGAGAGAACCCCTCAAATACTCCAGAGTCCGGGGCCAATTCGAAAAGGAAACAAACTCCACAACTTTCCTTATGCATGCCTCTGTGGATTCGGAATGTTCCTGTATCAATATTGCAGCCTCCGTTGTATTCTGTTGACCATTTGTACCATTCAAAAGATCCAAGCTTGGGGATTGAGCAGCAGGAGAGGTCCCAATGACATCGTCTAGAATGTTGAATGCCGGAAGTACATAGCCGTCCGGTATAGGATTCGAGAACAATTTTATCACATCTATTATTCTTTTGGCCAAATCATCGTCCAAAGCCTCCGGAGGATTATCACGCGCCAAAAGTTTGTTCCTAGATGCCCTTCGACCTTCGGGTTTTATGCTATCGTTTGATCTGAAACCTTGAGAGGGCGCATTTTCTCGGTCGCTACTATTTTCTGAAGAATTGATGCTCTCCCAGTGCGTTGTGCAGCACTCCGCCAATAGCTCTAGTACGTAGAATTCTGAGTGTAAAACATGCAATGGATGCGCCGATATCGTCTTATACGGCCTCGCAAGATCTTCCAGCAGTTGCACAAGAGCTTCGGCGACAACGGCTATAGATGGTTTACTGATATCGACGAGGGTCGTGCGACTCAAAAGGGCAATCTCATCGCGATTGAGATGGTGTGCATCGGCGCCAGTTTTGTGTGGGAGCTGTATTTAAACAAGCAATTAGTTAGCTGATTTGCGACACGTAGAGGAATGCGACTCCGAGTTGGAATTATACTTTTGTAATCAACCTCTCCACCAAAGTAATGACTAGACTTGAGTTATCACTCATGACTTTCTTCGCGGACGGCGTTGGCAACTAGCCAGACTACTCAGTGATTGTCCGACATACGCTTGGAAGCATGTGCGTTCGTCGTTCTTCGTAGGGGCTTATTGAAGCTGTGGGCTTTAGAATCTGTTTACTATCTTGTCTAGAACTGAGGAAGAGAAGCAATTTCGCTGCAATTTAACTGTAGCACCACGGGCATGACACTTATTAATGTGAGGATTTAAGAATTCAGAGGGTCGGAAATATTAGGTGTACCTGAAGTAGCTTGAACTTTACTTAGTTGTAGATTTTGGGGGTTGCTTGGAACTCGCACCTCACACACGTGTAGTCATGGATAAACAAGTTCGCTGTGGAGAAGAAAGTATTGGGGGATGGGATGGGACTTTTTTTTTCCGGTTTGGTCTCGGCAACTGAGGTTCAGCAACAAATACGTAGAGAGGGTGAGTGTGCCTACCTACTATCGGCGTACATAGGTGACAGGTATGTGAAGGCTAAATCATATTCATTCAATGCATCGTTGTTGTTGTTTGATGTTTGGTAACTTTGTTGTTATTGTACTCTACGAGTTGACAATACAAGTGAACGCCTACCTAGGAAGGCCAAATGCACAGGAGCGGGAATTTTATCTACTACTATCATCGTTCCATGCTTCCGCTATTTATCCTTAAAGAAATGACTTGCATACCCTCGTTTCATAATGTTTGTTACATTAACATGAGACAAAATTGAAATTTCAGGAACATGTCAACATGCCATCGAGTTTTGGCTACCTACAGCCTACCTACATGCATATGTGGCCATGAAAGTGCACCAAATGCTCATCTTACATTGCTTGGGCTGATTAGATTTGTCCCTTTGATTCCTGACGACCAAGTCCCATTTGTAGAATTCATTGATACACACAATTCTAGATAATACACGGCACATTTTAGTCATGGCACCATTACTAATATTTGGTAACAGTGGCAGAGTCACGCCATTGGGTTTTCACTGATAATTCTAGATATTTTCAAAGGTAGGACATTAACATTTTGATAGAGTTTTTGACTTGAGATCCAGAAACGCCCAATTATTTTCTAGGTAATGTCATGTCGTCCCAATTCTTTGCGCCCTATGGATGATACAAGCCTATAATATTAGACATGCATGAGGTCAGATCAACATATCTCTTTTCCCGTCTCATTCTTCCCCCTCTCGATTTCTTCTAATTCTTTAAATTTCTGCTCAATTACCTCCTTACTCCTGTTGGTCCTTTTGAGCTCTCTTGATTTCGATGTAGCAAGTTTGGCCTCTGGATCAATATCATCGTATTGTACATAGAAAAAAAACATCTTTTAATGGTAGATCAGCGAAAATTATTGAAGTAACCTGATTTAACGTCTTCCACCATAATTGTTGTAATTGTTATAACCTCCGTATCCGGGGGGAGGTGGTGGTGGATATGCACCATATGAGCCTGGTGGTGGTGGTGGAGGTCCACGAGCAAACCCTCCAGCTCCGGGTGGAGGTGGCTGCCAACCTGGTGGAGGAGGCGGTTGACTGTAGTTATTATAATTGTTTTGAGAACCATAAGATTGGTTGTTATATCTAGGTGCTGTCGTTCCTGGACCATTGTAACGATTGCCATTGCCGCGATTGTTGTTACCAGAACCATAGTTGAATTGGTTGCGACCTCTTCCATCACCTTGTAACGGCACTCCACCGTGATTTCGACCTGATCTGGATGCCCTGCTTTTTGTCATTTCGATGTCGCTCTGATTGAGTGCTGGTTTGCCGAAATCCACTCCTACTAATAACATAGACTTGTGATTATGGTTAGACTTGGGCATCTCATAATGTACACTAGATAAATTGTAAGCGAGGTACTATTGAAGAGTTGAAGTATAATTACCGTATTGATCGATCTTCATCGAGGCTTGGCATTGCATCACTGTCCAATGGGAACGCCAAAGAGCTGTATGGAAGGTAGTCCTCGTTCTTCTCGATCCGTCCTGTTAACCCTTCACTGACCTTGGGGTTCAATTTCATATAGGGTGCATCCTGTTTCTTTGAGTAGAATTTGCTGGTGATTTCATCATAAAGATCATGATGAGCTTCTGAGACCAGGAGAACATCTTTTCCAAGGCCGTTGCGAGCTGAAACTTCCGCAGGTAACGTGGGATACACCTTAGCCATTGCATCGAGCAATCGCTCCGAATCAATAAATGGTAATAGAGCAACGCCTTGCCAAGCGAATTTCTTACCGTTCAAGTCAACTACAAAGTCTTCGGGATAGAAATCGATGATCTCGCTATCTTCATTGGTCATTAGATGATGAAATTGCTCCGGAATAGCTTGTCTTGAAGCGGCTGGAAGGACTCCCATAAGTTGTTCAAACGGTCTGAAAATCCTTCCTTTCTGGAAATCGATTTTCATATCCTTAAGATTGGCAAAATCTGCGGCAAAAGGAGCATAATGATAAGGGTAATACCAATCCCAAGATGGACATCCTTGGAAGTAGTATAGCAAAACCCAGGCCAGTCCTTCAACATAGGCTCTGCCAACCTCATGACGAAACTCGATGTCCTTAGGATCTCTGTTGAACTTCTGCTCATAATATCTATCAGCGTATCCATCTTCCCATAGCCTGACGGTGTCAGGAGGAAGGTCGTCTCCTGGTGTTGTTGGGGTTCCCGGTGTCCCAGGAGTGGGTGTGTTGCGTCCTGGCGTGCTACTGTCATCATCCTCAATGAGCTCTGCTTTGCGTTTTCCCAGTGCCGTCGCTGGTGATTCCGCCGACGGATCATCGGCTTTAGGCTCACCGTTATTATCAGCTGACTTGCCATTCATCATTTCCTTCAGGGCTGCAGCCGCGCTTTTGTTAGCGATACTAGCCTTGTAAGCTGCACCTCGGTTCATCACCATATCATGGGTCATAGCCTTGGCTTCCTTGTTGGCCGTGCCTGGAGTGAACAGTGGCAAGCCGGTCGGAGCAGCTCCACCAGGAGGCTGTCTACCGTTGGATGGCGAATCCTGTGGACCACCGTTATTTCCACGACCACGAGCATTTCGCTCATTGTTGAGCTTGCGCTTCTTTTGGAAGTTCTCTTCATTCCTTCTTCTTTTCCTGAAGATGGCATCCTCTTGCTTAGCCAATCCATCGAGGATGAATTGAGCCCTTTCGAGGTCTACATGGCCATCTTTAGTCAGATAACCACCCATGTACGGAATGTTATCACGCCAGATGGCAATCAGAGTATTGATACCGTCCTCTCGAATTTCGAGACTGGGAAGATGAGGTAAGAAATCATTGCCGACAAAGAAACACATAAAAACCCAGTCGTCTAGAGCTCTTTCAAGATCGAATCTGAAAGGTTGGCTAGGAACATACATCTCTGCAGCTAGGTATTCTCGAAGAACTGAGACATGGAGCCAAATAAATGGTTTGAGAGTAGGGGCGCTAGCCTTTTCATCAAACTCACCATCCTTTATTTTGTACATGCCTTTGCATTCTCGGGCTTCATGCCCATGTTGGCCGCACAATTTACAGGTCCTTGGTTTTCCATCATTGAAGAAAACATCTTCTCTCAATATACGAAAATGAGGTTCATGTGTTGCAAGACCCAACATGATCAAGTCGGCATCTAATCCATACATGACATGACGGGTATTAGGATCATGATCAGGAGAAGATCTTTGGGATCGAACAAATTCCATGATTTTGTGTTCACCCTCTCCTGGGACGGTAGAATCTGAGATGATGACTTTCATCTTTGCCCAAGCGGGGTCAGTGTTGAGTTTGTATGCAATCCAATATCTGAGACTAAGGGCCAAAATGTCCATGAATGGAGTTCCCGGTGTAATTTCGTTGGAATCCCAAGCCTTCTTGATTTCCGCATCTTCAATATGGCTACCTTGGGACTTCAACATCTTGAGCAACTCTGCCTTATCTTCAGCCTTCTCTTTCGCCTCTTGCGCTGAACGAAATCGGCGAGAGCGTTGTTGATTCATCTTGGCACGTGGCGCTACTCCGTCAATAGCAATCATCAAGAGTTTCCTGGGTCGCACCATGTTAACTACTCGATCCGTGTACTTGAAGATTTCCAACATCATTTCCTCCTCATCCTTGGGTGGGGGGCGATCCTCCGGATGACCTGAAGATTAAGTATTAGCATAAGTCAGAATGGCAAAATTGGTCTTGTCGACGATCTGGTGTATGGAAATGAACATACTACAAGGGTGGACGATTCCGTTCATGTCCAAATAAAGGTTGTCGCATTCCTCTCCGTTAGGATTTGGTCCCCTGATATCGATAGGGATGATTTGTCCATCAATTTCGCGTGGTTGCTCTTCAATGACAGGCGATACAATCTTGGGATATTGCTTTGTCTAGAAATCAAACAATATTATTAGCAAATCAAGAAACGATGAAGTGTGAGAATCAAAACTTACCAGCCATCTAAACAGTGCTGGAACACCCATTGCGAAAGGATGATCTACGATTTATTTGAAGGTGATAAGTGATAAAATAAGAGAAAAGTCTTCAAAATAGGTACAGAGCTGGTATAGGTTCGAGATTGCCTTGCGCTAGTCCAATCTACTTATCAGATTATCGAAATGTCGCGAAGAATAAATCGCGAGACTTTTCTTAGGCGGATGCGCCTTCAAAAGTATGAAAGTTTTGAATATCACGGCGATGCGCAAAATGATATATTCAGAGAACCGTGGCACAACTGTATATGTGAAGTTGAAAGAAATAGAAATAGAACATTGAAAAGATGCTGCAGCTGCAATTCATTGTATGTTAGCTTCGGACTTCGGTTGGGACCACCAGTGGACAGGCTCTAGGCAAACTAGGGACGGAATGTTTTTCGGTTTACCGACGCTAGAGGCTCAATTGCGCTAGTCTACATTTGCATGTATGTCTGGAGAAGCTCCCAAATGAGATTTAATCCAGCAAACTCCAAATTTCGAACACACATACTCCTTGTGGCGGATTCAATATGCAAAAAAGGTGACATTATGCCACTGCCTTTCAAACTTGCAAACCATTTATCCATATTCAATGTACAAATAGAAGTCAGAAAATCATAACGAAGAAGGGGGGAACTTGGGTACGACCAAGAACACCTTTCATATCCTATTTTGGGAAATGTCGAAAGTTGGGGAGACGATTTCCGTAAGTATGGTCACATTTATATCTGCATTTACATTTACATTTCCACTATCTACTCAGAGCCCCCTGGTGTTTTACTCACGTATTGCACTACCGAAACTAACACAAAATTGACTAGGTCTACGCTTCTCGACTTACTTCCTCTACCCTTCTAGAAGATCGGCGAGCAGCATGTTTAGGCCTTCGCAGTTTTGCAAAAGATTATCCTGCTTCTGTGGCCTCTGAGGCCCTACGAGGACTAATTACAAGTTTGCGCAAAGATGGGGAAGATGTTGATTCCATCAAAGTGGTCCTTGAGACCCTTCTATTCCTCTTTAACCCGAACCAAAACAGCGCTGAAGCATCGGAGGAGCTTGCATATTTCATAGCTGATGAATTTACCACACGGCAAGATAATATAACATTACTGTTGGATTTTCTGGATACCAATGATTTCTATTCGCGTCTATACTCACTACAACTCCTGTCGCTAATTTTATCATCCCGGGCCGAGAGGACTGAAGAATGTATATTTACGGCTCCTTTGGGTATATCCAGATTAGTGGCGGTATTAGATGATCGGAGGGAGGCAATAAGAAATGAAGGACTCTCCTTGTTGACCTATTTGACGCCAAGTTCCTCAGAATTGCAGAAACTAGTCGCTTTTGAAAATGCTTTCGATCGCATATTCAACATAATAAAGCTCGAGGGCTCCCTTCAGGATGGTGATAGAATAGTAGAAGACTGCCTGATCCTTCTCGCAAATCTTTTAAGGCTTAACGTTTCTAATCAGTCTTTCTTCCGAGAGACAGGTTGCGTTGCTAAATTATCAAAATTATTGAACGATGCATTGGGTGCCGAAAATGAAGCTGAGGAGGTGGCTGAATGGGCTAAAGTTCAACGGAATAGAAACATATATGCTCTACTTGCAGTTTTACGATTGTTTCTAATTACTGGAGGGGTGGGAACTCAAGCAAATCAGGTGTCTTTTGCGCAGCACGGTATTCTCAATCAAGTGTTGCAATTAGCATTCAGTCGATCCACAGAAGTTCAAATAAAAGCTGAGGTATGCAATCCATGTCCACAAAAAAATGCTTGTATATTGATTCAACGTATAGGCTCTCTCAACCTGTGCGGATATGATTCGAGGTAACGCAGCTCTTCAAGAGAACTTTGCTCAACAACAAGTTACCTCGGTGCTTGATGAGCCTCTAGCTGATAGCAATGGGCAAACACAACACAACGCCATTCCAATGGTTTACGTCATTGATGGCTTACTTGATTTGACATTAAGCGTACCTACATTATCAGCTTTTGATTCGCGTGCTGCTGCTTGTGAATGTATCAAGGCTTATTTTTACAATCACCCAGCCATCCGCAAACATTTCCTCCGCCGAGCAATAGATGGTCATGTTTCTGGGGCCGACGAGACAGCAAATGTATTAACGACACTTCTTCAACCTCTAGGCAGTCATATATCGAGCGATCCATACCGTTACTGGTTTGCATCGGTTCTTCTGTTCCACTTGATATTCGAAGACGCTGAGGCGAAGAGTATGGCGATGGGCGTTGCTGAGGGTGATGCTGAAAATGGAGAGGAAGTAATAACTTGTATACAATCTATCACTGCCAATCTAATTCTTGGCGTTCACAAAGCTGTGGATGAGCGCGTCCTGGTTGCGTATCTCATGCTTCTTTGTGGGTGGCTTTTCGAAGATCCAGATGCTGTGAATGACTTCCTGGGCGAAGGTAGCAACATTCAAAGTCTGATTCAAGCTACTCTGCATACAGGCGGCGACGGCGTGATGGTTCAAGGACTCTGTGCTGCTCTGCTTGGAATTGTCTATGAGTTCTCAACCAAAGATTCCCCAGTACCCCGGGCAACCATCCATCCGATTCTTGGCTCAAAATTAGGAAGAGAACAATACACAGATCGACTTACAAAACTCAGAGCTCACCCGTTACTGCGAGACTTTGAAGTTCTTCCCCAAAAGCTCAGCTCTGCAGCACCAGGAAGCTTACCTGATGTATTTTTTGACAAATCATTCGTGGATTTCATGAAAGACAATTTCAGTCGTTTATTACGTGCAATCGACCGAGACCCTGGGTTTGAAATTGCAATCATTGCGAATGGTGTTCAAAAGGGTATTTCTCGAGAGATGGTAGACAATTTGAGGTCTGAGCTAGACGAGAAGTCCAAGGCTTTGTTAGAGGCGGAGGAAGAATTGGTGGTTCTGGGAGGACAGTTAGGACAGGAGCAGGCCGATCATCGAAGGACTAAGGAGACCGCATTAGTGGAACATTCGAGAATTAAGAATGTCAACGAGGCTCTCCAGCGACACCATGAAGAAGATTTAAGGTATGTATAATTCGCGCCAGGTAAACTTCAAGGGCTAACGAGCAGAAGGAAATTGCGTGTAGAGCATGACCGAACGAATCAAGATCATCAACGGCAGATAAAAGAAGTCAAAAAGGCAGCGGAAGCTGACATTGCCCGTATTCGAACAGAAAGCGATCGGATAAAACAAGATCATCAGAAACAACTAGAACAAGCTCAAAAGGCTGCGGAAGCTAAGACTGAGAATTTACGGGCTGAGAATGAGCGGGTAGTCCAAGATTATCAGAGACAGCTGGAACATGTTCAAAAGACAGCTGAGGCTAACTCTGAACGTGTGCGGCGAAGGGCGGACGCGGAAATAGCTGATCTTCAGAGTAAGATTGAACGATTAGAATCTGATCTTACAAAGGTATGCTTTTCGTCTATCCTAATGGTTAACGGTTCACTAATATGGTACAGGCGAACAACGATCACGTTCAAGATCTGCAAACTGCGCATGATGAATACGCAGCAAACAAGGCCGAACAAGAGGCACGCTTGCAGCGTGCAGAAGAGAAAATTAAGGCAATGGAGGAGCAAGTCAGCACCGCTCAAAACGACGCTGCTAAAGCAGAGGAGACATTGAAGGCAATGGAGGAACAAGCCAGTACTACTCGAGACAAGATTGCCAAAGTGGAAGCAAATCTGCAGGACAAAGAGACCGCAAGACAGGCTGCTCAAAGCGAACTTGATGATCTACTGATGGTTTTCGGCGACATGGAGGAGAAGGTGACAAAGTATAAGGAACGTTTAAAGGCCCTTGGTGAGAACGTATCCGACGATGAGGACGAGGACGATGACGATGATGATGAAGACGAAGAAGAGTCAGGTGTGGATTAAACCAAAACTTTGTCACATTTGAGATGCATCGGGTATTTCAATGGCGCGCATGCATATCAAACTACCTTCAGAAAAGGCAGACCATTTAACATTGAGAGATTTGCAAATCTGAAGATTATTGGAGGTATCGTATGATAGGAGAAACAACCGCAAAACTCGGTTATCCATTGAACCCCTTTCACTACCAATTTTAGGGCTTCAATGCTAGAACTAAAGTTTGAAAATAAATGACCAACACCAAATACTCGATGTACGTATTTTATGCTCCAGTGCAAGAAACTTTGCACCATGGTTTTCTAAACATGAAGAGTGAGTTTAATCGGATCGTCACAGGCAAAATCCATGCAGTCGCTTCACTCTAGTCTTCTCTCGATTTATTGATACCTCTGCGGTCAAAACGCAGGATTTGAACACTCTCGAACAGAGCTCTCCTCTTCGAAACATGTAGCGCGGGATGATAGTATTGACAATATAATGTTCTCGTGACCAAAATCTAAGAAATCTTACCATGCATCATGATGCCAATTACCTATCTCATTTCAAAGTTCCTAATGATTTCGTTGTAGATTATTTACTCTGACGAGTACCCTAGACTTGATGTGATCGTGGCATCTCTTCACACCAGTACTTACGATGCTGGTAATGATGTCCAATAAGTGCTCCACCGATCAAAGTTCCAAGGCCAGTGACATGACTAGGTAGAGCAAAAGCACTCAAATTATAAATGTAATCTTTTTTAATCGTAAAGTATACACCTAAGAAGAGATTCAAGGCTATGAAGATGATAATTACGAATGTAATACAAACGCAACCTCATTACGTATATACCCAATTGACGTATGTTCTCTCTTGTAAAATAGAAAGATGTGCATGTGAATCGGCTCTCGTGGTGTCTGCCTCGAGTCCTGGACAGAGAATCCTTCGAATGTTTGATTTTAGGATTGTGAAAGAGTGTTCCGAACCTAGAAAGGTAAGGCTCTTTTCAACGGCAGCCGCTGTGTCGTTGTTGAGATGATGCAACCTAGCTTCATAAATACTATCATTCTCCAATTGTTCAGCTTCGACCCGATCAATGACTTCCAACCAAGGAGGTCTCACACGAGCATTGCTCGTGGATTGTACCATGATGAGATTCAAGTACTATGTTGTTCCCATAATCGTGTCAAGTCTCTCGTGGTTTGGGTCATAGCAGAGAGATTGAGGTTTACAGCCTAAATTGGTAGACGTCGACTTCAATTAGGAAGAAACTTATTCTGCTGAGCTTTTAATGTAGCAAATAATATGGGCTCATAGAATTCGGCGTTTTTTTTTTGAGTGGGTGTCCACATAAAGGTAGAATCTACTCCAGAGGATTTTGCATAATATATAAAGTAAATATAGCAAAAGCAGAGTCGGTAATTTCAACAATGGATGTTCACCGTCAGAATCGACAACTTGGCCTGTGATTCTAGAAGAAATAAGAGCTCATCTATCTCTTAGTTGGGATTCAAATTCAAGAATGTTCTTAGCAAGCACATTCAACAAACAACATCCACTCTCATCTCATCTCACTTCATTGCAATTTGCATGTTCTGAAGAACAGAGACTCTTGAGATATAGTCATCTGGGTCTGATGATAGCAATGATTTTTTTGATGAATGATCAAGAAGCTCTAGTATTCAGCACATTCAGCCGCAGGGGCTGATGCCTCAACCTGTACCATGAAACTAGAGAAATGAATGTAATACAAACACAAGGAGGATCTAATACGGTAACTGTGCTGCCCTCCAATTCACTCAGGCTGTAACGACAATGACTTCAGCACAATCATGTAATCGAACTGGTACCAGGTAATATCGTCCACTCGAGATATGTATACTTCTTCTGAATTTTGCAAATCTATAACTTTACAAATTTTCACAAACAACCCCCAATGCAGATATCCTTCCATAGCAGCAACAACAATACAATCACCAAATATTCCAGTTTAAACTGTGGAAAGTATTCTGGCCTACTTTGTTGTTGATTCTTTCCTCAATCTTCAGAGGTTTCAAAATCAGCATCATAGTAGATAGTTAAACCCTTTCCGTGAAAGAAAAATGTGTAACAACTGGATTCATTCAATACATTGATGTTTTAGATTGTCAGCCTTCGGTTGATATAGGGAGCAAAACCCGCCAAAAATCGGTAAAAACCACTTAAGAAGCGGGGTTGTACAGGCCACAAACGCGAAATCCACGTCGAAATTACAGCACCGCGACACCCCTACCCACCCACAACGCCAGAATGTTGAGCTCCCCATCCTCATTTCACACGGCTTTGGATTTTCCATCGTCGCCGTCTCCATCCTCTATGGCAGACAGCACAGATGAACGTGGGAATTCTTTAGAGAATCCGCAATATTGCCAAGCAAACAAAATCTCTAGAGAAATTGAGGACCATGTCAAAATATACTTTGATGAGCGGATGTGTATGAATTCATATTTTGACTACATTGGTTGTTGAGCGACTACTTACATTTTAAATAGATAACCACGCCCTCATCTTACTTTCCGATGTCCTTACCTCTGGCATTTCACATTCAACTACAACCTCGAAAGCTCCCTGTATACCGATCCCCAAGTTTCTACAAATAGCCAGCACATTGCTAGTACATCCTATCACTACAACTCGAGCCCAGCATGATCATGTTGAAGTAGCCTCCAGATCCATTACTCTTCTACGAAATACCCTTACTGAAATTGGTCCTAAGAATGCCAATCTCCAAAAAGCATTTTCCTTTGAATCTGGCAGACACACCCGTCGAGTCTATGGCGATGGAGAGAGTGATTCTAACAGTGATGACGACGATAATATAAAAGGGATTGTATCTCAAAATGGACTGTGGAGATGCGCCAAGGACTTCTGGCAAATAGTGGGCTGGTCATTTAATTGCAGCGTTAGGTATCCCAAGAGGTGGAGGTATTGGAAGGTTCTTTTGGAGTATCTATTAGACGTACTGGATGCGGACTGGCACGAGCGAGAGACTATGGATGAAGCGGCATTCAACGCTCAAGTAAATCAGAGCCAAGGGAATGAGATGCTTCAAGGTTCGTTACTGGTACAATATCTAGGCGTCTCTGGTCAAAATCGTAATGGGACCGCTGTTAGACGGATCGTAAAGGCAGCCTTTGCGGACGGATCCGCGCAATCCATGAAGGCATATCCAGAAATTTTTGGGAATGAAACCAAAGACATCAAGAAAGACGAATCACAAAAACGAAAATGGGAAGACAGCAAAGATATTAAGGAAATGGGCTTCGGTGATTTCGATGAAGAGGAAGAGGGAGATCTAGCATCAGATACATCAGAGGGTCAAGAGGAAGCAGCCTCAAAGCAGGGCAAGAAAGGCGGCCTGACATATTCTTCTAATATTGGAGACCCGGACTCTATTCGCTTGCGTCAAAGAATCATAACTCTGGTAGGAAATTTCCTCCTGTCTTTCAGAATTCTCTACTAAACTTCGCAGCTATCACGCGTTTCCGCGACCATTCCGCAAAAATCCATGCCTCTACGTGATGTTTATGACCTCCTCGCAGAGTTCACCGTAGCACTTCCTATCGCATCGTTTTCACTTCTCCTCAATATCTCGCATACATCACCTTTCCCTTCTGTGGTGCTTGTCTCGCTTATACAATTATTATGCTCGCGATATCTTCCAAAATCTGCAGTTCGTCCTCAAGATGTTGAGGATTTCAAGAACGACACACTCACGCAACGAATCCTCGAGATCTGTTATCTTCCGCATTGTCCTATGACTTCATCCATAGAGGACAATGCCAAATATTCGATCTTGGTGGAAAATCTATTCCGCCTATTCTTGACGGATTGTGAAGGTCTTCACACACCTGATTTAGATGACGCGATTGAAAGGGGAATCAGCGCAAGAGAGAAGAAGTGCAAGACGGATGGAAGACGGAAAGCAGATGCAATCAAGAGGAAGGAGGAAATTGCAAAGTTCTTTCTAGATGCAAGCTCAAGAAGATTAAGAAGTTTAGTGGACTGGGTAGAAGAGTCTAGTACTTAGTTGGATCATTAAAATCGCATTGGAGTTAATCACGTTTGGACTGAAGGGGTTCACGTCAGCAAGGAGTTTATTGGCCATTGGAGTTCTCAACGATACCATTTGCTATCATGACACGGAGGAAAGGGGTTTGCCAATTTTACGGGTTACCTACTTAGCTACGGTGGCTCGTGGAAATCGTAGCAAAAATGTGGCACTTCGAGCAAAATTATATCTTAACAGATACTCGTTAAGTAACATTAAGATACAGGGTGGGCGAATTTGCCTTCTACTTCGTACATTTGGAATCATAATTACTTTAATAATATTAATACATTATCTTCGAGCTGCAGGCATATCATTCGGATTCCAGGCCTGAGGTTGCCACTCTTCACTTGGTCCTCCTCTTGCCTTCTTCCATGGATCATCCTTATATTTCTTCTCCTCTCTCGGCTGTGTCGCCGCATCATAAAGTATTTCATCACTCGCCGGCTTTTCCGTAGTAACCACACTCTCGTCCACCTTCCCAGCCTCACTCGCAATAGCATTTGCCACACCCTTCCCATCCCCCCTCGGATCCGTTCCCGTATACGCCCCTCCATCTCTGACTTGCGTGGCCGGCAACGCCTGCTGCCTCGTCGCTGGCTGATCCAGAAAACTCGCTTTCGCATTCCATCTCTCATCAGCCTGTCTAGCTAGTACCTTTAATCTTTCCTGCCTCGCTAAATCTCCCACCAATTCTTCTATACTAGGTGGATCTTCGCGTGTATGCCGTAGCCACTGATGCCACTGGGGACTTATTTTTACATCTGAATATTGAATCGAGGATGGTGTTTGGACTATTCTGCGCATACGACCTGCGGTTATAGCGTCGCGGAACTCCCAGAAGGAATTATTTTGGAGATCGAGACCTGGAGTGCGTTGGTTAGCTTCATGAAGAGCGGGAGAGGAGTGGCGAGCTGGGAGGGGAGAGTGAAGTGTACGAACCGACGAAGAAGCGTTTGCGCCAGGGAAGACGCAGGGCTTTCCATTGGTACCAGGCTTTGCGAATTGGTGATAGCGGTTTGGTAGACATTTTTTGGTGGTATTTTGTTGAGGTTGTGATAAAATGTGTATTGAACTTTCTTGGGTATCTAGAATTCCATGTACTTTGAACTTCTTCAGCCTTATGAGCAATAGAGATCCGAAGTTTAACCACTACCAATCAACAGTCACCCAAATCAAATATTGCATGGAGCTCTTGCACATTGATACAGCTACAGGTTGGATCACTTTTACTTGTAGAGATGTGAAGTCCAGTGAATACATATCTCTCTGTCCACCAGACTATACGTCGAAGTCAAATTACCTTCCTACTTGGTACCGACATAGAAACTGTCAAAATTGGCAGATGTGGGAGTGTGGCTCGGGCGATATAGATCAATAGCGGCGGCAGTTAAATTTATCTTATCAAGGCACCACCTGTCTTATCTGATCATTTCTACTTTATATAAGTCCTAGACTTAATTTCTTTCCATACTCTTCACAAGTTACAACGTTCCTATCCGCCACTCCACACATACATTTCATTTTCGTATACTCTGGTACAAAATGACGAAGCTTCAGGTCTGTTATGCTAGATGACATATATATTTTTACTCATTTTCACCACAATTAATTGGTAGCTTACGCAACGAGAGTTACACCTGAAGAGGCTTCGCTCTCGCGATTGTTCATCATCACAATACCTCGGGCATAAGATGGTTCTGCTAATTGATCTCAAGGCAGATGAAGACGACAGCGCAATCGGAGCTCGTGTCGTTCTTTCCAAGTTGCCAATTTTTCGTATTGGATTATTAAGATACGATGCATTCCACGTCTCAACGTTCAGCGCAAGATACGATGTCTATGTCGCCGAGCCCGCATTTAGCAGTTTATGTCTCACACCCGCAACTCGCTATCCACTCTGGTGATTGACGTGGAACTCATCCAAACGAATTTCAATGCATGTACATCAAATGCCGGAAATACTCAGAATTTTCAAACTCTTCGGAGGAACTATTCCAATTTTCACGGCCGAGAACCTTTCATGCACTGATAAATCCGACTCCGCTTCAATGGAGTTACACCTGCATGTCGACTTACGATCAACGCTGGTGTTTATGAATTGGGATTACCAATTCAACCCCGACAATACCGAGATCCCGATTCTTCTATCAATAGAACGGAGATAATTCTTGATGTCTTGGTTGGAAAAATCCTGTCGTTGTAGCTCGATGGAAGATTTCGGAAGAAACTATGTCGTTGAGATGCTGTCAGAAATGGGGGTCCAGACTCAAAGAAAAGAATTAATGTGGGAACACCGCGGAATTTATGTGGCAGGAAGTAGTGAGGAAGAATCCAGAACATTACTGTATCAATAGATGGAACCGACAAACGCTCTCTATCTGGAAATTAAATCTGAATCCTTCGCGTAAGAATGTCATTTCGATGTGGCTTACTCAAGCCTTACAGCCATGGCTGGCATCATGCATGCCTACCATGCGATGAGGGAAACGATCTCACTGTGTACACTGTCTCTGCATATCCGCATGGAGTAGTAATCCGGTAATCTCCTCGTCGGTTCCGCGTTTAGGTGCCGCAAGATTCTTCCGGCTGCTTGGGAACCTTTGGGTCAAGATGTACAGAGTAGGGAAATGGAGGAGTGATCTATTGAGAAAGGGAATACAGGAGTGTGAATTGAAATGAGTACTTGATTGACTGAGCTTGATATTTATTCCAGTTCAAGACAATGGAGATTGCAATTTCCCAATGGACATCTTCCAGATTTAATCGTAAGGAGATAAGTATTCTTTGGATTTATCCCATAACATGGAATCACTCATATTTGGAATCTTCGCTCTGCAAACCGGCGGCGTGTTACATTGTACACTGCGTGTGCTTTCGAAGATTCTTTTCGTGCAAGAGAATGATTTTCTTCATGCTGTGTAGCCAGCCCATTTCCACGGCGAGCCCGGCCAGATCCATAATTGGAAACAATCACGTTACCTTCACTTAGGAAATTATTTGCATTTCACAATGTTGTGCTGAGCCGTAATTATGCGTCGCTACTGCCTAAGACGGATCGGGGCATAATTGTCCCAATGTGAACATAATATAATGTTTCTGGGCCCTGCAGACGGAAGTTTTCGCTCACCCCGAAGATCAAGGGTTCTTCAGGGCTTAGTGGACAACAAACATAGTGGCTGTGCAACGTGCATTGAACCTCCCCCATAAAAAAAAGGTCGCTTGAAAGCTAGACCAGCATTGATCTCCTCTAGATTGATTAATGATCTCCAACACGCGAGTGAGAAACTGGCATTGTTGCGGGGAAAGTGAAGCTGTCATTCTCTCATTTGTCCATTTACTATCTCTCGCTATCTCCTGCCAGTGAAAAATTCTCGGGTCAGCTTTTCATGGATGTCGTGTTTGATGCCCACGTTGTTTTTTCAGTTTGCACGAGGTGCCTGCAGTAGTGTGAAAGAGTCCCTGCTTATAAAAATTTTGCTTCTGGAGTAGAATGTATCTTGTCAAAGTTTGCTGAGCCGCATTCAACAACAGATAATAGCGAAGGAGGAGTCACCCATTTTCTCTTCTGCCTAGTAATGATACTGGGTTACGAATCGTAGCTTGGCACATTAAACCATCACCGGTAGGCCATTTGCTCCGGCTTAGCAATCCCCTAATGCCTCTTCCCCGAGGATTTGCGGACTTAAGCCGACAACATGTCACATATCCCGTGTGGATTTTCGAAGCAACCCAGCCAACTCCACTCGGTTATCGTGAGTGCCGTACCACATCTTGATCGGCCGTTTCCTGATATGGCATCTTAAAAATTTAGCTTCAAGGCCATATGAGTCAGCTAGGTTGAGCAAAGCTGACGTGGTGCATGACTCCTTGGTGAGGGCTGGGTTACTCAAGATGATTCCTCTTTTGACTAGCATTGAGTAAAGACACTAGGATAGCATGCATTGACATATTCACGAATTGTGACAGATGTGTTCTGTTTGCGGGGAAATTTCGAGTGACAAGTTGCATTCTTTGGTAGTCGGAGTTGCGGCGGGAAGGAGTCACACGATGGGCCTCTCGAGTAAGGTGAACAAATGTATTGTGACTAGCTTGGAAGATTATTTACTGCAAGCCATTACATAGACCTAATTTTGGTCGGTGGATCGATAACTTTTCACGTGGGTCATAATCAAATGACCAATTATAGGTCCTTGGTAGCTATCAAGGAAGGACAGATTGTAAAATGTTTTATCGATAGAATCAAAACGAGAAAATCAGGTCTTCAATAGGCCCCTCAGCCACTATTATCATTAGCAAGTGCTTTAGAGAGAGACTACTATACAGTTAGGCAGCGGCTTCTTCGTGGAAAGAGTTCATTTATCGTAATTTTTGACACGCTGATGATTGGATATTGGCAATGGTCAAAGAAATCGACAAGCTGCCATTCATCGAAATCTGCATGAGATTTTATCGATAATCGTAAAATCCCATTCCGCATAGCAAGGGAAACTGAACAAGGGTCAACATGTCGTGGTCATGGAAGAGGTGATCCCAAAGGAGTAACGGGATCCCCACTTAGAAAATGTAACCTTGAAATTTACAAGGTAAACCCGAGGAGATGGGAGTGCCGGTATCACTAGTGTCATCAATGGGTACCGACTTTTCTTTGGGGGCACATCTCTTCGTGTAACATTAGTACGAGTACGGATCTCGTACCACGCTGGTCGGGACTCTCCTAAAATCAAGAATGGAGGAAAAGAGTGGGTACGAATGTGGCTGAACAATTGGACTTTCGTTTATCTGTCTTAGAGCATCGAAAATGGAATAAGAGGATCTGGATAGGATTAACGGTATTCCCGACGAAGATTGACAAACGTTTTGCAAATCTCGATAGTCAGCACCTTATTTGACGAATGGGATCTTTAGCTCCGTGAGTGAGTTAACGCTTACAAGAAATGGGCTCGTAAATACGAAGGAATAAACTTCCAAGATTGATACATCTATAAATCAACAGAGTAATGATACACTCCTCCTGTGGCTGTGCTTTGGAGAAATGGAGTATCCGAGAACGGTGTAGGCAGTTTCTTTGTTGTCAGTGGTTCTTTGTTTTAGAGTATTATGCATTTGTAACCCTGGGGGAAGCTTGGTGAGATTGGAACAATCTTACAAATCCATTTTGTGTTATACAAGCGTTTCCCATTACACAAAGGACGACGCAATGGCTGTGAAGTGTGGACAGCATTCCGTCGCTTCTCCGGGTTTCTCTCGTTCTCGTTCTCGTTCTCGCAAGGAAGCTTGGAAATGGCATAATGGAGAAAATTTTAGTGGGCAGTGTGGCTCGTACAATCTTCTGTGGCTTGTTACGAAAGCATCATGATGAGAAGCCTTCTTCCGTTGAAAGCCGAGCTAACCATAATGCGCTAGGACTATCCCGCTGGAAATCTAAAGGGTCTTTTAGTGTGTGGGTAGTTACTCATCTGGGTATTACATTGTAGAGCGAATTAATGAATATTAATCAAATATTATCTACTACCAAAGCGCGTAGGTACCCAGTAGGTATAATAAATATATCATACATTTTCCTTCAAATGTCGAAGAATCAATACCCAAGCAGGCATGTACATGTACCGGTAGACATAGATATAGGCTGCACATGATCATTTTCTCTTTTGGCGGTTAAGACTTTGGAATGAATATTATTGGTTTTTATGTTGTCAGTCAAGATGTCACTGTTTTGTTTTGGGAATCTTTGAGCTTTTCCTGCTAATGATCCTTGCTCATTGTGCGTCATTATGGCTGCATGGACCCTTACAAGTCGAGTGGGAAAAAAGAAAAGAAGAGAAAAAAGGCATCTTTCCACATCTTCCACATCTTCCACATCTTCCACATCCATCGTCTTGCCAAACCCTTGGTCGGACGCGGTTGTAACCCTACCCAGGACCCTACTTCCCAAAGAAAAATCTTTTGACTGTGCATGCTGTGCTGATGCTTAATTTGTCAATCCTTGCGTAAGGGTCAGGAAGGGACCGATGGAAATCGTCACTCCATATATGAATTTTCAAATATTTGGCCCGGAAAGATATCCTTCTTTCCTATATAGCTCTCCCCTTTAACCGATATCCATATTATACACGCTCGTACATATATCATACATATATCAATCATACATATCATACTCATCATACTTATCATACACACTATCATCAACTTGTAGATCTTCACTTTTCTTGATCTTGGTTACTTTTTAGTCTCTCAATAGAATTCCATCATCATATCATATCATATCATATCATATCAGTCATCCATCTCCAGTTAATCCTTAATACTTTATATCTATAAGTCTGGTGTCTGGTCTCACTAGTGTCATTCATCACCCTTTTTTCCATTCCATCTCCAACACACACCACTATACAAAAACCAGACCACTTCCCCCCATCAGAGATAATAAATATCCAATACCTGTCACTGTCAACAAGAGAAAGGGAAAAAGAAAAGAAAAAGAAAGAAGAACTGAGAATCAAAAATTCCATTTGATCTGCTGACCTGATGATCTGATTATACATCAATTAAAATCCGATTATTCTATATCATTCCAAAAGATACTACTACTACTACTACTACTACCTGCTTGCTACCTAGTATCTAACTATCGCGGAACAAAAAAAAGGTACCTACCTCCTCATTCTTCCCTTTCTCCATATTGATTAAGACTTTCCCGAGTACGAGTCACAGAAGACCGAGGTCGAAATGTTTTCCATATATAAACATTCGCCACCTTAATAAAAGTCTAAACTCCTTACTAAAACCCTTTCACAGATCCTCAAAGCCATATCACTATGTTAGCTCATAACTCAGCATCGAGACGTCAGTTACCACATCATCCACAACAACCATCTTATAATCAGCACGGTTCCATATTTAATCCTTCGCTACCACATCAACTACCACAACTATCTCAACAACCTCAAACTCCATTACAATCACAATCTCAATCTCAATCTTTGACGTCTTCAACACTCACACCACACTCAGCATTTACCACGAATAATCTTTCAAATAACAATACTTTCGATTTTGAAGGCGATCAAATTCTATTCGATATCCAACAACCATTATCGTTTGCCTCGAATCGATTTCAACAACAAACTCCATTACGAACTGCCGAATATTCTTCGGATAGAATCTTTCAATTACCATCTCACATGCAACAACCTGTTCAATCGAATAGTTTGATGTCTAACGGACAATTGACACCCACTTCGACTTCCAGACAAAACCACCATCGAGAGTCTTCGCTGTCGTCATTTGGTTCTCCAGCCGCGCCAGCTTCACCTTACGCACCATCCACTTTGAATCCTCAAGTAGCTGGCGAGTCATATCATGATTTTCATGACTTTCATCCAACAGCATCGAAAACCTTGACACCAGCACATACACCACTACAAGAGAATTTCTTCTCGTCTCAGTACACACATCCAAGCCAATACCAAAATCAGAGCAATCATCCCTTCACAATGCTTAATGACGGCTTACCAAGATTGACGGGCAACGAGCTGATGTCGGCACCAGAGATTTATCACAGTCAAGGGTCGAGTAGGCCATCGCTAACTACAGTGGCGAGTAATGACTCACCCTCGACGCCACCGGCCTGTGAGGATGAAAGACAACAGTTCGGTATGACTTCTAGTGTGGATTCTTGGTTGAACGAATACTTACTTTCATCCGATTTCAAAGCTTCTCACAGAACTTCTCCACATCAAATGCCAAAACTCGATCGCACAATGACCGATGCTTATAATGATGAGCTATTCAACCCCAACATATCCATGATTTCCGCTCCTTCCACAACTCCTGCCTCGACTCAAACAACCTCGAATCTAAGTAATGACATATTCACGCAAAGGTTACAAGCAGCGAACAATGGACACCTGAGTACTCAGCGAGAAGCCTCAGTCTTGTCTCCTCGCGAACGTTCACCTTTTCAACCAGGCTCACCATTAGCTCCTACTCCGGGAGGGTATAATGCCCACAACATGGGATTTGGCACTGCAAAGCACATGCGAGAACAACAAAAGGCCAAGGACGACGCCTTAGCTATGCAAGTCCAATACGAGAGGAGTAATCCAGGACAAGTCACTCCAAAAACAATTTCGCCAAAGGATGTCAACTTGGTGTATAACGAAACCGAGGAGGATGCCAACAACCCATTGTTTCCACCACCACGACCTGCACAATCAAAAGCGAGTTATCGTCAGCAGCCATCAATTGATCCAGAGCCATCCGAGTCCGAAGAACTGTCATTATCACAACAAAGCTACGCTAGTATGGCTACAACTCGACGAGAAAGTTCATCGGCAATTTCTACAACCTCGCAAAACACCCCAACGCAGTCTCAGTTCCAATCGACGAGTCCTATAATTACACGAGACAATCTACGACAAATACCACAACATTATCCATTTGTTCCATCCACGCAAAGACAAGCAAGTAATACTTCAAATATGTCAAATATGTCGAACATGACCAATGACTTTACACCAACCTTAGGGTCAATGGAGTCTAGCAGCAGTGATTATTCACCCGATCAAGAAATCCAAAGACCAAGCGATACATCAGCAGGTAGTGGAACATATACATGCACATATCATGGATGTACATTAAGGTTCGAGACACCTCCCCAACTTCAAAAACATAAGAGGGATATGCATCGGAACTCGACATCCTTGATCAACAACATGGGTGGGGAAACTCGGGGTGCAATTACATCAATGGCGCAAAAGTTAAACAGCCAAAGTGGGCCTCACAAATGCGAACGGATCAACCCATCAACAAATAAACCCTGCAACACCATCTTCTCTCGTCCATATGATCTTACCCGACATGAAGATACAATTCACAATGCAGGAAAGCAAAAGTTACGGTGCAAATATTGTACCGAAGAGAAGACATTCAGTCGAAATGATGCTCTTACTCGGCATTTAAGAGTTGTACATCCCGAAATTCCGGCCACCATTACGAAAGGAAAAAGAAGAGGACTGGGACTTCATTCAGACTAAGAGTGTTTCTACTTTGAACTACTCTCCTTCTCCTTCCCGTTTGGGCATTTGATAACCATCAGGATCCAAATTCCATGGTAAATGGGATGTGGTGGAATGAGACGAAATGAGATAAATGGAGTCAATTAATCAGCATTTTATTATCGATTACGAATAATGAAATGATTGGTCGTTCGAGATTCGAGATGATTCGTTCACTGGAAGTTTGTGTGAAGGAAGATAATGTTCGATCGCACCACTTCAGCCACATCCACCTCCATCACTCCACTTTATTGGGTTTTGTGCTCATACCAACTCCACTTTTAATAGTCGGCTGTTGACTTCTTCTTCCTACCGACCATCTATCCATCATAGCTACTTTCTGTAGTACCCTAGTACATGACCAATATCATCATCATCATTATTATTATCATGATCTACATGACTGGAATGGCTTGATTGGATGGTTCGGATTTGGGCTGGACTCTACGAATTCTCATCATGGGGGAGACGGAAATGAAACTAGAAATTGAATTTTCTGGATTGTTTGTGATTGGATGATAGGATGATTGAAATATTATCGTCTTTTCTTCAAACTCAAACTCCTCGACTCCATTTGCTCCAACAGTCCAACGGTCCAAGACTCCAAGGCTCTATCTTATCGGCCTTATCCGCATTCCTTTTTGGCATCTAGATTCCAAGCCCATGTTTTTCTTGACTTCGGAACTCAAGGGAACTTAGCCCGAATTAATCCATGTTTTTTCAAGAAATCCATGATTTCATGATTCATGGATTTTTTGATGGGATTCAAAATAGATATTGGATGACGAAATCATTTATGCACGATTTGATGCACGAAGGGTCTTTTTTTCTTCTTTTTTGGTCTCCGCATATTTGTGGATACCGGGTACGGTACCATCCATTCATGATCCATAGGTATTGGATTTAGTTGTTTATTTGAAATGGTTCGATTTCGGAAGCTCGGACTTTTTATCACCAAACAAACTAGAACAGTCCGTCAACTCAATTGAGCAATGGGGGGAGAGGATCTGTGGTGTTACACTTTCGGTTCCATGACATCATCATCGATGCGCGCGAAAGACTCATGACGATTTACACTTTGACACGTTCATACCTTCACACCCTCGATTTTTCACACATTTACAAGCAGAAGATTGTTTGTAAGTGGTCATGTGATACAAACAACGCAATGTATTATGCCCTTATGATTTTAAACAAAAAAACATGTTATGAGCGGTCAGCACCAGGTTTTGGTTTTTTGGAGGGGTTTATTGTTTACTGTTTACTGTTTTTATTTTTTAAAAATTCGCATCTTAAAGCGCATTGCGAAAAGGTATGGAATGGGGTGGAATAAATTATACTTGATTGACTTTTAGCGGGAATTGGGCCCAAGGGACATTGGGCATAGCATGCTGGGATACATTAGTCAATTGGACTAAATTTATTTTACTTTGTCAATACTCCAGCAGTTAAAATATTTCATGCTTTCTATTTTATTCATCTCCTTTCCTTTTTTTTCCTTTGGGCTGAAAGGCTTCGATTGGATTTGTATATTATCATCCTCACTATACCGATTGTACTATATTCTATTATCTTGTTACTTTCTCATCTCTTCCTTTGTTTTCTTATTCTAAAAGATTGTATGATGAACTCGATGGATATCTAAGAGAAGAGGAGAGTAATGTATTATGAAAGAGTATGATCTCATTATCATGTTATGATATAGGGAGATGTATTAAAAATATTTAGAAATTAGATGCGTATTACACTATAGTAAATCAATTTTAAATCATTCGTTGGTTGGCATGAGGTGTGAAATGTTGATGAACTCTGGTGATAAAATGGGTGTCTTTGATATCTAACCCATTCGAACAAAAGATCACTGGTTCTGATCTTGATCAATCAATGAATGAATGGAAGATGAATCAATGTAGATGACTCGATTGATGTCGTTTAATGAAGTGAGATGAAATTAATAAGGTAATTAAGCCTGTGTAAGGTCATGACTATTGTTATTCAGTATCAAGATAGTACTAGATAATATAGCTAGGTAGATGTAGAGATGATGTTTCGAAACCAAGTGGCATTTAAGAGTGATAAGAGTGATGAGAGTGATGATACGAGAGTAACAAAAAAGATGCAACAAAAAAGGCGAGATGAAACAAACCTGGACCAAAATCAAATAACCCATGAAGCGTTCGATATCTCAGGAGATTCAAATGGAGTGATACAAACCCACAAGATGAGCTCCGAATGATTGATCAATATCAATATCAATTTGAATAACACCTCCCTCACTCCAACACCTTATCATCTCACTATCATTATCTTTCTTTCGCATCCCAATCCAGATCCAGATCTAGGATGCGAACATATACCTATTGAATGACAATTCGAAGTTTATGAGATGAGTAGGAAATCAACCATTTGAAATGAGAAATCGAAGGGGAACTATATCATTTGACTACAAATGAACTGGTGTACACACCTAGTTAAAATAAAAAACACGAAATTACATTGAAAGGCAACGATTTTGTGCTATAAGTTCATTGCATCTAATAATGACCCCTTTACCAGCTAGCAATATAGGACTTGTAACCATTCAATCTCTGAAAGAATATTGTCAACTACTCTCATCACTCACCATATACCCCTTTGGTCAGAACTAGACCGAGTCACCCAATCAACTATCGACATGGATAACAGCATCGCACTCAGAAAGATATATAGCATATATAAAAGAAAACAAGTTTTCATTTCACATCAAATCAACAGCTATTTCACTTTTTTCTTTCCATATAACTCATACCATGCATTTATCTCTCATCTAATCATCGATACCTAGACATGAAGTACACTCATCCCTGATCTAAGCAATACTATCATCCATAACTGCTGCTCGAGCATCGGCATACAAAGGTCTAATTCCTGTCCATTTTTGAAACTACACAATGAGTATTAGTAAGATCATCCAAACGCACCCTTAAAAAGCCAAGGAAAATGGGAATCAACAAGATAGACTAACCTGAAACCAACCCTGTGCGCTCAAAACCTCCAATCCAGGAATCGCAACCCAACCAGCATCTTCTGCCATTCTCATAAGAGGAGTTTGAGAAGGCTTATAAGCCATCTCCAACAATGTCCTCTGATTTCCCTCGTCCCTCTTCTCGTGTCTCAACAAAATGGCAAGGATTTCCCGCATGTTGCTTTCAATCGGGCGATCAGCAGGTATAGTACTGATAGCAACCGAAGGAGGAATGGCGAGTTCAGTCGCCGAAGTAGTGCTTGGAAGCGGGATTATGTTGAAAGATGTAGGGAAAGAAGAGATCAAAACTTCGAGCTTAGAAGGGGTGCGCGCAACCATATAGATAGGAGAGTGGCCGAGAGAGTGTAGGGCGTAGATAGCAGCGCGAGCAGTACCTCCAGCACCAATGACGAGGGCGGGAGAAGGTGAGTCAACGGATGAGGGAGTGTAAGAGGCGGATATGAGTGAATGAGTCATTCCGAGATAATCCGTATTTTCGCCAATGAGACGAGGTGGATTATCTGCACTAGGAATGATGGTATTGACTGCACCAATGACTTTCACTGCATCAGTGACCGAGTCAAGAAGAGGTATGATGTCGAGTTTCAATGGAATTGTGACAGATGCACCACCGAAATTTGGAGCACGGATGACATCTTGTACATCAGATGCTTTATCAGTTTCCAGTCTGGAATATTGATGGGGCAATCCTGTCTGTTTGAAAAGAGTGTTGTGTAGCGCAGGTGATCGCGATTGGGAGATAGGGGTACCAAAAAGATAGAATGATTTTGGTTCTATCTCTCCAAGAGTCGACAAAGTTGATCTGATCTCAGCAGCGGAGAGTTGACCAGGAGCTGCTTTGAATGGCAATGCTGGATGCGAAACCGGCGTCATGAACCCATTTAAAACACGACTGAGTTTTCCAGCCACGCCCATGTTAATGGCGATCAAAGGTGTATCGTGGGCAACGGCCATCGTCTTCTTGAATTTAGCAAGAGCAAAGTTATCCTCGATACTCTTAGCAGATCCGACAAGCTTGATAATATCTCCATACTGAAGAGCTCTATTGTAATGCTGGAACCATCCACCATTTTTCCACGACAAAGTTCCCGCGGGGTCATGGTGTGAAGCTATAATTCTAGAGAATCCTTTAGCTTCAGTCACTTCCAGGAGAATATCATCAGGTAAAGCAATCTCCAAGTCGATGTATTCAATACCCATCTTCACGGCCAGCTTATAAAGTTTCAGTGCCTCTTCATGTGCAGCGTCCGGGAAGCGACCTCCCTGACTAACTGTCCGCACGGTAAAAATCACAGGTAAATGAACCATCGATCTCAGATGTGCAATCTGAACACTTAGGAAATCAATACCCGGAATTCCATTCGTGGAAGATGGGTCCTCCAATAAATCAACACGCACTTCCACGGCATCGGAGCCTACCGCAATGCCGGGCAATATATCTGCTGCTGATGATATATCAGGCATTGTGAGGGAAACGAAGAATGAGTGTGGTTTGTTTCGCATCTCATCAAAGTGTAAACTCTTTCCTGAAATGTGATGTAGGAACCTAGAGAAGTCCTGTTCCGCAACGGACAGAGCACCAGTCCCGCTGCCCTTACTATGGTATTGAAAGTTACTACATTCATTAAACCAGGGCTTGCGACGAATGTAGACTCCCATCATATCCTCAACATATGCTGGTCGAGTTTTATCTATGCGAAGATAATCCATGACCTGCTCCGTGTCTCTGTGAACCAAAAGGACAATTCCACCAGACTTATGGAAATTGATCAAGAGCTCACGTGCCTCAGGCATCTCGACGACTCCACCACCACAAGCAAACACATTCTTCTCTGACTGGTCTTTCAAGCAATGCTTTAGAAGGTCTAATTCAGCAGCTCTGAAGAAATCCCAACCCTTCGATCTGACCATGTCAGGTATTGGCATTCCCGAGATGCGTTCCAATTCTACATCAAGATCCTTGTAAGGTCGACCAAGAATCTTCGCAGCCCAGGCACCAGCGGTAGTTTTTCCAGCTCCGCGCATGCCAATAATGAAGATAGACTTGTCTGGAAGGGCTGGAATTCCACTCTTTTTGCTATGCGCAGCTTTAACTTCCTTGCCAGCAAGTCCTACTTGGAATGACTGCGAAAGGATGTCCCACCATCCTGGCCAGGTCTTGCCAACACATTCACGCTCTTCAATGAGAACCGGTTGGGTTGCAGCGACAGACAACACACTGAAACTCATTGCAACACGGTGATCATCATAAGAGTGAATGCCTTGAACTGGATGCTTCAACTCGTTTATAGGTAGGCCATCAACCTCAATTCCATCTTCGAGCTCACGACATGTGACGCCGAACTTTGCAAGTTCATCTTTCATGGCTTTGATTCGATTGCATTCTTTAACACGCTGGTTAGCAATCCCCCTTATTCTAGTTGTACCCTTTGCCACTGCGCCTAGTACTGAAGCGGTCAAGAAAGCGTCTGTCATTGGCTCCATATCAACCTCTTTAATAGCTTGAAGTGACCCGATGGGAGGACCAGTCACAGTAGTAGAATAATCAGTCTGTACTACATGACATCCCATTGGTTTCAGAACATCGATAGCGAATCGAGCATCACCTTGAATCGATTTGGATCCAATATTTGGGATCGTGCAAGTCGTTCCAGAGATAGCAGCTACAGCAAGTGGGTAAGTCGCCGAGCTAGCATCACTCTCAACCACATACTCTTCTGGATTTTTGTAGACTCCTTGAGGAATATGATATGTGTGTTCTTCCGTCTGCGATCGGACGACGTGAATACCGAAAGCTGACATCATCGCTGTTGTCATATCAATATAGAGTTGGGAAATTGGCTTCCCACCAACAAGGCGTAGAGTCACCGGATTCTTGGCGTATGGAGCGCACATAAGAAGAGAGGACACATATTGGGACGAGACAGTAGCGGCTAGATTAATGTCTCCTCCAGCAAACCCACCGGAAGCAGCAACATTGACCGGAAGACTGTGTTCATTTTCAAGATATTCGATATCAACACCGTTAGTACGTAATGAGTCAACTAATGGGCCAATAGGTCTGACCTTCATACGTGCATTTCCTGTAAGAACGGTAGACTTTGTTGTGGCTGAAGGCTTGCACAACGAGAGAACGGTTGTGAGGAAACGAGATGCGGTGCCTGCATTTCCAATGTAGAGTTCTGTAGGACTGGCATGCAAATCACCACCTTTACCTTGCACACAAAGAATCTCACCTGCATCTTCCCATGCATATGTAGCACCACCAAGTTTACCAATTGATGTAAGCATGAATTCTACGTCATCCGAATGCAGGAGATTCTTGATGCGACAAGGGCCTGTGCCAAGAGCCGCAAGTACAAGCGCTCTGTTGGAAACACTCTTTGAGCCTGGTGGTGTCACCTCCACCTTCAAAGTCTCGGGCACACCTGGGGTAACTTCTATCGAGTCAGATAAAACGACTCGGATTGCTCGATCCTCCACGACGCTGGCCTTAGGTTCATGTGTTTTACCAATGGCGGAAAGCAAAACAATCTTCTTCTTCTTTCCATCATTCTTCTTGTCAACACCCATCTTCTCTAACAAAACATCGACGGGGCATGGCTTGCCTGCCGTAAGCTTTTGGATGCGCTTGTCTGCAAGAGAAGTGGGGAGGCCATAGCTTGCTATGCATTTGACAAGACGAGCAACTGCTCCTGGTTTCAAAACACCCAGATGTCGAGCCAATTCCGCCTCCTTTACCATTCCAATAGCTACGGCTTCTCCGTGAAGAACCTGCGGTGTCAAGATTGCTTCAAATGCGTGTCCAATTGAATGTCCAAAGTTTAGAATATTTCGTAGTCCACCTTCTCTCTCGTCTGCTGATACAACATCTGCCTTGGTCTTCGCTGAGCCTAGCACTATTCTCTTCAATATGTGCTGGATAGGAGCTAATCTTGTAGAACGTTCGGTATTCTTGGCTCGAATTGTAGTCATAATAAGATTTGCATTATCCTCAAGGGCAGAGAATTCAGCTTCGTCCCAGATTGCGGCAGTTTTGACCACTTCTGCCATGCCATTGATGAATTCGCGAACCGGTAGGGTTTCCAAGAATCGCAAATCTATGTAGATTCTCTTTGGTTGCCAAAAGGCGCCAACCAGATTCTTTCCCAAAGGCGTATCGATTGCGGTCTTTCCACCAATCGAGGAGTCAACCATGGCTAGCAATGTTGTTGGGACTTGCACGAATCGTACACCGCGCATGAAAGTTGCGGCAACATAACCAATCATGTCACCAATGACTCCTCCCCCCAAAGCAATTATAACCGTATCCCTTGTACATTGGTGCGACAACATCCAATCCTCGATCTCGGCCTTTGTTTCTCTGCTCTTAGAATTCTCTCCTGGGGGGATTTCGTAGGTAAGAAGTCGAGGTGTTGAGCTCGACTTGGCAGCAAGCGCCTCGAAGGATTGCTGGAAAGCGGGGACATAGAGGGGTGAGAGATTGGTATCTGTGATGAGAACATAGGTAGATGAGGGGAGGTCTGAGAGCAAATCTGCTGCAACGAAATTGCGCCAGATATCGAAATCAACAATGATATCTTCGTTTCCTAGAATGGCGATCCGCGTGGGATTTTGGGGCGTTGAAGTTCCCATCTTGAGTTGACCTGACCCGACTTCAGACCTCGAAATGTTGTAGTAAAGGATCGTCTTCTCTGTCTTTTTCTCAATGACAGATGTGAGGGTTTATTGACGGGGGAACACTTATATTTGCCAATTACCCATAAGGTCAGCAAAGGCAAAGAGAAATTCACTTAAGATTACTTATTAGCACTTGAAGTAAGAGGGGAAGTATCCAAAAATGAGGGACTCACAGTGAGTGACTCAATGGTTGACTCAATAGTTGACCCGGATCCGAAACTTTTTTTTGGCAGGGATTTCAATCAAAGAGCCGAGATCGCGCTCGATGCAGGTCTCGAGTGTGAATGGGTTATTTGTGAAGATAAAATACGACGTTGATAGAGAGACCTTATGTATTTGTCTTTTCTAGCTACTCATGATATAAATACCTAGGTACTTAGCACTACTTGATTATTACTCTCCGTCGGTGAATAAAAATCAAACAAAGACATATATAATCTATTTGACCTGGTACCCTCTTTTTACTTGTTGTCAATTCTGCTCTGTGCGTGCCTCTGCATCTTCACAATCAATCATTACTAAGCAACACAATCAGCAAGTCTCTCGTCAGCAGCATATCTTCAGACCACAACTCCGTAACCTAACCTAACCTAACCTTTACCTGGCATCTGTCTTACTTTTTGACATCTCCGAGGAAAATGGCTCTGAAATCCTTCGTTATGTAGAAATCGTTTGGAGATGAACTAATTGATCTTCTCCGGTTCATCAACTTTCTCCGGTTCATGAAAACTCCTAGTTTTTCTTGGCTGCCATCGATCCTAGATATGCCGGTGAGCTCAATTGTCAGACTTCCACTAGATATCGAAGAAGAGGAAAGCTAGGTTCACTGGATATTCTCGGGTGAGAAGTACTAAAATGTCAACACGGAATCACTCAAGATCTAATTGTCTTATGGTTGTATTATCTCCCATTCTTAGTCTTGGTACCTTTCAATTCTTGACAAGATGTATCGCATCAAAACTCCTTCAGTCTTTTGTATCTTAGATTCGTTCGACACATCAGGCTCTTGTCACACTTGCTGGTGGGATTTACAGCAATTTTAGGCCTGGCTTCTACGCTAGGACTTGTGAGATGGTGAACATTATAATTTATATCCAACGGGTGAGTTGCCTGTATCTCGGCCTCTTTTCACTCATGCTGTATGGCAGCAAAATACTCTCCTGTTGCGTGCGCCTTCCGGTGTCCTTGAAGCGCTCTTGTAACGAGAGAAGCTCTACACACATTCTTACTTTAGCTGTTAGATACGCTTCGCAAGTTCCCTATATTCTATCCACGGGATTCAAAATGATTGGAGTCTTATGAGCATAATTACGTTCACCTTGAGATGTCTAAATATTTATCCCGCCCTGCAGGTGATCTCTCGACAAAGATCATGGCTGTAGAGGTTATCTTCAGGCTTCAATACCATGGCAATACTTTCCATTTAATCTATACACCATAATCGCTTTCCAAGATGCGTAACAGAATAAGTACCGGGCTCTGTCAATTTGGCTCTAGGCCTTATTCTTAATTACGAATCGCAGCATTCACTTGGCATCACATTTGAGCAGAGTTGTCATTTTCATGAAACAGTAGTGTATTTTGCAAGCAATTTGCAATAAAGTAAACGGGCGTAAACCCTTACTCTCCTGTGCTACTGCCTATACCTTCTTTCATTTCTTTGGTAATAGCCTCCTATCCTTGCATTTTTGTTGATTCAGCGGGGTATATGAAGCCATTGAGAGGGACTTTACTGTGGAGGGGGAGTTGTCATCTCTGGCAGTAACAAGTCGGAAGCGACACTTCTATGGAGACAAAAATGTATGTATTGATATATTAAGCAGCATGATTCTCAGAACCAACTCAATCAAAGATTTATATACTTACATTGAACCTGTATGAATTTTCACCGCCGAGCACTTTTCTCGTTCCAGCCACCTCAAAGACACCACTTGTGTTACTCGGTGCATTTATAATGACGTCCACAACTCCTTCATTCAATGTCCACTTCACGCTCAAGCTTCCATTAAAAGCAGTCACTACCCTGGCGCTGGCAGTCTTGAGCCCCATAGCCAAACCAACGTCCGGATTGATAAGCCAGTTTCTATAGCCATACCCAGTTCGACCATCAGCACGTCTCAATCCCGCGGCCCATTCGGTAAGTAAATATGTAGGTGCTCCACCCCATGGATGTGCAAGACTTGTGAACAAACCAAGTCCCGGGTTGCCTTCAAGATTTACATACTCCCAGCTCGCACCTGTGGATGTTTTTGGATTTGACAACATTGGAGACCAGAGGCTTTCGAGTAAGCTCAAAGCCTTGCTACTTGCATTGTGTGAGATAATCGCTGCAAGCAAAAATCCATTTATATTAGGCGAAATATTTGTGCTGAGATCCGAACTATTGACTTTTGTCGAATCTTTATATCCCGGCCCTAGCTTTAGGGCGTCGAGAGCTTGTAAGGATTGAAGTGCTTGGGTCGTATTTGCTGTGCCTGATGTGATACAGAATCCAATTGCCGCAATAGAATAATCGCCAGGCGAAGCGGCAGAAAGGGAATAAACGCCGATGGTTGGATTCCACAACTGCCTGTTGACCGCGGTGGATATTTTCGTTGCCGCGGTTTGATACTTGGTAGCCGACGCCAAATCATTTAAAGCCATAGCCACTTCCACAAGCTGGCTCAACGCTTGCACAAGGGCACAGGAGACAGCAGAGCCTTGGCTTGGACCAAGGAACGAAGAGAGAAAGACAGGTAGACCAGTATCAGGACTGAGTTGTGCGATCAACCAATCTGCCAGAAGTTGCCAGTTTGACCATGTTTGATGTGCAAATTCAAGGTCATTACTTGACGAAATATAATTAGAGTAGGATATCAATCCAAGAATTTGGTAATCAGCTAGAACAGCACCATAAATTTCAAGACCAGCGGATGCATCACCACCGAAGGCAAATGTCTGCTTGGCGCCAGATGCATTGTAACCAATCGGTGGAGCAAATGGTAAAAGTCCATTTTCTGTTTGCCAGTCTAGAAAGATATTCAAAGTCCCCTTTAAATGGTCACTTCGAGAAGTGGTGACCGGTATTATGCGGCTTGTATGATAAAAGTCGCCTAACCATACTAGGCGATCTCGTTTCGCGCCATCTAGACACGTTGTTTGGAGGTTAGAGTGAACGCCGTACTCAGTCAGTACCAAATCTGTATCAGTCATCATCGTGTTATTATATAAAAGCGACTGATTGAACGTGTCCCGAACGATCACATTCTTGATGTAGCCAACCTGATCTTGCCAGCCACCAAATCCAAAAGTGCCAGCCGTCTGTATTGGTGTTTCACCAACATAATAAGATGACAAAGAAGTATTGAAAATTTCTGCGTCGTCTATATATACCGCAAGGTTGTCTGCAGTATCAAGGATGGTCCGCACCGTATACCAGGTGTTCTCTTTTATGGGAGGTGTATTGAATACATCTAGGCGGTAAGAAGGAAGTGTAGTGACATTGACTAAAGAGTAACCATAGGAGAGAATCAAGGAATTTGGTGGAGTAAGTGTAGTGTTCGTATTGACAAAAGTTGTATTTTTAGGTAGCTCCCCAATTAAGTTCAATTGAAGGCCTAAGGGTGTAGCAATTGGAACCCCAATCGCCCAACCTATCCCGCCTCTTTTGATCATAGTGTTGAACTCCAACGTGTAATTCTGAAACGAAGCGCCTTTAATTGTAAGTCCTGGTTTCATACCCCTTACAAAAGCACCATTCATATCAAACTCCCACATAGAACCCTGAGTTCCGCGATCGATGCAGGCCAATGATGATGCCCTAGCTCCAAGGGCCCAAATATCGTTAAGCATGACATTGTCGGACTCAAACCCACCGGGCAGTGTACTGACATCAATATTCGATACTGACGCAGTAAATCCAATAGTTGAAAACGTTACGGTTCCCGATGTCAAGAGGCTGATTGATTGCCATTTTTGTCCTCCTTGAAGTAGAAATGCTTGGAAAGGTCCAGTCTCATTGAGTTCAAAGGTTTCAACACGATACGTATTCGAAAGACCAATTGCAAAGGGGAAAGGTCCGTCAGAGAAGTTAGTACTGAGACCCTTGAATTCTTCCGAGTATTTGACCTCAATTTGAACTTTCCCACTGATGAATTCTACATCATAGTATGGATAACCTGCGACTTCATGGCCATAATCTAGCGTGGCCACTGGTGTCGATGGAGTAAGCTCAAATTTGGCCCCACTCGATAGGGGTAAGGTTGGTTCAGTCGCCAGTCCTATCCTAAGTGGTTTAGTCACAGAAGTAGACGAACTGTTCATGTGTAAGATTAGCATTTTTCACATTCATTTCGATTGTTAACATGCCTGTGAAGATCTCGGGAATGGGAGGAAAGTCTTGATCCTGTCGCAAGTGCAGCAACTTGAGTTGTCATCAACAACCATGTTGTCAAGTAATGAGCGATACTCGGATTCATGATGACAATATCAACCATAAAACCTGCAAATCAGAATCACTCAATCTCCTGCTCCAACACGGAATGAGTGCGGTCACGTGCTTTTGGGGAGGCGAAGATAATGTGCTGGAGCTTGAAATTATCCTGATATAGGAAACATCAAGCACGTTCTTATACCGATACGAAATCATGTCTGCGATGAAACGGGTGGTTGGGGTTTATTCTCTGCCGATTGTGTGATGTCAGGTTAGCTAAGTGAAATCTAACCATCGTCGGTGTGGGGATACGATACGTGAAAGTGGGTGTGAATGACTAGCAATTACAGAAGGTTTTTTTGGGCCTCGGATGAATTTATCGCGAGTCTATTTGTTCCCAGTGAACGGCGGCATTCGAGAGAAAATGCGGAGAACAGTGGGGTATTCATACGCGTATCGTACTCCTAATAAATTACACGAAGGCTCACGACTGACAGCAAAAGCCAAATACCAACAACCTATACCTCGATCGAAATTTGATATCAAATCAATGAATTGATAATACTTTTTAAAATTTTCAGGAATGGTTGTTCATCGACTATTGATTTTTCCATAAATAATTGGAAAGGATTTTAGATACAACCCTAAATTAAAATGCGATTTTGAAAAAGATTTATATTAAAATATTGTGCTGATTTTGTAGGTGCGGTGTTCGATTTTCTCTGTTGGTTGCGAGGGATTGTACTGTTGAAGCTCCTCGCTTTTAGTGCGAAAAGGACTTGGCTATACTCCACCCGTCCACTACTCAAGGACAAGATCTATGCAATTGTTTACCGTTCCAGCTTCCGAACTCATATCTTCAACCGAATGCCCTGTCCAGACCAACTTAATTAGCGAAACAATAAAGAGAGGGGATGGATGAATGTCATTATAGAGACAAGTCTACTTTCTCCTCCCTGCTCTGTATACTCACGTACATTTCCCAGGCGTGGTTGGTATTCAGAAGTCAAAGGTCAGTTGATGATGCTCGAAAGCGTTGCCTATCTTTTGGCCGACAGGCATTATATCAGGCAGGTCTTTGGCCGGGGTTGGAGAGTACGATGTCTATCTCACAGTGACATCAAATTCTTTTAAGAAGTGTTCATACCAACAGAATAGTTTCCAATAGTCCGAACCGCAGTCTGGCAACCAGAAGCTTTCAATCTCTAGATCTGATTAATCACTCAACATGCATAAAATGGTAGGGATTGTATGTATTTCGAATTTTACACTTTTATCAAATTGTGAAATCCGAGTTTTGATATGGTAGTCCAGACTACTGCGCTGCCCATTCAATCTCGCCTGTTGTTATAATGATTGTAAGAAATGATGAATATATGAGGGAATGATTGCCCAAGTGGCACGTTGTTTTTGACTTCTTGTGAAGTTCGGCCCGAACTATGAATATACAGCAACGATATAACAATGACAAGAATATTATCGGATTGTCAAAAGTGATAAGGTGTGAAAAAGGGCTATATTCATTGAGATTAGGAGATTGCATTCCAGAGTACGAACTACAATTCAAATTTAGACATGTGAAGCTCGAAGGTTCCGAGTGGGATATGGTAAAGTAGAAGTCGTTCCCTTTATGACTATAATTGCAATCATGATGCATGTTAGGTATGTAAAAGTAGACGAGATAATTCAGAGAGTACTTTGATCAAAAATAATTATACAAGGCTTCTGTTCATACTAGTCAAATAATTCTTACTTAACTTGACCCAAAATAATTTAAAAGATCTAATACTAAGCGTATGTTAAAATTATAAGAATGAAGATAGAGTATTTCTATGAATGTTTATTTCTGTATTCATTTTTATTAATGAATTCAGCATTATTTCTGGTTAATCAATTTTGATTGTATAAGTCTGTAAATCTGAATAATAAATCATATAAAGATTAGGGAATATAGTTGAATCTTAGGGCTAGTTTGAATGAACAAATCCGCGCTAAATCCACTGGATATTCCACACTTTTTGAAAACAGATTTTGAATTCATATTTGAATATCAAATTACAGATTCTATTGAATAGTCCGTATTTCAATGAATTTAGTATATTTTGAGATAAAAAAGAAATAAATCACTCTAAAATAATACTAAATAACCCACAATTTTTAATAAATTTATATAAGAAAATAAAAACACGAATTAAAAAAAACAAAGACTAAAAAAATAGGTTTTATTGAATTTATTAAAACAATTTATTCTTTTTATAAACCTTTCTAAATTTTTAAATCTAAAGCTTTAATGTATAAATTTTAAAGTTATAATAAATAAAGCTATTTCTATATTTATTTATTTGATTATTCAAATAATAGCAATATACTGAAAATTCGTATTACTCTATCTAATTTATATATATATTATATATATATTTTACTTCCTTTTATTTTGATAGATTTTATAATAGATTTGATATACAAACTATAAAATTACAATTTATTTTTTAATTTTTTTGGAAATAGATTATTGCTATTATGGAATCTGTAATGGCATAAAGAATGGATTATTTCAGTGGATTCAGTATGGATTTCATATCCAAACTAGCCCTTAAACAATTCTGTATGGTTATTATTCTAGTAGTAAACTATTAAAAAAAAATAAGAATGAATAAAACTTATCGGGAGTCTAATCTATTAACAATAATGTAGATAGTTGAGTATACTATTAAAACTGGTATAAATTTATTTGAATCTTATTTGACTTTTAAATGGTCTAGATCCTACATTTCAAGATAAAATCTATAATTATTGAAAAATGGTATTTGTTGATCCGGAATTGAAATTTACCATAGAATGCTAAAACTTAGAGTTGAAATATTCAATCTGTTAAATCTATTAAATCTGAATTTGAGAATATAGAATCAATGCGTAGATCTTAGATTTAATAAGTGAGAATTTAAATAGTATACAAACAAAAGCATGTTAATTTGAGTGATATCTTAGTAACATTTTGGATATTTAGTACTGTAAGAGTAGTTCATTGACAATAGTATACATAATAAATAGTCTTGAAGCTTGGAAAATCGTTATAACCGCTGATAGAAAGTTAAGATTAATCTTGAAGAATTATTTTCAAGTTTGCTGGGAGGGATATTATATTATTTGAGATTTTATAATCAATAGAAATATTTCTTCATAGGTAATAAATAAATCGAAATCTTAGAAATTTTAGAAATTTAAAAAGTTTGAAAGATCTCAGAAAATTAATAGATGAAACTCAAAACAGAATACTATAATTGTTTCTATATTCTACTTCTTTCTTGCTTATTATTTATTTAAGAATGCCAAGAATGCAATCGAATCTAAAACTTCATTACTCAATCAAATAGAATACAGTTTCCGTAAAAAATTTATGAATCTTCAAACAGATCTTGTGATAAATCCTTAACAAGTTTTCTATTCATTGATAGTATATTATTTGTAACAAAGCTTTTAATTTGTAAAGTAGTTAAATCTCTTTGAAATTCAACTTATAGATCTCTAATTTTGAATTTATCAATCAATTTATTCTTTTATTTGAATTTCATAATTATGTATTCTTTCGTATTGAACTAAACTATTTGAAATGAATTTGATTTTTATTCTATAACATTATCTATTCATTTATTTTCTTTTGATAAAGTCATGTTATTATAATTGTAATAGCTCTGGATATCTGAATAATATACTATAATATGGTAAATTACTCTGATGCCACTAAAACCTCAATAAATTACTCTCATGCCACTAAAATTAATATCTTTTTACTCTTATACCACTTAGATTCTAACCAAAACAAGCTAGATTCTATAGTAGACTCTAATCTTATATATGTAGATTCTATAATTTTATTATAGATTCTATTACAATAGATTCTAATTTTCATTTGTAGATTATAGAGATTCTATTTTTTACAGTAAAGGGGGGGGGAGGACTAATTAGGATTATATAGATACATTTTTCATTCTTTTTGAAAAAGAAGAGAAAGGGAAGAGAGGGTGATAGGGAGTACAGAATCTATAATGAAATCTATAGTAGAAGCGAAGAATCTATGATGATATGATAGAATCTATAATTGTATATATTCATTAAATATTATATTCAAAATACTAGGAATCTATGTATTTACAGATAAAATCTATCATAAAATCTAGATTGTTTTGATTAAAATCTAAATGATATGAAAGTAAAGAGATATCAATTTTAGTGGTATGAAAATAATTTATTAGACGTTTAATGGTGTGAAAGTAATTTACCGATTATAATAAAGAGTTTTCAATAAAGATTTGATTAAAAAACCTTAAGTTTTCAACGAGATTATTATTTATTTTTGATCAAAATATTTATGAATATATTTTCAACTTATTCTTTGTTCGATGATATAATGTAATTGATTTTAAAAGGAATATTATTGTTTCCAGAGTAATCTTGGGGTGCGTTCGGATCACTTCTTTTAAATTATTTCTATTTACTAGACCTAATTTATTTAGTAAATAATGCCCAAAAAGGTCAAATAATGGGTTTATCGAACACTTGGGGTTGTGAACCAAATTATTAGGAATTATTTGATAAATAAATTCGTTTGCCGAACGCATTTATTCATAAATAATTATTACGATTCTTAATAATCCAAAGAAATTAAAATAGCAAATGCTTTCAAGATTGCCATACATTTGTCTTAAAGCAGCTTTTTGAAGCATTACGAATAAATCTTCAACAAATCTTCATTATTATCTACCCCTGTCATTTTTCAACATCACTCAAATATATTCAATACCATTCAAATATACTAGCCTGAATACCCTTGCTGTTTAATATTAGTACAGGTTTCTTTAAATAAATTAAAAAACAAATCCAACGCACCCTTAGGGCTAGTTTGTATATATAAATCCGCGCTGAATCCATTGAATATTCTGTACTTTTTGAAAACGGATTTTGAATTTATATTTAGATATTAAATCACGGATTTTATTGAATAATTTATATTTTAATATATTTTGAAATAAAAAGAAAATAGGTTATTTTAAAATAATATTAAATAATTTATATTTTTTAATAAATTTGTATAAAAAAAATAAAAATATGAATTAAAAATAAGAATTAGAAAAAACTAGTTTTATTAAATTTATTAAAATAATTCATTCTTTTTATAAATCTTTATAAACTTTAAAACCTAAAGCTTTAATATATAAAATCTAAAGTTATAATAAATAAAATCTAAAGCTATAGGTTTATTTTGAATTAAAATTTATAATTATATATAAATTAAATAAAACTATTTCCATATTTATTTATTTAATTATTCAAATAATAATAATATATTAAAAATTGGTATTATTTTATTTAATTTATATATATATTATATATATATTATATATATATTTTATTTCCTTTTATTTTAATAGATTATTTAATAAATTTGATATATAAATCATTAAATTATAAATCAATAATCCACTCTTTTTGAAATGGATTACTATTATTATGGAATTTGTAGTGATACAAAGAACAGATTATTTTAGTGAATTCAGCGCGGATTTTGCAATTAAACGAGCCCTTAGAGCTTTCAATATTTGAATTGATTGATAATATTTTCTTATTCAAATATATATGTTTGACTTGTTTAATTGAATTTGAATTATCCAAAGTGTTTTAAAATTTACTAAGATATATGGTTGAAAGCGTTATTGATGATTAAAAGCTACTTAGTGGATTCGGGGATACGAGTGAGATCGATTGGTAATATATCATATAGATAAAATATTTCTAAGAGTTTTAGTATTATAACACAGAATCGAGATTTCGAATTTTAAAAATTCTAATTAAATAATTATAGGATCTAGTTTAAAAACTACAGAATCTAAATCATATCAAGATGAACTTGAATAAAATTTAGTAGTATAAGAATAGTTTACTACCCAATAATATCATCTATTTTTCAATCAATTTATTGATTTGCTTCAATTTATATATTTGGTTGCAATAATTTTGTAATATAATCATAAATGAATCAAAGATTAGAAATGATATGATTTTCTAGAAATTTATAATTATATATTACAAAAATCATATAAAAACTTGGATTGTTTCTACAAATCTATTAATACTATTATATAACACTTTTTTCTGCTTAACTCATTAGAATTCTTTTAGCTCTTAGTATAAATAAACTATACAGTTTTATAAAGATGATTGATAAGATTATGAGTGAATGAAATATATAAAAGTCCAGGAAACAAGATCAATCGTTCATATTATAGAAATCAAAAAATTGATTGAGGATAGATCAATTATCCTGAAGCTGTTTTTAGTAAATCAATTTTCTAATTATGCAATACTTTTTATTCCTATAAATTAAAATGATACTATTATTTACTTCATTTCTTTCTACCGTAAAATAGATAACTTGGTAAAAGATAGATAAAAAAAATAACTACTGATTCCCAATTTAACTACCTTCACAGGACAAGCAGTGATATAATACAATGAAAGTATAGTATCTGTACTGATAAAATAATAATCCTATACTTTTAACAATACTAATATTAACGAGAAGACATTTTAATAATTCCCGAACCTTTGAACAGTACTCAAACTTCTGAACAACATTGATGGAGTTTGGCTTTCATGATAATAGTAATAATAAAGCTTTAGTTCTATAATTTCTATGTCCCTATACATTATTCGAATCTATATAGTACTAGTATTATACTTAATCAGAGTTTTGGAAAAAAAAAATCTAAAAATTATATCAAAATACTATGAAAATTAATATATCGTTAATTGTTTATTACAAAAATAGTCTTGAAACTCTAATACAATTAAAATATCATGACTTTCGTAATACTTATTAAAAATAAAAAAAATCATATTTTATTTGATAATAGTTTCATGACCCCGTAATTCAATTTATAATATCATTCTAGGGATCAATGTATACAATTTGAAATACTGAAATGGTATAAGTTATATGTTTATAGAACTTAATTCATATAATGATTTAGAATTTAAAATTTTTATTACATTTGTAGAAAATCTTTAATATAATACATAAGAACAATACATGAAACTTAATTAGTAATTAGTTTTTCACTGTAGAACACAGTTAGTCATCTCGGAGGACGCTGTTTATATATGATTTGAGAACAGTGAATGGTAAACTTTAGGAATATGGATTTGGTTTATAATAAGCTTATGATTTAGGTTTTACATGGCGAAAAAAATAAATTTATGATATAAGAACTACAGAAAAATAGAAGATAAAGAATCTAATATATTCTTGCATGTCTTTAATCAGTTCTCTATCATTACACTCTGATATAGTTACTAATTTATTTTTAAATATATTTTTGGTTTTTCTGGAATAATAAACTTTGTTTGCATTATAACTAATTTTAAAAGGTTACTAATCACTTTAAACTTCAAGTATCATATATATATATTTTTATATTTAAATTATTGGATTTATGAAAACTAGCTATAAAGTTTATAGGATATGATTATAGAAATTCGAATGCGTAGTTTTAGAATTTATAAAATATGATTACAAAAGCTACTGTATATTTTAACAATACCTTGCATATATCTTTATTATATCAGGTATATATATATTATACGATTCAATCAGAAAAATAACTAAGATATTATACTTCAATTGGAAGTCACATAGTATAAGAGTATAATGGAGATATTATTTAAAATACCTATTTGTGTTATTGGGGAATTTTAATTTTTATTTTTAATCGTTCTTGAATTCCATGATTTCTTCTATATCATTTCGACAAATTGCAATAACAAAAACTTATATTTATTTTATAAACCATGACACGTTATAAATATCTCCATAAATTGAACAAAGTTATATAAAACCATCAAAGCATTTTATCAGAATGAAAGAGTGATGTAACACCTCTATTAAAGAGAGTGTTTAAGCAAAAAAGATATCGTAAATCAAAATAAGCCCTGATTACCAATCAGTCCTTTCATTTCATTGTTATTCACTGTAATAAAGCTTGATATAATAATCTATACTGTTAAATAAAACTTGATCAACGATTATGTAAAAATTTCTAAATATAATATTTTCGGTACAATAGACTTCTTATGTCAAGGTTCGGGTATGAATATTATCAACCCTTATATATTATAAACCGTTAAAGTTTTCTTGTGTATTGAAATAATGAAAATAAATATTTCAAATATGAAAATCTCAAAATTTACGAAAATGATTGGAGAAGTTATAAGCATAACTTCGAAAACATTCTTCATCATGTTGGAAATGTATACATTACCTATATGAAATCAGTGATTTGAATTAGATATCATGTTCTAACTGGGCACTGTATAGGATGAAAATTTTCATAAGAACGTTCATTTCATGTTTCCATTTTTTTCCCTAGGAAATTGAATAAACTTTGTTTATACATTGAATACTAAATTTTATTACATAAAATCTATAATCATTGTTATTGGGATACTTGCCCATTACTTCAATTAGTGGTATATTGGTTAACAATCATTTTATCTTGTCGATATTTTAAAAAATCATGTAATTCATAATGCGATCAAACTTTTCCATATTGAACCGATTTTTTACTATCTCAAATAAAACTCGAAATATTGAGAGATAAAATTTAATCAGATCATATTATAAGTTGTATAGAGCAAAACAGATTTTTTTTATACCTAAATAATAAGTTTTTTTATCAACAACATATTTGAAGTTTCAAGGATAGTTATTGAGAATAGATTATAGTGATTTGAAATACCTACAGAAACAATTATTATGAATGTTCAGATTTATAGATTTATAGATTTATAGATTCAAAGATTCAAAGATTCATAGATTCATAGATTTATAGATTCAAAATTTGTAGATTTCAAGTCGATAAATTCATAAACAAATTGGAAGCTTTTAATAACTGTAATAACAATTCTGATCAAAAGCTTAATGTATTTAGTAAATTATGGAATTTATTGTATTTGCAATAATTCTATCTAAATCCATCGGTTAGAGATGTAAAATGGTGTTATTTTGATTTTAGTAGGTAATATTCATTGATTGGTATTTTTACGGTATTAGTGTTAACGGAGTGGTACTTTTATGGTTCCCAAATGTGTGAATGGTGTTAGTGTTATGCTTGTATTCTATTGAATCAGGAACTTAAAAGGAAAAAAGGTTTCACTAAGAGCTTCTTAAATTTCATATTTGATTAAATATATGATATAGAAATTATGTTCAATCGTTGGCATGGATAGAATCTTATAAATGTTATAATATTAAGATATGAATCAAAACTTAATATGTCAATAATACAAACAGGAATTCTAAAAAGTATTTTTATTATATTCTTATTTTATAAAATATTTACCGATCAAGAAGTATGCTACGAAGTAAAAACGATTGTATTGCTTGAGGTTTTATAGGCAGGGGAAAATCTCTATTATATATATATATATATATTATGAAAATATCAAAAACAAAACTTTTATACTCCTATTTAGATTTTTTATACGCTTTTTTTATTGAAATAAAATGAGAATAAAAAGTGATTTTTACTGACATATATGAATAACCTTGATAAACTGAATAATCTATGAAACAATCTTAAACAAAAGACTAATTGAAGAAAATACTTTTAGGTAGATTTGATATTATTTTCGAATTTCTAGATTAATAGAACTATTAGGGAAAGTAGAGATTGTATCCCCTAAGATGAGGAGTTAAAATAATATAAATAAACTTTCAAAATATTCTAATTATTAAATTCTCAATAGAGATTGTGAGACACTATATAATATGAACAACTCTTTATAATTTAAGGCTTATAAACATATTTAATATCACAATTTCCATTTCACAAAAGTTATTTAGAGCTTTTTTTTAGAAAAAATAATAAACTAAATTCTTCAACTATTTATATTCAGTCAATGTTTTCTTATTTTGGTCATAATATTATTCAGATAGACTTAGGGCTAGTTTGGATATATAAATCCATACTAAATCCGTTGAATATTCTGTACTTTTTGAAAATAGATTTTGAATTTATATTTAGATATTAAATCATGGATTTTATTAAATAATCCATATTTTAATAAATTTAATATATTTTGAAATAAGGAAAAAATAAATTATTCTAAAATAATATTAAATAATCCATATTTTTTAATAAATTTATATAAAAAAATAAAAATATAGATTGAAAATAAGAATTAGAAAAAACTAGTTTTATTAAATTTATTAAAATAATCTATTTTTTTTATAAATCTTTATAAACTTTAAAACTTAAAGCTTTAATATATAAACCCTAAAGTTATAATAAATGAAGTTTAAAGCTATAGATTTATTTTGAATTAGAATTTATAATTATATGTAAATTTAAATAAAACTATTCTTATATTTATTTATTTAATTATTCGAATAATAATAATATATTAAAAGTTCGAATTATTTTATTTGATTTATATATATATATTATATATATATTCTATTTTTTTTATTTTAATAAATTATTTAATGAATTTGATATATAAATTATAAAACCACAAATCAATAATCTACTCTTTTTGAAATAAATTACTATTATTGCGGAATTTGTGGTAATACAAAGAACGAATTATTTCAGTGGATTCAACGCGGATTTTGCAATCAAACGAGCCCTTATTCTATTTCTAAAATACTACAATATTAAACAATATTAATATAATTTAGAATCATATATTAATAAAAATATATTTCTATTAGGTTCCATTCAAAAAACTTCGTACGTTCGAAATTGATTTTTATTTATTTATCTTTATGCTACAAATGCTTAGAAATAATGACTTTCGATTATCTATTGAATGACGCATATTTTACAATAACATAAACCTAAATCATTTGAAGTATTATAGTATAAATAATCTATTAGCTTTTGAATTTTATTATTCTATATATATAATAGGTTTTATAGACAAATTTTGAAATCACATTTTTTATTATATCAATCTTTACACTTTAGTATTGTTTATGAAAAGTATAAAGCTTGATAGATAATCTAAAAGCTAACATAATTATTGTCCATAAAACAAAATATAAGTTGTCTCATACAGAATTCCTATAGAAATTTTATATTCAGAATTGTGTCTATGATAAACAATCACTAACACATCAATGATATATATTCAGAATGAATCATCTCCTAGTTTTATTTTCATTTTCATTGAGATTTTAAGATTCTCTAAAATTCTCTCTTTTCATATATTTAAATTTAGTGTTTCAATTTTAAGAATATTGCGTTCTTAATAATTTACAAATATATTATAAATCAAGTAAAAACCCTTTGTGAATGAAAAATAAGAAAAATAAAATACGAAATAGATAAGAAAGTAGTAACTAGGATTCATTTGTATGATATAATCCTTATTATTAATCAAAAAAGAAACTTCTGGAGAAATCAATATTATACTATTATCACCATTGTTATTCTATGAAATTTCAAAAATGTGTTTCTAAATAGAAACCCTATAAATCTATTAATAGCTTAAGTCTTGATTTATATGTACACTTAAAAATAACTTTTTCTAAAATGAGTTTCTTTTTGCGAAACAATTTTAGGATATTAATATCTTTAAATTTGAAATAAAATATTGGGTTTTCAGGTCAATATAAGAATTTTGAAGCTGTTACACAAGATTAAGATTGAAATGGAATTCTTGATTTTATTATCGATTTCAATTAAGAACTATTAAAATCAAATGAATTTTCCTATTATTCATACTTAAACTTTCAGTTTTAATGTATATAACAAAATAAATATCATTGACTATTATTTTGCTCGTCAACTTTTGAAATCATTTCTAAAATTGAAAGTATGTTCAACGATTCAATAATAGACTTTAAGATCTTTCATATAATTAACATCAAAATATGTTTTAAATAACAAAAGGCTCTTCTTCAACTACAAAATATGTTAGGTTTTTGTTTTCATAATAATAATAAAAAAAATTTATATCATTCTTGAATGATCATTAAATAAATTTAAAGTGAGGTAAATATATTCTCAAAAGTGTGAATATAATATCCGATTAAGTTTTGAATCTAGTTTATATTAGAGACTCTCTCTATACACATTCTATACTATATATAATACCTATTTTAATTTATATGAAGCTTCTTTAATTTATATATTCTTTTATATTTCTTCCATACTTTATAAGTTAAACTACTTAAAATTTTTCTTTTTTTCTTAGAAACCAAAAAAGGTTTCAATATCTATTTATTTGAGATCAGGGTTAAAAGTAATAATAATCATAAATATAATTTTATAAATCATAGATCTTATTATTCAAAATCTTATATCATTGGATAGACTTTATGATAAATGATGAATTTGACAATATCTTTTTTTGTTTTAGATATTTATTGATCAATAATTATATCATTTCTTGAGATTTATTTTCTATAAATAAAACCATCTTATTATTAATCGTCTTCCTATATGAATGTAGATGAATGAGTTTAATTCAATGGCCACTGTATTGAGCTTTAGGCAAATGCGAAAGAGACTAGCTCTTTTAATAGTGCCTACATAAGGTCTACTACTTTCTATACATAGCTAGCTCTTTAGACAGAATACAATATATGCATTAAGACCTACGAATACGTGGGTGCTACGTCTTTAGTATCCTTCTCAAATCAACAATTTCTTTATATTAATTGATATATTAAAACTTTTGTTCTTATGATAATTTCAAATTCAAATATCCTACATTTTATATTACTAAAGAAAGTATCATTACATCAAATATCATAGGATTTAGGGGAAAAAGAATAATCATGAATTAGGATATATAAAATAACCTTGGAATCTGATAGTTATATAATGTTCTTATACGCAAGGCTTTGAACAGAATAGATTTTTTAATAATAAATTAACAGATAATATAGACGTATAGGATGATATTCTAATTGACAATATTATGATGTGTTACTTTGATAATGAAAATTGAAATATAAAGAATCTCTCTATGTTCTACTTTTAATTATACGATTATAAGAAAACAGTACCTATTTTTTTTATCGAAATTATAAACTCTATTCAAAAAAATCTTCCCCATTTTTTTTAGAAAAAAATATTCATCTATCTAAATTATTTTGAAATTTCTTTGATTATTTAAAATTTAACCTTTTTTACGAAAGTTTTATGATAGATTCTTTGCTTTCTAGAAGAGGAAAAAAATTAATTAATAAATGTTATTTGAGTTTGAAATTCAATAATACAAATATTGTTTAAATATATGATTTTGTCATTTTTTGTCAAAAATATACAAGTGTTCTTTTTTAAAAGAATCATTTCAATCAATTTTTAATATTATTTGTTTTTTACAAAGATAAAACATTAGAAATATTAGAATTTATAAATATTGAAATTTTTATATTAGAATTTTATTTTATATAGTTTTCAAAGGAATCTTTTCATATTTTAAATAAAGATTCTGAGTATTCAAATAATAATAATAAGGAATTTTGATTATATTTGAATAAAAAACTTTAAGTCTTTTCGCAAAACAATTATTTTGCTTTAACATATCCAACTACATTTTTCAGATTTTCTATTTTGTTAAAATTTTCTAATATAATGAGCTTTTATTAAATACCATTATCTCTAGAACGTGTCTAAAACTTGATACCTAAACTCACTATTATTACTTTGTATTCAAGGTGTACAAGTTTTATTTTTTTTCAGATTTAAATTTAAATTCGAATTACTAAAAATATTCTAATATATCATTGTTACTGTTAGAAAAAAACCCTTATTTTATCTAGAGTAATTATCTTTAAAATGCAAAGAATATCTAATATTATCTGAATGTATTATGAAAATCAATTCTAGAGTATTGTTATAGATCAATTTGAATATATAACAATCTCAACAAATTTCTATTTTACATAATGTAGTTTAACACCGAGTGACTCATATCACCAAGTAGCCCACTTTTATCCCAACTTACATCTTCAAACTTATATTATTCAATAACAATTAAATCAATTAATTGAAATTATGAAAAAATTTAATAATCTAAGAGATATTATATTATTTTAATATATTTTTATATTATATCCTGTTTTTCCATATTCATTATTATATCGATTAGAAAATAGCTCTTTATTAAAATTCTTTTCTTTTTAATATTTATTATATTAAATCTAAATAACAATCTTTTATTAAAATAATATATTAAAAGCCTTTTGTTCAATAAGTATTTCTTTTTAATATAATTAGATTTCTTTCATATATCTATATTTATTTCATATTTTATTTACTATTCGAAATATATAATTCTTTATACTTAAAAGTATGTTTTTATAAACTAATCTTTTTATATTTTTAATTAAAATCAATACAATTTCAAATATAAAAATAAAAAAGCTTGATTAATAATAAATCATTCAAAATTTCATGAATATTGAAGAAAAAAAAACTTTAATTGGATTATAAGGGGGTTGAGAGATTTATTGATTTAAATTAAAAGATAAGAGAGTAGATATATGAATCCGAATATCTAATTTCGAAAATATAGCTTTAGGTTTAAATAGGATTAAATTTGTTTCTTGAAACTTTGTTTTTGTGTTCTAAAAGATAATTGATTCTTTATATATAATTTTAAAAACTATAAAGAATTCAATTTTCAAAATATAATTAATATATACTTTAATAAATCTATTAATTTGATTCTTATATAAACATTTCAGACTACTAAAACAATTTATGTTAGATAATTAAATTAATTCATTTAAATATGATAATAAATATATATGTTTAATATTATTCTTTTTATAATAATTCTAAAGTAATATTAATTCATAACTTTTATACTCATTTAATACTAATATTTAATATTTACTATTGGTTCGAGAAGGATACAAAAGACGTAGTACCCACGTATTGTAGGTTTTGTATATCTAATTATATTCTATCTAAGAAGCTAACTATATAGAAAAATAATAGGCCTTATATAGACATTACTGAAAGAGCTAGCTTTTTTCTTATTTGCTTAATCCCTTTGATATAGTAGCCATTGTATTGAAGTCATTCCTTTGAAGTGAATACCCTTGTTCACACATTTGCTCTTCCTTCAATTCTTAATATTTATTAAAATATTTTAATTATTCTAAAATTGTCTCTTTATTTATTTATTAAATATATTTCTAATAATCTATTTTATAAGAAGATTTGTTTTTATATATCAATTAAAAAAATAGACCTAATCCTAAATCATTAAAAATAAATAAATAATATTATTTTTCTATTTCGATATATTATTATTATAATTTATTCTCGATTAATTGATTATATTAATTTATTTCTATTATATTTCCTAATGTTAATAATAATTATTATTATATAACATAGTTTAATATCGAATGGCTCATATCACCGAATAACTCATTTCAAAATAGATCAAAATTGGTCATTTTTGAATATTCCTATTTTAATAATTAATCATTATTTTTGAAAAATAAAAGAATATAAAATAATAATAAAAATTCAATTTCTTAAAAATCTATTTTTTTTATAAATATTTTTATCGTATTCAATAAAAAATTGAAAATGTTACGATTTTTGTTACAAAAAACTTATTTTAATAATAATTCTTATATTAATTCGAATTTTCAAAAAAAGATTAGATTTTTATAATACTATTATAATTAAATTTTATATATTCAATTTTCAAAAAATTCTATCAATAAATAAAGAAAGTGTATAGTTATACATAGACGAATTTTGTATATATTTGAAGTGAGCCACTCGATAATATAGGCCACTCGATGATAAACCACGTTATATAATTTCTTTTATAAAATCTGTTTTATTCAATTTGTAAGAATCTCTATTCAAAATATTATATTTCATTTATATATTTATAATTAATCAAAACTCCTTTTTAATAAATTTAGAATTCTTATAAAAAGCTTTTTGAAAATTATAAATATAGTTAAAATATATCTTTAATTCAATTTAATACTTCACAAATCAATATATCTATACCTTTTTAATATATTTCATATCCCTTGATTCAAAAATGTAATTTATTATATAATTTATATTCTTTAATTTAAATAGAAATTTTTTTGAATTTATATAAATCGAATATATATTAAATATTTTTTTTTTAATTCTATAATTTTATAACTATTAACTCAAATTTATATATAAAAAGATAAATCTTTTATTCTATATTGAAAAATTATTTAAAAAATATTATAAAGTATAATAACTTTTCGAATACTTAGTTTTTTATTTTTATAAATAAATTCGATAATGAGGAGTAAGTCGACCACCCTACTTTTGGGCCACCTCTGTTTTGGGCTACCCTTTTATACCAAAAATCACTTTTTTGGCTTATCAATATCTCTATCAATATTGAATATAATTTAATTAAGATTTATATTCATATATTTCAAATCATTTTGGATTTATATTAGAATTTTTAGAATTTTAGGATTTTTTTGGATTCAGATTTAAAGCTTCAAAATATCGATTTCCGAATCTATATAGAAATTATATATAAATTTAAAACTTTTATATAATCTTTAATAACTTTTTGATAATAATAATTGAAAGAAAATTGTATACATTTTTGAAAATTCCAAATCTGGATTTATATAGAGATTAAAAAAAAAATCGAAAAAAAAATAGATATAAAGATATGATATACAATGAATTTAAAATAGTATAGATCATCCCTGTAATTTTGAGGGTATTTCTTCAAATATTTATTTATAAGAAATTTTCTATTTTTTAGAATTTTTTAGAATAAATATATTATAAGTATATTCTAAAATTTTATAATTTATTTTTAGCTATTTTTATCAAAAGTTATTGTAGATTTTATAAAATTTCAAATTTGTATGTAATTTCTATACAAATTGAAAATCGATATTTTGAATCTTTAGAAATCGATTTACAAAAATCTTAGAAATCTGAAATTTTTAGAATAAGATTGAAATAGCTCGAATTATATATATATAGATTTTTATTAAATTATATTCAATATCAATAGAAATATCAATAAATTAAAAAAGTGATTTTTGATATAGAAGGTAGCCCAAAAGAGGGGTGGCCCGAAAGTGGGGTATCCGACTTATATAAGCTTTTTGATTATTTGAATTTATTATAGATTCTTAATAAAATGCATGTTCAAAGTGAAAGATGTAAATTGAAATGAAAGTGGGCTATTTGGTAATATAGATCACTTGGTGTTAAACTACGTTAATCTTTATTTGAATTTCAGTTTTGTATAAATTTTATATATAATCAACATTAGAATATTGAAATAAATTCAATTCTACCATAATATCTTATAACTATTCAGAACCTTTTTAATCTAAATAATCTAAATATGTGAACTAAAATATAAGTACGAATTTTATATTATTTACAATTAATGATATTATAAATACTAATCATCATTTCAACTATAGATTCAGAGAAGTAAGAAAAAAACCAAGTAATCATTTTTGATAAAAGTAAGACAAGAATTACGTTCTTAATAATATTATGAACTCTTGATTCAAATTCAAATTTTCTATCATTTTATTTGAAAATTGATATGAAAATCTAATTCTTTTATAATATTGAACTATCAAAAGTATCAATTGAAATAATCTTTCTCGACTCATCATTTACCAAATGATATAATCAAATATCTCTATATCCCTTTAACGAAGGATCATTTGTATCCATATTTTATATTTTATTGAGAGGATTTTTCAGGTTTTTTATAATTAATAGATTAACTCAGATTATTAATGATTTATTTTATGTTCTAAATCTATTATTCTGAAATTATATAAATTTAATGTAATCAAAATGATAGAAATATAAATAAAAGATTGATGCAAGTTATTTTATTTATTTATATAAAAATACATTATGAAATATCATTATTCCCGACTTTATGTTTTTCTTTTTAATATTCTTAATATTCAATCATAAATATTTCAAATTGATTTGATAAAAACTCTATTTTGTTTTCAAAAGTGAAATCGTTTTAAATATATGGACCTTTTGTAGCTAATTTTCTTACGGTATCTATAACATTTGATTTCAAAGTATATTTGATATACTATTATTATAATAAAATTTATTCACAATAAATTCATGATTTGTTTTTTAATGTATCTATTGAGCTATAGTCAACGTATAACTATTTTTATTTCCTTTTCATCAAAAGGAAAATGAAATAAATTTCTAGATATCTCTCATTTTCATCTTTTATGTATTTTTAAAACAGCTTTGTCCTCAAATATAGTTTGAGACTGATTACCAATATTCAACAATTGTCTATAAAAATTTTAAATTATATTGTTAGTTTCTTTTATATCAAATCTTTTTGGTTATAAGTAAAGGGATCTTGTGTTGTTTAAACTTATAATCATATAATCTTTATTGGTAAATTACTCTCGTGCCACTAAAAGCCCAAAGTATTACTTTTACGACACTAAAAGTGTTTTAAATTTATTTTCATGTTATTTAGATTCTAGCTTTTTAAAGTTAGAATCTATATATAGATTTAAGCCTTAAAGTATAGAATCTAGGATTTAAGATATAGAATTTAAAGTTAAAATTAGAATCTAGAACTTAAAGTATAGAATCTAAGATTTAAGATTTAGAGTTTATAATTTGAATTAAAGATTTATAATTTACAATCAAAATCTATAGTTTAAAGCTAGACTCTAATTTTTTAAATTTAGATTGTAGTTGCTAGATATAGGTTCTAGTTTTTTGATATAAAAATGAGCTTTATAATACAAACTTTGGCTTTCGAATTTTATAAATTCTAATTTCAAAAATCATGGACTATGATTTAAAAACTATAGAATCTAGTTCCTATAAAATCTAAATAGCACGAGAGTGAATTTAGATCGATTTTGATGGTGTGAGTATAAATAAATTTAGTTTTAGTGGTATTAAAGTAATTTACTGAATCTTTATTCGTTGAGAATTGTGATTTCTTTGAAATTGATTAAATCTGTTTCTATTATTAACTGAAAGATTATTAAATATTTGTTGGCTTTGATTTATTTATTTATTCTCTTACTTTGATTCTATTATTTTTCAACATCAGAACGAATGATATTCTTATCTAAAAGTATTAAATTAAACTCGAAAATTTCGACACAAAATTATATAGATTCAATTTATAGTCATCCAAATCATGTATACTATTTGAACTGTAATTAACTCAATTTTTATAGTTATTGAATGATTTTTTAAAATAATTTGCTTCTGAAATATACAAATTATATTATGATCAAATATAACATACAGCTTAAGGTAAAGTGATATCTTGAAATAGTATTTGTACAAGATTTAAATATTATGAATCATTTTATTAATTTCTCTTATAAATCTCTTCTAACGTTTGAGCGAATTAATAACAATAAATTTATCTATGATTATAAATCTTCTTATAATGTGTTTTATCAGTGTGCGGCCTATATCATCATACAGTCTACTTTCACCCTAATATATACTTTCAAACCCATATTTTTCTATAATTATTAAATCAATTAATTAAAACTTTGAAGATTCTAATAATCTAGGATTTATTATATTATTTTAATGAGTTTTATTATATATTCAATTTTTTTATATTTATTATATTATTAATTAAAAAACTTTTATTAGAATTTCTCCCTTCTTGATACTTATTATATTAAATCTGAATATTAATCTTTTATTGAAATAATATATTAAAGATCTTTTATTTAATAAAAATTCTTTTTTAATATAATGGAGATCTTTATATGTATTAATATTTACTTAATATCTCATTTACTTTCCAAAATATACAAAGCTTTATATTCAAAAATATATTTTTATATATTAATCTTTTTATATTTTTAATTGAAATTAATACAAATATAAATATAAATATAAATATAAAAAAGCTTGATTAATAACAAATTGTTCGAGATTTTATTAAAATTGATTATAAAAAAGTTTTAATTATATTATAAAGGATTTAAGAAATCCATAAATCTTAATTTAAAAAAAAGGAAATAAATATATAATTTCGAATATTTAATTTCGAAAACATAATTTCAAAATCGAAAAATATTAAACCTATTCCTCGAAATTCTAATTTTATATTCTAAATTGTAATTGATTTTTAATATACAATTTTGAAAACTATAAAGAATTCAATTTTCGAAATATAATTGATATATGTTTGAATAAATTTATTAATTTAAATATTATATAAATATTTCAGATTATTAAAACAATTTATATTAAGTAATTAAATTAAATAATTTGAATATAATGATAAATATATATATTTAATATTACTTTTCTTATAATAATTCTGAAATAATATTAATTTATAGCTTTTATATCTATTTAATATTAATATTTGATATTTGCTTTTTCTTTAATGCTTAATATATTTATTAAAATATTTCAATCATTTTAAATTAATTTTATTATTTATTTATTTACTAAATATAGCTTTAATAATTTAATCTAGAGGAAAATCAATTTTAATATATTAATAATAATAAAAGTTTTATTTTTAAATTATTAAAAATAAGAATACAATTTTATTTTCTTTATTATTATATATAATTATTATAATCTTTTTTTTATTATTTAATTATATTATTTTGTTTTTATTATTTTGTTTTTATTATTTTATTTAATATTAATCATAATTATTCTAGAATATATAATTTTTATTATAGATCTTATTTTATTAAAATTATAAAAATCTCCATTTAAAATATTATATTTTATATATATATTTATAATTAATTAAAATAAATTTTTAGTGAATTTAGAACTTTTATAAAAAAATCTTTTGAAAATTATAAATATAATTAAAATATATTTTTAATTTAATTCAATATTTTACAAATTAATATATTTAAAACTTTTTAATATATTTTATATTTCTTATATTTATATTAAATATATATTCAGAAATAAATTATTTTTTATTTTTGAAAGATCATAAAATATAGATTAATATTTTGAATAAAAAGTAATATTATTAATTCGATATTATAATATGACATATGAAATATTATATATCTTTATAATCTTTTATATATTTTATTTTTATTTTTCTAAATAGTTTTAATAACAAAAAATATATAAGCTTTTTGATTATTCGAATTTATCATAAATTATTAATAAAATATATATTAAAAAAGAAGAGAATGAATTAAAATAAAAGTAGGCTATATAATAATATGAGCTGTATACTAATAAAACACGTTATTTTAAAAGTATAATTGATTAATCTTTATAGTTATACTATATAAATCCTAAAACTATAAGCTTGAACTTTTATATTTACCTTAAGGGGACAAGTGGGAGTTCTGTACGGTACCCCCACAGTACCCCATGCTGTACATTACCCAATCGGGATATGGTGTCTGAGCTATACTCTTGATTGGGTACGGTGGAAGCACCGTCAAAGTACGACTGATCAACCCCTGTGGCTAATCCCTGTAGGCTCTATATTATAAGCCTTAAAAAAAAGTTTTAGCATCAAAATCTGAAGTGATTAGTCATCTTTTGAAGTGAGTCCCTAGCGAAAAAACACAGCTATAGTCAAATGAAAAATATTATATTCAAAAATCATATTCGAAAATTACATACGAAAATTGTATTCAAAATTGTAATAAAGCTTGATTAGTAATCAACCTTCAGATGATATTATTATTCTTTATATGAAAGCTTTATTCGAAATGTAATGAGTTTTATTAATTCGAAATCATTATATGAATACAGTCTTATAAATATATAATTTATAATATTTAAGGAATTTAAATTATATATATCAATCCCTGAAATAATATTTTAGATCAGATTACAGGGGTCTATAAATCCCATTATATAAAATATCCTTTTTTCGATTTTTTATATTGATATTATAAAATTAATCATATGATAATTATATCATAATTCTGATAATATTATTATACTATATAATAATTTGAATATCAATTTTAATACTATTTTATGAAAAGTTTTTTTTCTAGGTCACTGATTGGGTACGGTAGGGGTACCGCACAGGGGTTCGAGTACCGTTCAGGGGCTTGTGAGCCGTAGAAGTACCACTCCATTAGTACTAGCGCCGTTCAGGAATTCGAGTACAGTTCAGGGATCCAAATACGGTAGAAATACCACTCTATTAGTACTGTAGAAATACTACTCCATTAATAATAGCACCGTACTTCTACCGTTTTATATCCCTGCTTGTGCTGTTAAGATAGCTTTCATATTTAAACCTTATAAGCTTTGTAACTAGCTCCATTAAAACCTATAACTATATTCATCAATTTTCAAAAATAGAAAATAATTTTCAAAAGAAGTATCTTAAGAAAATAAAAAAGGATATAATATAATAAAGGTATGATATTAGGATTAATAAAACAGTATTTTCATAATACTAGTAGTATTTTATAATTTCCAAATATCTAAATAATATTCGAACCACTAAGAAATACTACTAATGCCAATAGAATGATGCTTTTAAGGTTTCTAAAACCCTAAGCGATATTTAAACTTCTAAACAATACTAATTTCATATTTTTACTATATCTTGTTGTATTCACTTAGGGATTTAGAAAGTAAAAGCTTATAATAATATTTGATAAAATTATATTGAAATCAACATTTACTTGATCATATACTATAAAAAGTTGCTCAAACTTTAATATAATTATAGTATTATAGATTTTATAATACCAAAAAATTCTATATTGTACTTAAGAATACTTTTATATCTCTATAATTCAATATAAAATAGTATTTAGAAATACATATATGATTTACATTATTGAAATTGTATAAATATTATATTTATAATGTGTCATTTTTGAAATGATTTTGAATCTATAAAGCTTAGGGCTTGTTTGATTACAAAATCCGTGCTGAATCCACTGAAATAATCCATTCTTTATACTACCACGAATTTCACAATAATAGCAATTTGTTTTAAAAAGAGTGGATTATTGATTTATGATTTTATAATTTATATATCAAATCCATTAAATAATTTATCAAAATAAAAGGAAATAGAGTATATATATAATATATATATAAATTAAATAAAATAATTGGAATTTTCAATATACTATTGTTATTTGAATAATTAAATAAATAAATGTGGGGATAGTTTTATTTAAATTTATATATAATTATAAACTTTAATTCAAAATAAATCTATAGCTTTAAGTTTTATTTATTATAATTTCAGATTTTATATATTAAAGCTTTAGATTTTAAAGTTTATAAAGATTTATAAAAAGAATAAATTATTTTAATAGATTTAATAAAACTAGTTTTTTCTAATTCTTATTTTCAATCTATATGTTTATTTTTTTATATAAATTTATTAAAAATGCGAATTATTTAATATTATTTTAAAATGATATATTCTTTTTTTATTTCAAAATGTATTAAATTTATTGAAAGATAGATTATTTAATAAAATCCGTGATTTAATATCTAAATATAAATTCAAAATCTGTTTTCAAAAAGTATAAAATATTTAGCGGATTCAGCACGGATTTGTATATCCAAACTAGCCCTTAATCTATTTTTATTAGAATTTTGATGAAATAAATAGTTATATTATACAAGGTTTGATTATTGATCAACTTGTTTAAGATTTTTTAAATACATCTTTGGATTCTTTGAATAATAGTCTTGTTCGGCTAGGATTTCTTTTAGAAGATTATTGATTCGTTTACATTCGAGGCTCTCATTTTCTATTTCTTTTAAAAGAATTTTGGTTTATATTATAGATCTTATAAAGATTAATTGAAAGTTTTATAAAGATTAACTACAAGAATTGAAATCTACAATCTTTATAATATAATTATAAAAATCAATATATAATACTTTAATAACACTTTTATTATATTGAGATTGTATATATTATGTCTATTCAAACTAAAAACTAAACATTATAATGTAACTTATAGTGAACCAGGTTATATAGAGAATTGAGTCAGGTATCTTTATATCAAACTTTATATACAAATTTTGGTATAAAGATACCTGACCCGGTTCTTTATCTAATCTAGTTCACTATAAGTTTTATTATCTCAATTGAATATTTTTAAGGTTCAGCTCTTAGTACATTTATAACATATATACAACACCTGATTACATATACCCATCTATATATATCATAACGATCTCTCTTGATTTACAAAACTTCGAATAATATAACTATTTTATCTCATATCATGCTTTTTAACAAATTAAAAGTTTAGGATTTCATTTGAAAATTGTTAATTAAATTTTATCTTGATTTTGAATAGAGTACCATATAAATATTCTATATTATAAGATACATATTAAAACTAACCTTTTCTATATCAAAAATATAATATAACCAGGTAAGGTATTTCAGAATAAAATTATTAATCATGAGAAATCGTATAGGAAAAAGTCTTTATTGTTAGTTATTTTCTCATCTTGGAAACAAAACTAAACATTAGTTTTCTTAGTTTTCTTTAAGATCCAATTTAGCATATATATTGAATAAGTCTCTATTTAATTTGCTTGAATTGATTTTTAAATGAAACAAATTATTATAAAGACTTAGAAAGTAAAACAAACATATTGAAATTTTATTAGATTTTTCCGCAGAGTTTTAATAAGTCTCTTTTATATAACATATTTTATTAGTATACAGCCTATATCATTATATAGCTTATTTTCATTCTAATTTATTCTTTTTTTTTTTAATATATATTTTATTGATAATTCATAATAAATTCGAATCTTTAAAAAGCTCATATATTTTTTATTATTAAAATTATTCAAAAAAATATAGAAACAAATAGATAAAAAATTCTAAAGATATATAATTTTATAATATTGAATTAATAATATTACTTTTTATTTAAAATATCAATCTATATTTTATAATTTTTTAGAAATAAAAGAAAATATTATTTCTAAATATATACTTAATATAAATATAAAAGATTTTTTTTTAAATTTAAAAATATAAAAATTATAATGAAATATATTCTTGAATTAAAAGATATAAAGTATATTGAAAAACTTTAGATATATTAATTAACAAAATATTAAATTGAATTAAAAACTAATTTTAATTATATTTATAATTCTTAAAAGACTTTTTATGAAAATTCTAAATTTATTAAAAATTAATTTTAATCAATTATAAATATAAAAACAAAATATAATATTTTGAATAGAGATTTCTATGATTTTAATCAAATAGGATTTATAATAAGGATTATATATCTTGAAATCATTATAATTAATTTATATAAATCTGATTATAATTGTTTAATAATTAATACTATAATGCTAAAAGGAGTAACTATTTATTTAGATTGATATTGATATTTATATAAATATATTATAATAATATAATATCGAAGAGTACCTTTTTTATTTAAATTGCTTTTATTTAGGCATTTTCTTTTAAAATAATAAGGATTTTTAAATGAATTATTAATTAGGAAGATATTTTAAAAAGTATATTAGAGATTATTTAGGTTTTTATATATAATAATATATTCTTTATAGATTAAAAAGAGTATCTTTATTATAATATTTTAGAAAATTATTATGATTTATTTATAAAACACTGCAGTTATTATATCTTAAAGTATTCTTATATATCATTAAATTATAGAAATTTTAGTATTCTAAATTTCAATAGATAAGATATTACTTTAATTTAATATATTAAATTTATTTGAATTTATTAAAAAATCTAAAGGAAAAGATTTCTTTTAATAGATTAATAATTCAGATTTACTTATAAAAATTGATTATTTGGATAGTAATTTAATAATCAATTAAAGAAACGCCTATTTATATTAATACTTTCTTAGCTATTATTTTCTTAATAATAGATATTTTATTTCTATTTAAATTATTAAAAAAAGTTGGAATCCCTTCTAGTATATAGTAATACTAAATTATAAATTATTCTAGATTATTATAATTTAGGATTTTCTTGATTTTTTTTATATTTTCGATTTCGAGAAGTTTATTGTATATGATATTATTAACAGCATATACCATTCATTTAACAATTGTAGGAATAATAATTATAATATTAATATTTTTTAAATTAGAAATAGTTTTATTAATTGCTTTTTTTAATATATAAGTATTCGAATGGCTTATTATTCAAATAATATAGTAATTCCTACTATTAATAGATAGATATTCATTCTAATTTTCTAGGGTTTGATTGATTTTTATTTATTGATCTACTTTCTTATATATATAATTATATTTATAAATATACTCTAGTTTTTGAGGATTTTTGTAATATTTATATAAATACAATTTGAATTGTTATTATTCTTATTTTCAGTTATAAATTGTATTATACTTTATAATAATCTAGTTTTAATATTGTTTATTACTATATTATATACTTTTTTATTAAAAACTATTTTCTTTAATATATTATTGGCTTTGAATTAGTAAAATATTGTTTTAAATACTTTATAAATCTTGTATTTAAATTATATTTGTTTATTGAAAATATTAAGTTGAATTATAATAGAGAATCCTTTTATTACTTATAAATTTGATATAGTAATTCTTATAGTTTTTATATTATTATAATTAAATAATAAGAATGAAAATAATAATTAATCACAAGTAAATTGAGGATTGGTTATAATTAATATCTTCGTAGGGATAGTTGCTATAGCATTTATATCTTTAGTGATGACTATAGTTGTGTCTGATACTAGAGCTTACGTAGTCGGAAGGTGCGGCTTAGTGTAATCTAAGCTCGCAGATGTGTCGTTGTAATTGATGTTATAGTAAATATAAAAAGATTAAATATAATATAAGAATTTATTAAAATAATATAATAGATCCTAGATTATTAAAATCTTAAGAGTTTTGATTAATTAATTTAATAACTGTAAAAAAAAATATGAGTTTGAAAGTATATATTGGGGTGAAAGTGGGCTGTATGGTAATATAGGCCGCACACTAATAAAACACATTACTTTGATTGTGTTAGTGATATATACATTATATTTAATTAGAAATAGTATATAGTAAAATAATATTCTAGGCATATCTTTCAACCCTTTTTTTAAGAAATTTTTCAAAGAAAGTTATGATTAAAGATAGAAAATCAATATTAGAGTAGTTGAAAATTTGATAAGATCTTTATCAAAGAAAATGCAATTTTATTTTTAAGATAATAGAACAGTAATAGTGAAATCTCTATATTTTTTTTAAAAAATTCATTTTTTATTCAATAATAAGAATTTTATAATATCTATGTCTAAATAGACTCTACTTATTCTTGTTATCCTACTCTGACTTTTATAAAATCCCTTTTTTGATTGATTTTATCTTTAAAAATTATAGAAAAGTCAATGTTTTTAAAATGAAAGTTTTGAGTTTAGATATATAGAAAGAATCTTTTTATGAAAAAAATTTTATGATAACAATAATTAGATAGAAAAAGGTTGAAGTATATTTTAATAGAAGATGATTATTCATTATAAGTTTTATATTTGAATAGTTTATTAAATAAGAGATGTTTATTGAGACGAATGAGGTTTTGTTTTATAGATAATAATTATATACCTAGGTAGATCTTTGAGTCATTTTGATCAACTCAGTAGTTTATACAGAGAAATATTGATATATAGATTCTGGATCAGCAAATTGCTTATTTTAAGGCATATCTTATAGTCTCTGTGTAATATTTTATGAACAAAATCTGAAATATAATAGGGATATATGTATTATAATATCCTGAGTCAGATCAGATAGAAATATTATATTACTTTAAAAGATTTCAGTTGATATCTCAGTCGAGAATTGAGAGTCATTATAATAAATAGTTTCGAGACGACTATCATTTTCAAAGATTTATATGATAATGAAGAATGAGTAAAATAATCTGAAATATATGAAACTTTTCCGGAGGAATTTTTTTGATATACTCATATCAACATATAATTTTGATTTATACACAGTCTTAAGACTTTGACCCAATTAGAATGTAGTACTTCAGTTTCATTTAAATTATAACCAAGTACAAAAATGGAGTACAGTAACCTCAATAAAATTCGCGCGAGTTGATTATTTTAATAAATTTAACAACTTTGATAAATAATTGAAAATCACCAATTCTAAATATCTCTTTCAAAATCTGAAATTATATAGATAATTAATCAAATCATATAATGCGAAAGAATTTATAATAATAAAAGATTTTCAAATAAAATTATCTCTAATTATATCATTGAATAGAGATATTAATACTTTGATTTCAATTAAATATTTATTTTTATACATTGAATATTTTACAATAAATCTTTTATTTAGAGAATTAAAATCAATCAGATTTCTTATTAATATTATAATAAATCTTTATAGAATCTCTAGTTTTATTATAATCGAAACAAAGGGTTGGATTTTGATATTATTTCGAATAAGGTGAGTTTTGGTGAAAAAGGCCTTTCGCGTAGACTTAATGCCTAGTACTGTACTCATCAAAAATTGATATTGAGAAAACTCCCTTTTTGTACCCAAAGGAATTGTGAATAGTTCTTGGTAAATGGTATGTATTATACTAGGAAACATTCATAGATTTCAAATCGTGTCGAGAATTAGGGATGATGTAGAGTTTAATGTAATCTATTTAGATATTAATAATTAGGCTTTTTCAAGATCAATGTTGCCATTGTGAATTTTCAATGTAACATAAAGCCTAGTTTGTGAATCGCTTTAGTAATTTAAAGATATCAGAAATGTACTACAAGATATTTAACTCACTCTAATAATCTTCACATATTTTCAATAATGTTTTTCATGGACTGTTACATTTATCAAAATCATTTATGTACATTACAGAATATAAATCTTTATGTTTATTTTGATTGCATGAATAAGATATGGTTTATTAAATCAAAGCGTTTTATAAACATATTTCAAGTGGAATATTGAACCTCCATTCTTGATAATTATATCATGTATAATTACATTCATTCGTGTTTATGGCGAGGGCTTTTCTATGTTTACAGTTTAAACTTTCTATGATACTTTTATATATATTATACCTTTCAATATTAGATAGCATCTTGGTTATATCAGGGGTATATATGTTATTATATTGGATTGAGAGTACATATATATGAAATGTTGTATTCTAATCAAGTATTATATAATATAGAGGTATTATGAATTGATCCTTTTTCTTTTTGTCTTCAATAAAGCATTACAGCATATTGGTTTAGTAGATTATTATAAATATCACTATCATAAAAAATATATTATAAATTCTTTCGATTGCATTTTTAGAAATATTTGATCATGTAACAGGCAAATTCTATACAATTGATGAATCATGAAAACAAATTTGAAACAATAATCAATTATAATATTTCGAATGCACCGAATTGATGAATGATTATGACAATTGATATTAATAGGATGTTTTCTTTTTTTGGTTGTGAAATGTCTGATATTATCATTTGAAGCTTTCAAGAATCCCCCCCCCCAAAATTCCAACATCAATTGAATCAGACTTAATTCAAACTAAACATTCCAAAATTGAAATTTGATAATACTAGATCAATCAATATCGGATTAAAATTTAATATAATAATGGGTTCGTCGAAACAAACCAAGTGGTTATATACTCCATATATTATTTAATTATATGTTTCTATAGCAGATCATTTTTATATTCATAGATATACAAACCTTCTTCTGATTAGTTGTAAATAATATACAAGACTTTTAGTTGATTAGAATCTGGTTATTCTAATCAAATAAAAGAGAACTTGATTTTTCTGATGGGGCAAAAAGGGAAAGTTTTGCAAAATTATCTCGATTTAATATATAATCTTAAAAGAAAAGAAATTTTATTTAAAAAGAAGTACATATATCAAAGAAATTGAAAGCTTTCAAATATTATTATTAGTTTTAGAGTAAGCCTCATAATAATAGTGGCATCGATTATTTGAATTGAAAATGTTGATGGAAATATATATATAAATTTATTTATAAGATTTGTAGAGTATTAAAATCATTGTAATAATTAAAAAGAAAAAGGAGACTTCTACGAAATTCTAGTCTGAATTCTTTTCTCCCACAACGGCTAGTTTTAAATGTATTAAATATCACTAGAAAATCATTTAATGATTTTTTGAATAAATTTAAGGACAAATATCTGAACATTATGAATTTTATAATTCAATTTGATTTCTTAAATTGTTTATAAATATTGTTCTTACCTTTCTGTTTTTTGACAATTCTTTTTTATATGATATTTATATTGATTTGAAAATCTCTATGATAATTATAAAGTTCATTAATATTGATAACTTTAGAAGTAATATATTTATTATCAATTCTCAAATTATATCATTTAAAAAGATTTTTTATAGTTTTGCGTTAAAAATCACTTTATTATAATTTATATTTAATATTAAAATGTGATTTGTTTTTCAAATAAAGATTTATTATCTTCACTATTACATTTTTTTAGAAAAAAATAAGAATTATCCAGATTCTTTTCGAATTGATGTTCCAAATATAATAATCACAATCATAATATGAACTTTTATGAATAGTAATATTTGAAACTTCTTTTTAATAGACAGAGTCAACAGAATATTTTATAGATGTGAATGAAATATTATATTCTTTAATTATTTACAAAATCTAGTACGATTAATAATTATAATTTTTTTGGAATCATTCAAGATTATAGAATTATAGCAATAAATAAAGATTTTATTTTGAAAGAAATTCATATATAAATCAAAACGGTATTTAGTTTACATATGAATTATTTAAACACAAAATCAATAGATACATTAACGAAATTACTTGAATTATTTAATTATAAATTGAAATAAATTTTTTAAAAAATTACTTGATTATAAAAAGGGTTTTTAAAAAAAAGTAATTTAAGAATTTCTCTTTAAATTTTATATCTTTTAAATTTTCCTTTTTTTTATTGTAAAAAGCTTTAATTTCTAGAAGTATAACTTTATTATAATAAAAATAATAAAAAATATTATTCATTCTTTTTATAAAAATTATTTTTATTGTTTTATAATAGATTTGTATTAGTAATATAATTATAAATGGATTAGATTACTTACTAGATTATTTAAAATTAATACTAAATAAACTCACTCAAGATATTATATTTTTGATAATAGAAATAAAAGAATAAGAATAAAAAAGATAAAAAGGTTTTTCGAATAATTGATTAAGCAATTTATAATATTATGAATTAATATTAATCCGAGAAGAATATGAAGAACATAATATTTATATATTCTATTATATCCTATCTAAAAAACTAATTATATAGAAAACCAGTAGGCCTTATATAGATATTATTAAAAGAACTAATTTCTTTTGTATTCGCTTAATTCTTTTGATACAATAGTTATTATATTAAAGTTATTTTTTTGAAGCGAATATTCTTATTCATAAAATATTAAATGAGATAAAAAATATATGCTAGTTATGTTCATAAATTTCAAAAATTTTTCTATAAAAATTATAATATTTTGAATAATAAGTTCTATAATTTCTAATAAAATAGGCTTTATAATAGGTATAATATACCCAAGAATTGTAATAATTAATATTAAATAAAATAATAGAGATAAAATAATATAATCAGATAATAAAGAATAAATTATAGTAATTATATGTAGTAATAGGGAAAATAAAATTATATTTTCATTTTTAGTAATTTAAGAATAGATTTATTTTTCTAATTAATACATCAAAATCAATCTTCCTGGGGACTAGATTATTAAATCTATATCCAATAAATAGATGAATAATAAAATAGATTTAAAATAATTAAAAAATTTTAATAAATATATTGAAAACTAAAGAAATGGTGAATATTGAATATTGATATTAGATAGATATAAAAGTTACAAATTAAAAGCTTTTCAAATATATTACAAAAGGAATAATATTATATATTTAGATTTAATTATTTAATGTAGATTTTTTTAATAATCTGAGATGTTTGTATAATAGTTGAATTATTAAATTTATCAAATTGTATATAAAAAATCAGTTATTTTTCAAAGATTGAGTTCTTTATAGCTTTTAAAATTATATATAAGAAATCAATCATTTTTCAAAATATGAAATCAGAATTTCAAAAAACAAATTTAATCCCATTTAAATCTAAAGTTATACTCTCAGAATTAGATATTCGAATTTATATATCTACCCCCTCTTTCAATTTAAATCAATAAATCTCTCAAACCTTTTCTAATCCAATTGAAGTTTTTAAATTAATATTAATTAAATCTCGAATAAATTATGATTATTCAAACTCTCTTATACCTATATTTAAAAGTTTATCAATTTGAACTAAAAATACAAAAAGATTAACTTATAAGAATATATTCTTAAATATAAAAAATTATATATTTTAAATAATAAATAAAGTATTAAATAAGTACTGATATACCAAAAAATCTAATTATATTAAAAAGAAATATTTATTAAATTAAAAGCTTTTGGTATATTATTTTAGTTAGAGATTAATATTTAGATTTGATGTATTAAATGTTAGAAAGGAAGGAATTCTAATAGAAAGGTATTTTCTAATTGACATTATAATAAGTATAGAAAGATTAGATATGATGTAAAAACTTATTAAAATAATATAATATATTCTAAATTTTTATAATTTTTATAGTTTTAATTAATCGACTTAATAATTATTGAATAATATGAATTTAAAAGAATAAATTAAAGTGAAAGTAATTTACTTACTGATATAATCTATTCACTGATAAAACATGTTATAAAATATTTATGTAAAAGTATTGATTTCATTGTAATAACAATCTTTTTAAAGTCATTATAAATTATAATGCTATTTTCGATTAATATTTTCGATGAAATATTAATAAAATAATAAATTATATTTTCATTCTATTTATCAATTCATTATTTAATTAGTAACAATTATAGTATTTAATATAGTATTTTGAAATGGGTGTCGGGAAAGTGATCATGTGACCGCACTAGCGCTTGCGCTAGTGCCTCGGCACTATAGTATAGTCGTATCATAGCCCTAGCTTTTAGAACCTCAAGCAATATTACAACAGTGTGAATCATAGTACTATGTTGTCTTCACTATCCTCATGGTGATACCAGCAATTAGGAAATTTATATATTAATTTAATAATAATAGTCTGAGCTTTATCAATATTTTGAGTAAATTCATTCATAAAGTAGGTTATATTATTTATTCTATTGTTTTAATATTCATTTATAAATTTTATGAAAATAACGGATCTTGGTATAGATATACTTCTGATAGATCTAATAAAAATAATAATACAATATTCATCAATGTATTTGGATTTTCGATATTGGAATTTATTAATCCTTTGAATAGGTTAGAATCAAAAAAAAAGAAACAACTACCAGATTTGTTAATCTTAATTTCTGTACATTTATTCACGTTTCGAGATTCATTTTAAAGTTTATTATTGATATAATTAACATTGTGATTAAAATTACTTTTAATAGAGGTAAACATTAGAATAAAATCTGATAATTAAAATATCAAAAATAAAAAACAATTAAAATCTTTTATCATTGATAAAAATAGAAATTAAAAAAATCTTCAAGTCACTCTTCAAATTGAATTAATAATTTGTAATAAAGTATCCAACATTCAAAGGCTATTTAATAGCTATAAATTATTTCAAATTTATAAATTAGTTTTCCAATTACTTATAATATCATACAAACCCTTTTGAGTTTAAACATATAATTAAAATATAATATAATGTTTTTATAATAGATTCAATTGAGAAGAAACTCTTATTATGAATGAAATACTATTTATTATGTATTTCTAAAAAAATTGATTATCAATTTTATTATCAATATTGCTTGTAATAGAAAATAAGCATTTTTATACTTATTAATAGATTTCTAGAATTGGTTTAATACCAACTCCTCGAATATTGATAAATAGTATTATCACTACTACTATTAAGAAAGAAGAATATTTTAAAATATTCAAAGAAAGACATTACGTCTCCATTTTCCACATTAACCTTTTTTCTATCTTTCAAACCGCTGATTTACTTTAATGATAAGATATATTGTATACATCGTCATTTAATGTTTTTTTCTCATTAAAATTTGTTTGTATCTATTAATAACTTGAAAATTATATAAATTAAAATACATTACTATCCTATCCACAAGATATTTTGTTCCTTCTAAGGTTTGAAACTTATCTAACATAAATCGGAATATGTTAATGTTAAACGTTATTTAACTTGAATTTTTCGTTAGATATTACCCATCAATTTGTAATTACTTGAATCTAATTACAATCATCGTCTTATTAGTTTGCAAGCGAAATGACTTCAATATTGGATGAAAAGAATTTCAATACCAAGGTAATCTTAACAGCTTTATCTGATGCTATTGAATAAAAGAAGCTATACAAACAATTTCAATATTTTTTCCCAAAAATTGTGAGACTTTTAGAGAGTCTAGCTAGTATTCCGTTTGCTTTGGTTAGTGTAAATTCTTTAATTACTTACTTACCTATAATTTTTCGTTAAATATATCTATACATGTATACATCCATATGGTGTTTACAATGACCATTTGTAGAATCATTATACAAAGCTTTCTTGAAACCTTAAAAAAAAATGAATTCATTTGTATAAGACAGTACATGTGTTGAAATTTATTAGAGTTCATTGAATTGAAATGAATTGAAATAAAAATTATTATAGATAGGATTCTTTCAAATATCATTCGAGAAACGATATATAGAAATTTGTAGTAAACGAAAACGAATTTTTAATATCTTATAATTCTAAACTCTATAAATATAAATGATCATTTGATTGGGGATATATTACCCAACAATTCGATTGAATTCATTAGCTTTTATGGTGCAACTTTCAAAAATGATCAGAAGAAATGCTATCAGCCACAATAATATAATATCAAAAATTGATAAAGTTATAGTACAATTCTCTATTGTACATCAAAAACGAGTCAAGTGTATTTATCAACTATAATCGCTATGATTAATACTAGTTTCTTTCTTCTATATCTTAAACACAACAGAGCATTTTTCCGAGGCAGCTCTTGGAGAAAAGTGATTGTTTATTTATTCTTAAATGGTCATAACATTTCTTTAAAATTTTATAGAAACATCCAGAGTCATTATTCAAGAGAGAGGAAGATTCTGTATAAAATACTTTCAATTGTTGATATAATAATAGTATATGTTATGGGACCAATTTTGACTTTAACTAATGATATCATCTACAAATTTGAAATAAGACTATTAAAATCATACCTATTAAGACAATACATTTGCATATAAATCTTGTTAATATTTTATTCCAACGTGCTATGTCAAGGAAAATAATCAATTAAAAGAAGTCTCCGTTTTTATCGAAACTAAAGAACTCAATCAAACCATTTTAAAACCTTAAAACTCTTTTCTTATAAATATTTTATAACGTATCATGAAGAGTCAGACTTTCTTTTCTTCGTCCTATTTATATTCTAGTTCAACAAATTATCTATATGAATTCTTTCATTTTATTTTCGCTTTATCAGCAATTTATATACCTTAATGGGGCAAGCAGGGATATAAAATGGTCGAATATGTATTAGTATTAATGAAGTGGCATTTCTATGATGTCAGTAGTGCTAATATTACCAGAGTAATATTTTTATGGTACTCGAATTAGAATAATACTCGAACTCCTGAATGGTATTCAAATTTTCTGAATAATATTAATACTAATAGACTAATACTTTTATAGTTCTCGAATTTCTGTATGATACCCTTATTATACCTAATTAGGGATTTAAAAGAAAAGCTTTTGATAAAATAATATTATAATCAATACTTAAATCATTATATAATATAATAATATTAATAATAAAAATTCAAAAAAGTTATTTATTATTCAGTGGTAGTGCTATACCTCTATAATTTGATTTACATTATTATTTTAGGGATTAATATATACAATTTAAGTTCTTCGAATACTATATAAGATTATATTCATACAACGATTTTGAAACTTATAAAACTCATTATATTTTGATATTGTTTCTATTATATCAGAAGTATATATATTATACCCAATCAGAAATGCAATTTAAACACCGTATCCCGATTGGATATTATACAGAGTGGGGATAGTATGGGGGTGTTGCTCAGAATTCCCACTTATGCCAGTAAGGTATGTGTATTAAATCAAACTTTTCGTCCACCGGAAAATAATAATACTTTTTATTTTATCAAAATTGGATATATTATCGGCTCAGACAATGAAGACGGATTACTATGTACCAAAGTAGCTAGAAATAATCCGTTAGTTTAGAAAGAAGAATTGATTTCGATTCTCAGTACCTAGGTATAATATCAATCAACTTCTCAATATGGATTTGATTACTGTAACAGAAAAGATCAATCATTACTTAGCTCTATGGTGACCTATTATACTGGGCAAAGTAATCGCAGATATGAAGTATATTTTAAAATTAGCTAGAGCTTTACAAATTTTGATTAGATAAGCTTTAGTTCAGCCGTATGATAGACTAATATAATAGTCATACCGTTTTGTATTTTTGAAGGATCGAAATCAAATGAAAGAAAGTAAAAACTATTTAATTTTATCAAAAGTGCTCAATTTTCATTACTTCATGGATTTCTAATAGTATAACCAATAATAATTCCCTGGTATTGAGAAATCTAAAACAATATTGAACAAAAAAAACTTGCAAACAATATGTCAAAAGTATAGTTCAAGGTGAGATAGTTAATTATATTGCTCAATATTTTATAGACAAAGAAATCTCTATTATACATAAAAACAATATAATTACCTAAGCATATATCATCTATACATTACAACTATATTGAAAATGAATTTTAATGTTTCTTTTGCAATTTATTCATAAGCTTCTCTAATTTTATCAATTTTGAATCATGTTTTTTCAAATGAAAAGAATGTATAAAGATAATTTTAATAAGTCTGCTAGTTTCCTTGAAAGAATTCAGAAAATAATAATTGGATAACCGATTATTCAAATGAAGTTGATATTTTTCATAACATTTCCAGAGCTTTTGGATTGTTAGTAGTATTACCTAGGTCAGAAAAGTCGATCTCATATTGAGATAGAGACTCAGAATAACAAAATTAAGCTTTTGAAATGATCTAATTATTGAAACCTAAATAAGTATTATTAAAACTAATGTAATTTCTATACTTTCTTATAATTTGAATATTTTTAGCGGTAATCTTAATATAATGATTCTTCTTTTTTCGAATAAATATTGAAATATCTTTCAGCATGATAAACTATATTTTCCAGGAATATTTCTTCAATTCATATTTTGATATTTCCATCATAATTTAAATCAAACTTGACTATTCTTCATGTAACATTTCGTAATACTATAAAATGTCAATATAATAAACAGTTTTATCTATTTTAGTTTAAACACGTCTTAAGAAAGTTTTATTACCTTAAAGTATTGAATATATTGAAAATCAATTATATCAAACTTGTTTCTATTTCGTGGGTCCCTGACATAATAACTTTGAAATTATGTTTCATGATGATTTCTGATTAGTCATCGAATTATAACTATTCAATGATCCTATAAATCAAGTTCCTTCGAAATATCATATGTGATATTATTATTTGATTTTGACATAATATATTGATTGACCTTTGTTTTAAATGCTATGTTAATAAAACTAGTTTCCAAAAATTAAATCTTGAAATAAAGCTTTGATTATACAAATTTTTTCATGTCAATGCTATTTTCAGAATCCATAATATTAACCAAGATAATTTAGTAGTCAGTAAGATTGTTATCCGTGACAGGAAATTTGAATTATTTTATAAAAAAGCCCTATACAACAATTTCTTTATATTCAAAATAATATTTATCATTAGCGATTGCATTCGATAGGAAATCAATAAACTATATTCAAAAGAATTGGATTTCTAATTTCTAAATTTCTTTTCAAGATTGTATGAAATTCTGGAATTTTCTTATAGAGTTTCTGATTTTTATACATTCAAATCTGGTTTTTTTGATTCTAAAGGTATCACATTTTCGATGATTTCTAGAAGTTTCATATATTGAATAATAATTTTTTCCCCAAACAATGTATATATGTATAAAAAAAACATCAAAAGAAATTTGTTTGTTCAATACGATCTCCACCCTCTATCAAAAAATCAGAAAACTTTCAAAAAGAGATGAGATTCTATTATAATCATTTCTATTGTTATATAAAATCTCGGAGATGCATTTTGAATGAGAACTTTATGAATCTATTGACAATCAAGTTTTTGATCCGTATATATTCAAAAGAAATCTCCCTCCAATTCATCTTCCTTTTTCAAAAGAATTTTTGAATATTAATATACTTAAATTTAAAATGAATAATTAAATTATTTGTTGATACAATATTCTGTTGATTACCATATCAAATTAGCATCAAAAATTATTAAAACCAAAGAATCCCTTTTACTTTTTGTAGTTAGATTTTTGAGGTCAAATTTACATACCTAACAGAGTGTATATTATGAACTGTTATTCTAGCAATAAATTTATAGCATTAATTAGGAAATTGAAAACATGACAAGCATTCGAATAATAAATCACAAGGTTTCTATGCAATTGATATTAAAATATTTTCTCAATAATCAACCCCTTGTTTTCAATCGTAAAACATAATACTGTATTTTTTATAAATAGTACGAAATAACTTTTATTCTTATTGAATAAATTTCATTCAAGTTCAAAGTTGATTAACTTATTTTTAAGATCATAAAGATAATATTTAATTAAGTTTTAAAGATAATATTATGGAGTAGTAGAAAACATCAAAGTCATAGAATAATTCTTCGCATAATATACTACAAAACAGTCACTAAAAAAGTAACACTTCCAAAAATTGAAAGTAAAAAGCGACACTAAATCTGATAAATCTGATAAATTAAACAGATCAGATAAATCTAAGAAATGTAATGAATCTAATTAATCTAAATCTGATTCTAAAGCTGAATCTCTTTCTGATCACCTTTCTAATCACCTATTGAATCACCTTTCTGATTCTTTTCTAATCCTTTTTCAAATTACTTTTCGAATCCCCTTTTTAATGCCTTTAATTTAGAAGCTCAAGATGTCTTATCTCTTCTATTGCATTTCTTAGCGTTTAAATCAATCAAAAATGCTTCTTTACTTGCTAAGAGACTTTAGAGCTTCAATTCAACACTCTCAATTCTTGAAGTACTTATTTCTTCAATAAATTATAATGTATCAATACTTTTAGAAAATCATTTCATTGGGAAGCTTTCCATTCAAAAAATAATAAAACTCTTTTCATTTTCATTTTATAACTCATTTAATTCCAATTCACCAATCCAACTAAACTCTACATCTTGATATTCCTACACAAACCTTACATACTTTCTCAATCAACCAGCTGCCGGTCATAACCCATGTTTCAAAACATGAACGTTAGGGTTATCATTTTTCCTAGAATGACTAATTCAACTTTTCTAAATAATTGGAAAACTACTACATATTTCTCGACTCTAATTTATTCATTCTATTTTATCAATGTAGTTAGTTTCTCGATTCCAATGTATTAACTTAATCTCCTGACTTAATTCAAAAAATCTCTGACATTCGAAATTATGATATTAAGATTCAAGATGATGGAATTTTTAAATACAATAATACATATTTTGACATGCAGATGATACTATTCAATGTATTCAGGAGTACTTAATTTCATTTAAAAAATTTAATATGAAAACTATACAGATTTGTTCTGTTAGGAATTATAACCATCAAACTAATGAAGTTTCACTCAAAAGTAGGTATAAAACTTCTCAATATATTGTTTGAACCATGATTGAATAGATCATTTTGATTATTTGACAATTTTAATAGGAAATTTGATTTTAAAAATAAATAAATTGTGTTTCAGTTGAATGTAATATAAAATTAAAGGTTTATATCATTTTGAAATGACTTCTACAAAATATTGACTATTCCAAATCACTTCATCCTTCCTTTTTTAACCCCTTTATGAAATTTGATTGATTTTATGATTATGAATCTATTTACAACCATAGATTTTCTTGTATATAGATAAAATAAAGAAACATATTATAAGAAAAGTTTAATATAGAGTATTAATTTATCTCCTTTATTACATAGAACTTTATAATACCTCAATTCGGAATAAGAATTTTGGATAACACATCTACAATACCCACCCCCACAATATATAATACCCAATCAAGATACAATATCTAAATTATACTCCTGATTGGATCTAACACATATCTTGTTTATATGATAAAAGCAATATCAAAATATAACTAAATAATCCTTATAATTTATTCCCATAAATCCTCTAATCAGTCCCCTTGAAGTTCATAAGTCAAATCTATGAAAAAATTAAAGAGAATTGAAAACTTACAATATAAAGTGATTGATGATTATTCAAAAATAAATCCTATTAACAAAATTTACCTAGGTATTATTGTAAGAAATATGAAGTTTTGTTTCAAAAATGATAATAAATATTAGTTGATAATCAGGCTTCATATAATAATATCATTTGCTAAATTAGAGTTTTTTTATTAGAAATACAGTAAGTTTTATCAATTCGAAAAATTAATATAAATATAATTTTATGAATATAGAGTTTTTAATATATGAATTTTTTAGAATATATATGTGTATTAATTTTGGAAATAATCTTGTTATAAATATAATTTTAGAAGTAGAGAACTATCATTAAAAAGAATTTAATCTTTTTCAATAATGTAAATATATATAATATTAGTTATACAAGAGTTCCCATACTTATTCTCTATTATATAACCAATCAAATACCAAATTTAGTAAATTCTTAATAAACTTAACGTGGTTTATCATCGAATAGGCCATATCATTGAGTGAACTACTTTTCCCTTAATTTACATCTTCAACTTCTATATGCGATTTATCAATTAATTATTATAAAATCAATTAATTAAAAAGCCCGAATCTTTTTTATTATCAAAACTATTTATGAAGATAAAAAACTAAGTATTTAAAAAGCTTCTAAACTTTATAATATTCTTTATATAACTTTTTAATATAAAATAAATGATTTATTATTTTATATAGAAATTTGAATGAATTATTATAATATTATAGAATTAAAAAAGAAAATGATTATTCAATATATTCTTAATATAAATTTAAAAGATTTTTTATTTAAATTAAGAAATATAAAAGATATAATAAATTATATTCTTGAATCAAAGAATATAAAATATATTGGGAAGCTCTGGGTATATTGATTTATAAAGTATTAAATTGAATTAAAAACATATTTTAATTATATTTATAACTTTTAAAGAGCTTTTTATAAAGATTCTAAATTTATTAAAAAATAGTTTTGATTAATGACAAATATATAAGCGAAATATAGTATTTTGGATAGTGATTTCTACAATTTTGATAAAACAGGCTTTATAATAGATATAATATACTCCAAAATAATTATAATTAATACTAGACAAAATAATAGAAGTAAGGTAATATAATCAAATAATAGAGAATAGATTATAGCAATTATATATAATAATAAAAAGAGTAAAATTATATCCCCATTTTTAATAATTCAAAAATAGATTTATTTTTTTAATTGATATATCAAAATCGATTTTCCTATTAATTAAACTATTAAATTTATATCTAATAAATAAACAAATAATAAAACAGATTTAGAATAATTAAAATATTTTAATAAGTATACTAAAAACCAAAGAAAGAGTAGATATCGAATATTGATATCAAATAAATATAAAAGTTATAAATCAAAAGCTTTTCAAATATATTACAAAGAGAATAATATTATATACTTAAATCTATTATTGTATTCAAGTTATTTAACTCAATCATTTAATATAGATTATTTTAACAATCTGAAATATTTATATAATAATCAAATTAATGGATTTATTAAGGCATATATTCATTATATTTCGAAAATTGAATTCTTTATAGCTTTTAAAACTGTATATAAAGAATCAATTACTTTTCAGAATATAAAATCAAAATTTCAAAAAACAGATTTAATTTATTTAATTCTAAAATTATACTTTTGAAATTAGATATTCAAATTCATATATTTACTCTCCCCTTTTTTCAATTTAAATCAATAAATTTCTTAAACCCCTTATAATTCAATTAAAGTTTTTTCTTAATTAATATTAATTAAATTTCAAATAATTTATTATTAATTAAGCTCCCTTATATCTATATTCAAGATTATATTAATTTTAATTAAAAATATAAAAAGATTAACTTATAAAAATATACTTTTAAATATAAAGATTCATATATTTCAGATATTAAATAAAATATTAAATAAATATTAATATACAAAAAAAACTTAATTATATTAAGAGAAAGTATTTATTAAGTAAAAGACTTTTAATATATTATTTCAATAAAAGATTGATATTCAGATTCAATACAATAAGTATCAAAAAGAAAGGAATTCTAATAAAAAAGTATTTTCTAGTTAATATTATAATAAGTATAGAAAAACTGAATATAATATAAAAATTTGTTAAAATAATATAATAAATCCTAAATTATTAGACTCTTAATAATTACAATCAATTGATTTAATAATTATTGAATAATATAGATTTGAAAATGTGAATTAAGGGAAAAGTAGCCCACTCGATGATATGGCCCACTTGATAATAAACCACGTTAATTGTTTTTTAAATTCTTAATCGAATATTATATTCCTATTATATGAGAGTTTGAATGTTATTTCAAGATTTAGGAATTATTAAGATACTATTCTGTTAATATTAATATTAATATTACTATGGATTTCGAATATCGTTTAGGGATTTGAGGATTATAAAAATACTACCCTTTTAGTATTAGTGTTGTACTTCTACTGTTTTATCCCTGCTTGTCCCGTTAAGGTAATAATAATAAAACAAAAACTTAAGCGTAGCTAGGATCGGGGGCTGGCCCCCGTATATATTATATTATGAAATTAGAATTGAATTAAAATCTTGGTTCATAACTATAGTAGTGCTAGTCGTCGGGGAAAAGACTTTCAAGTCTTCGAATTTGTAGGGTTTTAAAATGAATGTAATAATCAATAAGAAAAAAACCTTTCTACGAATTCGTTATCTCGAAATTCTTTCTCCCCAACGGTCAGTATTTGATATCAGAAAACACAATTGAATATCTGTAACAAGTGTTATACATCATTTAAAATATCCTATAAATATAAAATATAAAATATTTATATTATATAGTAATCGAAATGCTCAAATATTAAGAGCACTAAGATTTTTGGAATTCTCACGAATATTAATACATGATCAAATTTTCTTGATTGGGAATCTGATATAGAATCTATTATTACATACTTGTTATCTGAAAAGTACTTAACGATCATTATATCAATACTTAATAGATCTAGTAATTCAAATAAACCCCTCAAGTTTAAGACAATCATTAAGAACAACATCTTGATTTTCAAAATTAGTTTCCTAATAGAATAAGCAGGGATATAATATAGTGGAAGTATACGAGGGCCTGTTTTTGATGGGGGCCTGGTCCGTGCGTAAGTACTTTCTACACCAAGATTTATGTACTTCAGAATTCAATATTAAATTAATTTGATATTATTATATATTCAAAAAAAGTTATTATGGATAGGTGTGATGAAGTTTCTTTTAATAAAATTGTAGACTTTTTATTAAACACTTTAATCGGCTTACAATGTATAATATATTATTTATGTTTGAAATTATTATAAGAAATAATGTTCAATTTGAAAATTAAATTTGCATATAGAGTTTATTAATGGATTTGAAATCGAAATCTATATATTTATTATTGAAATAATGATTGATCAACTCTTTATATCAAAATTGAACTTCAAGATTTTATAAAAATTATTTGAATATTTATATATTTATAAAAGTAGTGAATAAAGCATAGTTTTGGGTGAGGAGTTCGCTTAAATCTAAAACGGGCTCTCATCAAAAACAGGCCCTCGTAATATCATTACTGATAGAGTAATATTTTCACGGTTCGGATTGTACTAGTATTAGTAAAGTGAAGGTTTTATAAAATTTGAATCTTGAAACGAACACTAACACTAATAAAGTAATATCTCAAGAATACCGAAAACCATACTCCTATAACATTTTATAATACTAATATTGGAAGAATAATATTTATATAATTCTCGAATCTCTAAATACTACTCAAAATTCTTTGTAATACTAACACTATTTCTAATCCAAAACTTAGGAAAAAAATCCTCTTTAAAGAAATTATTTGAATAAGATGCAAATTTTTAATTAAATAATATCCAGATTTGATATTCCATTGATTATTCAATACAAGGATAATCTTAAAATTCTAATACAGTTATATTCTTATAAGATTTAAAATATTAATAAATAAATTAAGAAAGTTACCTTAATAGTACAAGTGGGAATTCTATACGGTATCCCCACAGTATCCCACGCTGTACAATACCCAATCGGGATATAGTGTCTAAGCTGTATTCTTGATTAGGTGCGGTATGCGCACCCCCGGTATAATGAAAGCATTGTCAAAGTACAACTAATTAATTCTTATAGTCAATCCCCATAGGCCCTGAAATAATAGGCTCAAACCCCTGTAGCTATACCCTATTAGGTTTATAATTCAAGTTTAAAAAAAATTAAAAATTTATAGGTCTAGATTAAAGAAAGATTGAAGAATAATTAATACTATTTTAAAGTGGGTTTCAATAAAAAAGCTATTATTATATGAAAAAGAAAATTATTTTTAAAAATTCTAATTTTTGGGTATTACTAATCAGGTCTGATATATTATTAACATTTCAAGATATATAACATTGTGATCATACTAGCCGTCGGGGAAAAAGGGGTTTTCAGCCTATGAATTTGTAGAAGTTTCTTTTTCCTTTTGAACTATTATAATGATTTTGAAACCCTACAAATTCGTAGACTTTAGATTATTTTTCCCCAATGTCTAGTACTATTATATCATAAAACACAAAAATCTTATAGATAAATTCTAATTCTAATTCTAATCTTAATATATAATATATATATGAGGGCCAGCCTCCACGTCCTCAATCCTTGCTACATTCGAATTAAAATCATCAACCTTTATTAGTATTGCTATTCTTATTATTCTTATTAGTAGAATATCAAAATGGTAGAAGAATGAATTCTTGTTTAATTTCTTTTTATAAATTCTTGTATAGATTCTAATTCAGATTCTAATATTGAAAAATGTCTAAAGTGTTATACCTCAGCTTGTTATCAAAGCTCTTATTTACAAATATATCTTTAAATAATCTTTTTTCAATGTAATTAATTAATTCTACCTTTATTATAAAACTTATTCTGAAAGTTATTATAGTATTCGAAAGCTTTTAATTACTTTCATCTATTTATTTCCTTTCCAATTGAATTTTCTTTTCTTTCAAGAATATATATCAAATTGAAGTAGTTTGATTTTTTGTTTAATTAAGAATACTAAGCGTTAATTAATTAAAAGTTTTATATATTATTTATAATCAATCAGAGGGAATCTTATATATGCCAATTAACAGATTTGCTATGGTTATAGAGACATATAATTATATAATATAGGAGTACAAAAAAACTTAACTTGCTTCTCCGAATCGATAAAATCTTCAAAATATATTTTATATAATACAATTGATTTAATATTAAATTTGATGAATTTTTTTAATAAATTTTGATTTCATCTAACTCTTTGATTGAATAAATACCAATACTAGATAGAGATTAGAATATTGTTTAGGGGTGCGGAAACTGTAGAAGTATTATTGGTATTGTAGAAATATTGCTCCATCAATACTAGCACCGTACTTCTATTGTTTCATATGTCTGCCTGTCCTATTAAGGTATAATATATACTTATTTTTTAGACTTAAATTATAAGATTTATAAAAACTAATTATGGGATTTATAAGATATAATTATAAAAATTGAATTTTTCAGTTTTGAAATCTATGAAATATAATCATAGCAGTTAGCAAATAATATTTCGATAATACTTTGAATATACTTCTATTATACCAGAAATATGCGGCTATATCTAATCAGAAACATAACTCAAATACTATATCTCGGTTAAGTATTATACAATTAAAGAGATAATAGTAATACTATTCGGAATTCCTATCTGTGCTATCAAGGTCTTTTTAATGAGTCAAATCCTTCTACCGTTAATTATATAAATAAGTAATTGTTAAAATTTCTTATAAACTGTATTTAGGTCGACTACTTCAAAGTGATCGTTATAAAGGAATGAAATAAAATATTTCAATTAAAGAAAAATAGTTTTACCTTTTACTATCTGATATTTAAATAACCCTTTTGGATTATCTTCTTTTGTTATGAAATATTTATTTCTTTGAATCTATACATATCTATTTAAAATCAAAGTAGCAGGACATGAAGTTTAAACTCATACCCACTAGATAAAAATTTGCTTTGACTATTAATATTACTTAAGAAGTAAGATCTTATAGTTTGTTCGAGTATTCAACAAACTTATGCGGTATTTACAGCAAGAATTTCAGTTTTATTGTATTGATTATAACTGATTGAATATGTATCATTGAGTATCTTATAAGCAATACAGAAATTAGAGAGCTTTAAACTTATCAGATTGACTTAAGTTTTAATAATTCTTCATTTACGATTACTTTTATTTTCATAAAACCGCATTCTATATCTAAATCATTACTATTATCTAAAATTCTATTCTATAACTATTATGTATTGAACTATCGCTTTTTAACTTTCAATATACCTAGGTAATAAATAATTCAATTATGGTTCTGAATTCACAAAATGAGACAAAATCATAATAACGGGATACCAATTAACGAGTAAAATTATAAATTATAATTGTAATGCTCATAATGCTGAAGCTCTATATATCATCGATTCTGATATTAAATCTCATATTAATACTTTTATTATTATTATCATCATTATTGAAAAATTTCATTTAATGATGCTTTTAAAATTCTTTTAACAAATTCTTTCATATATTCATTGAATCAAATAAATACATGATCGAACTATTATTTATAACATGATTTCACTATATTAGAAATACAACCGATTAAACCCAATATTACTAGTTTCTTAATAACGATCGATTATATTATAAATAATTAATCAATATAGCTTATTATAGATACTTATCTGATAGAAAAAATTAGATTGGATTTGAATAACTTCTATTTTTAGAAAAATAATTTAAATCACTTCGATCTTTTTAAGAGATTCGGAAGATATTATAATGAAATTAGAAAATCAATAAAAACTCAGATTTAATAGTTCTGAAACTCATAAATATATTAATGAATATATTCGAAGAGATGTAGTGAAGTTTTCCTGTAAAGATTTCAGAAACATTTTATTCAAAGTCTTAATAAAAACATTTTCGGGTAATCTATTAGATTTGCTAGATTTCTTATTAATTCTTATACTACCGGATGTTAATAGGAATACTTTCAACATATTCAGTATTACCAAGTTTGTATAATTTAAAAATATCTTAATATCTATTTCAATAAATATTTAGAATATATATCAACTAGTCTGAGAACCATTACATTTATTTTTACGAAGGCTTTTTTAATTGATTGCTGGGTCCGTGTACTTGCAAACAAAATAGTCATGATAAGATCCTATTCTGATATTCTTATTTCTAGTAATAAAGTAATAGATTTTTTTCCAATATAGACCAACGACAGTTATTTGAATGTATCAAAAAAATATAAAAAAATATCATGGAATCTACAAAGTGTTGAGTTTATCAATAGATATCATACTGATATATTCATCTATATATACAATATTCATTAATCGAAAGTGATATTCTGGCTTACAAAAAGGCGGTATTCATTAAAATCAAGCCGTCGTAGGCAATCAAGAACTTCCTTATAAGATATTCATAGAGTCTATCCGGATTATAATCAATTTCGTATTACTTCATATCAACAATTGACTATTCAATGGAGTGTTTTTTAACCCAAGTTCATGTAATGAATTAGTTTAGATTTACATTTCAAATTCCCCTCATAAACATCGAAACTAAATAAACTCATTATTTCTTTAAGCATTGTACTACCTTACAGTTATTCAAAATATTAAGAAGTATGGATCTTCAATGTCTTTTTGACAATTCTAGTATAGACGAGCTGAGAATATTTGATATATTTGAGAAGAGAGTCTTCGTGATTCCTTAAAAGCTCAATCAAAATTTCGAAACGTTGTATCCTTCCATGTTAAATATTATGTTTTGTGATTACAATCCCGAATATTAACATCTTACATACTAATATCTCGATTATCCCTCAAAATATCTCCTTCGATCGAAATCAATAAATTTAATGGCCTAATCTTCACTTCTTGATAAAATGATACGATTATGTGTTTAAAATCGATTTATTGCTAAATTAAAATGTTCTACTCTTAGAAATTTTAAAAAAAACCCCTATCTATTGAATTTAGACTGGAATATTATTTTTCATTGGATATCATGAACAGAATCACAGATCTCAAAAAATTGAAATTTCTGGAAAAGGCTCAATTTCTTATCCACAAACTTCAACTCAAAATATTGTCATTTTATATTAGAGCTAGAATGGCAACATTCACAAAAATCAATTTACATGGATTTCTAAATATTAGACCTCAAATACTATTCAATGCTAGTGGAGGTGTTAGTATAGATAACCTTAACATTCGTAGTAATTATCATCGAGTATTCGTTGATAATGCATTTCATTGCTATAATATAGTTTCTAGCAGCGCGTCAGAACCTGCGTACAGAATACAATATTCATTGCTTCGATAACCAAAAATCTCTTTCGACAGTTTATAATATGTACTCGAGGAGTGAAATAGTCAAGTAGTGTTGATGAAACTTGAACTTTAGTAATCCGAGTCCTGTGAGGAGATAGCTCAGTCTCATCTATTATTTTCAATTTAACATGAGGTCCAAAGAACATACTTCACTTTGACGTTGTAACACAATGGGGGTTTGAATGGCTCGATCAAGACAGAAGAACGACAATAAAACTCTTTCTCTTCTGAGGTCCAGAAATAACTCCCGAATCCTGTCGATCTCGAAAAGATTGAAACCCAGCCTAGGTCTCAAAACAAGAACAATTATGTAGGTTTTACCCCTTGTAGGAGTATACATACAATATATAGCACATATCATATCATATCATACATTGTCACTGATAGCCTTTCAACTTCCACTTATCACATCAAGTAACATATCAAACGACATCCTGCTATCCTTTTCCTTCTACTCCATATTCAGTCACCCCTTATTCATATATCCTAAATGGTAAGTTGAAAATACTCAACCTTAGTAGCCTTTTCAATATTCTGATCCTGCCTCTCCCCTTGTAGATAAGGAACGAGTTCGAGGGGATAACACTCAAAACGCTGAACGAAGACATCATAATCGGCTGAATGCAGACATGATATCTGGAACACGTAATTAGAGATATACCGGTAGACCCCAGGGTTGAAAACAAATGACGACATTAGAGGCTACAGTATCCCATGTAACGACAAACTCCCGAGTCAAGCTTGTCCAGTGCAGAACAAAATATGAAGGTGGCAATCACCTAAACCTAAACAAAATGCCTTCGTCACAATGTAAATTCAAGTTGTCTCCACGTGCATGGCGGAAAACAGAGCGGCTCGAGAACGAACGAACGGTGATAAACTAGACATAAGAAGGTCATTCCCTGCTACGAGGTATACATATATATAGTTCCAACAAGAAATCAGGGTCACCGGCAGTGTTGTAATTAGTATTTTCCGTATTTCAATTACGCTCTACTTTAGTGGTATATATTAATATTTATGATAATATTTCAGTAATTATTATTAAATTATATATTACTAAAAGTATTCCACATTTTAATAGTATTGAATATTATTGATAATATATCGAAATATGAGAATTTGTATATTTCTATTCGAATGTTATATATTTTGATTAGCTTTAAGCCTAATAAGGAAAGAGACCATTCAAAATATGTAATGCTAGAATAAAATATACAATATTCGAATAAGAATGTATAAATTCCTGTATTTTGGTATATCTTCAGTATAACCCCTTTTGTGTGATATGTATGGATGTGAATATTATTAGCTATTATACGTACTAATGTACGTATTATACTCTCTATATCAGTTGTAGTAATACTACCGTATACTAATTACAACACTGGTCACCGGTGAAGGTCATATACATTGCCAGAGATGGTAAATCGGTGGATTCCAGATTTCAATAAGAAACGGTAGATTAGACAACACACATGTAGAGACCATTTCAAATTGAAATAGTATCACCGTACGATATGGCAGGATTCAGACAGTGTCGAATTCATGTACCAGTAGCATGGAGATCACATACTACTATCCCAAGAGGACGAATGATTCAAAGTAACGGAGAATAATCAGTTCATGTAGTAGACAGAGGTCTCGATGAAGTTGACCTTATACTATCGAAGAACTCAGATAGGAGTACTAGATACCATCATATTATTCGAGAACATGAGTTGTCATAAAGGCAAACAAGCATGTGGAAACTCGAATAGCAAAGGTAAGTTCTATGAAGGACAGAAATGGAGGAAGGCGGTGACACGAAGGATGTTGGAGAGGGGGGAAAAAGTGGCACCATTCAAGGATGGCGCGTCGTCCAAATTTAATGCCAAGCAACAACAACAACATTACGGAAATACGCGTACAGAAAAACAATCACGAGTAGGAACAGACATATGAAGATCAAGAATTGTGTGTTGATGGTTTTGATTATCTCATGGACCAACCATGCCGGAATACCCCAATATCCTTATGATACAATAAACACCTGAAAGCAAAGACCCATTTCCGTAACACACCCATCTTCCGACACAACAAGTCGAGGAAGAAAATTCATAATAGACGTAGAAAAGAACCGTAAATATGCAACCGTTTAACCACCGAAACCGTAAAGAGTACGTCCTTGGCGCTTGAGAGCGTAGACAACGTCGAGTGATGTGACAGTCTTTCTCTTGGCGTGCTCAGTGTATGTGACAGCGTCGCGGATGACACCCTCCAAGAAGCTCTTCAGAACACCACGGGTCTCTTCGTAGATCACTAGGTGAGAATGTTAGATGTGTATTCGTGCGACGAGATGTGCGAAGTCGTAACTTACTGGCAGAGATACGCTTGACACCACCACGACGTGCGAGACGTCTAATAGCTGGCTTAGTTATGCCTTGGATGTTGTCTCTCAAAATCTTGCGATGACGCTTAGCACCGCCCTTTCCGAGACCCTTGCCACCCTTTCCGCCTGTGAAGAAGACGCGTTAGCAAGTTGAACGCGATGAGAGGAAGGAATGAATCCAATTGAATGGAGGTGAGGTAAGGCAGGGACAGGGAAGATACTTACGTCCAGTCATGATGAATGTGGGATATTAAAAGGAGAATGTGTTTTGGGTATTGGTATTTGGTTGCTTAGAAATTTGGAATGGCGTTGTGGGATAGAATATGGAGATAATAAGAATTGGTATTTGGGAAGAAGTTCTGTAGTTCTTATCAAAAGATGCACTAAGGCCCCTTCCGCATCACCACGCTAAGTTGAAAATGCGCTAATACCAATCGGTTCAGCATCAACAACAGGCCAGAGCAAGCTTGGTAAGCATGAATGGAAATTTTGATTGGTTGGATGGAGAAAGTAAGAATGCCGGAGTAATTGATTAATGCAATAAGGCTGTGAAATTAGGTAGAAGTTAGAACCCGATGGGCAGGTGCTTGATTACGGACGAGGAAAGGGTTTTATCATTTATGCTTCATAGGGTCGATCGGTACAGTCATATGTATGTATTGATAGCACTAAGATAGATAGGTAGGTAGAGAAGAGGAGTACAGGAGGTTATTCACAAAGCATTCAAAGGTGGATGAGGAAATACAGTTCAGTTCCATTCAGAATCGCTTTCACCAACTCATTGTCATTCTCAGCTTCGGGCCATTGCTGAGATCGTCACATGAGGTTGAAACTCGGAGGTGGAACACAAAGTCTTTCGAGCACGGTAGAGTGTCCATTCACCAACATGATACAGCGTCGTTCTTCTTTTCTTGCAGGATGATTAATGGTAACTTGGTAAGCATTTACCAGCAGGATGAAACCCGTAGCATCGAGTAGTTGCCTTTTATTGCATAGTACAGAACAGTGCAGTACAGTACTTTCAAATCCAAATCCAAATCCAAATCCAAATCCAAATGCCATGCCACACAATACAAAACCTAATACCTGTTCCTATTCCATTCCTCATTCCTTCTCTTTCGGATCTTTCCCCAGTCTATTCACCATCCGGTTGCACTTGACTGGGTAGTTGCATAATGAGATCCTTGTTTTCCAGATCAATCCACTTTGTACCGCTTTAAAAAATGTCCCTTGAATTATCATTGGCCAGTTTGCTGTAAAAAAACAAAAGTTCTTTTTTCAAGCGATTTGAACAACTCAAAGCTCCTTCCTTTCCCACAGATTACACTAGCGTGTTTTTTCCACAAAAGCACAGCCAAATCAATCACTCACTAGCGTACTTTCGGATACAAATAATCGCCATCGCCCATTTCTATCTCTTTTCTTCTACATCATACAACCACCACTTCAATATCCACTTCATCCATTTCATCAATCCACAACAACCATAAAAGAACTCCATCAAATTATCCATTAGAAGTATCAAAAATGGCTCGTACCAAGCAAACTGCCCGTAAGTTATTATCCCCATCCTCTTCATTACATTTCAATTATTACCTCTTGTCGCGTCGGTCGCAAAAGAATCACGTTTGCGACCGATCATCATTTCGAACAACGCGACTCCTCTTCGCCACAACAACATTACTGTTTCAGCACCGTTGCTAATACTTCATAGGCAAATCCACTGGTGGTAAGGCACCAAGAAAGCAACTTGCTTCCAAGGCTGCCCGTAAGAGCGCCCCTTCTACCGGAGGTGTCAAGAAGCCCCACAGGTAATTACTCACTTTCTACCTCTTGCTTCTACAATCGCTAATTCCTTTCAGATATAAGCCAGGAACTGTCGCTCTCCGTGAGATCCGTCGTTACCAAAAGTCGACTGAGCTCTTGATCCGAAAGCTCCCTTTCCAACGTCTCGTTCGTGAAATCGCTCAAGATTTCAAGTCTGACCTCCGTTTCCAATCTTCCGCCATCGGTGCTCTCCAAGAGTCCGTTGAGGCCTACCTCGTCTCCCTCTTCGAAGACACCAACTTGTGTGCCATCCACGCCAAGCGTGTCACCATCCAATCTAAGGATATCCAACTCGCCCGTCGTCTCCGTGGTGAGCGTGGTTAAATTTGGTTTCTTTTTTGACTTCTCGATGTCTTCAGCCTGAAAGCGCTTCGGCTTTAGGTCGATTGACACTGGCGATGGATCGGGGTGGATGATAATGCTTTGGGGGTATCTTACAAGGGTTTTACGGCATGGAGTTTATTTTCATTTTATGGGGGACCTGCGTTCTTACAGGCTGTACATTATCCAGCCAGCGACGGTGCGCTGAGCCAATGACAACAGATAACAATTACGATTAGTTATCAATCTTTCAAACACCCATGCTCTTATTTACTACTGTGAATGTTGTGAACTGGCTTATACTGTGTGAAGTAACACCCTCATCCAGACGCTGCTGCAATGGCGATTAAAGTGCCTGTGCTCTAGAACAGACTTAGCATACCCGAACCAAATTACTGGCTGGTCTTTGAGCCCTCAAATATGTTGCCTTTCCCTTGCTGTTTTGCATGTCCATCTCTCTGTGTTACTTCATATGGTCGACGATCATGGATATCGACCTGTACGCACTTGGAAGTTACGCCTCGAATTGAATATTCATTATTTATCCTCTTCAAGCTCTTACTTCTTCCACATTCGCAATTCTGCCTGCTGGTAGATTGTTCTAAATACTACAACTACATAGCAGCACCTTTCCCTCCTGCAATATCAATACAATGTCAATACAATGGCCTCACCGCCAACACCCACTGAGGATTTTTGCCCTCTTCTTTCCTCACTACCCCCCACATGACTTGCGTGCCTTTTCACCTCTACCGCCATAGCTACTATGAACTGCTGACTGACCAAGCTATCATTTATCCCATGGCTCATCACCCTTGATACGATTGTTTTTGTATCAGGTCAGCAGCGTCAAGCAATCTTATCCCTTCGTGACTGTAAAGCGTAATCATTTTACTATGGAATGTTCAGCTGTATCCTTTCTATTTGGATTGTACCTATCAATACCACAACCGGCTCTCAAATCATTTGGAAAGCAAAGGACCTATAGATTGCTTCAGATACTATGTTAGGTGTTTCTGTTGAAGACTTGGGAGTATGTGATGTATCTGATCGTCCTCCCTCATTCTCCCTCGTCTCACTACCAGACAGCTCGTATTCAATCAGTCCTGTCATCGCTACAAATCTATGAGATCACTCCGTCCATCTTCTTGAGTCATTTTCCCAATGCTTGAATGCTCACAGCATTTCTACTTTCCTTGCTACTGAGAACAGCAATTCAATCATGTTTATTGCGGGCTTGTATCAAGAGAATGATTGCCATATATTCAGAGCTTCCTAAAATATCACTCCACAACCTTCATGAATGCTTCGATGTTTGACAGTGTAATTATTCTACAGAACAGGTTTGACCTTATTTTCGCAAGTGGCCAGAAAATCTTCTACACAGACTCTTCAATAGTAATCATGAAACTTATCTCATTTTATCTCGCCATTGATTTTATCATCGCCATTGAAGACTTTCTTCTCACCCTTTGATCCGGAACCTCAATTCGACTACACCTTCTACCACTCCTGCTCTTTTTGTCCGGCCTACTTGTGTAAAGATCCTCTTCAGATTTCCACACCAAAACTTCCATGATACCCATACCACGAATGTGCTTAAAACAACTTTGTGACTTATCTTCATCTTCTGGAACTTTGAAAGAATGGAATTTGACAGAAATAAACGAATCGAAATAGAAAGTGTATCTAGCCATAAGAACGCCACTATTAAATTCACGCTTCGAATAGACCAAACGTACTTAATCTATGCGCCTTCAATGCCCCTCGAGGATACCAATCGTAGTGTACTGTTCTCCTCCTCCATTGGATGGTAGCGGCAAAAAGCACTCACTGTCTCAGGAACAACATGTTGCAGAGCCTGCTCCTCCAAACATACGCCACATATTCAAGCTTTCCTATAAAAGACATCGCTTCACGCTTGCATTTGGACCTCACAAGCAAAGCAAGCTTTGAGGTAATATTTACATTCATGAGGATTCAGGTATCCGAAGCTGGACGAAGTGTGATTAGATATACTTTGAACGGTGAGCACGAGAAGGGGCTTTGAACTATGAGTTATCGAGAAACGAAAGATCATAACGTTCAAAGTATGGAGCAGTCAAATGATGAATGTAAATAAATGTTCCGTTCCTGGAGATTGAAGCAGTGGAGGCAAGGAATAATGATGAACAGTTCACTTGGACGCGTCAAAGAGTCTACATTAAAGGTTCGGTTCGTCGGTTTCCCATGTAGGCAGTTACGGTCATTGTTCAAGAAGAAAGAACAGATTTTGGTGACTCTTTCTTTTCCACACAGTAAAAGTAAAAACGCAATTTATAAAAAGCAAAGCATGCCCCAGAAAGTTCAGATACCTAGGTAGTAATAGTACTTAAACATCGCGTTGAGTTGGTATGAAATGCTGCTTCTCCAACTGGCCTGAAGTAACAGCACGAATGCGGTGCCGCTTTTGAGCCAGCCCTACGCCTTACAAGAAGGCTATTTTACTTCAACCTCAAGTACAGCCATTTTTAATCAGCAACATCAACAGCACCAACAGGGCTGCCTCTTCAAAATGAAGTTCAATATTGAGTATGTGTTTGTTTAACTGATAGGAAAAAGTATCATTTGAACTGATAGATGAACCAGTGATTTGCCAGTGCTCTTTCCATATCCTAGGATATATCCAGGTAGGCATCCAAGATGATCTCGATACTGAGTCCAGATTCTGATTTGTTACATAGAACAATATGCGTATGTTACTTCACTTGGCTGTATTTTACACCAGAAAGAACGTTCGATGCTAATGTATGATGTTAAATCAGCTATATGTGCGATCTGAAAAGTATTTTGCCCCTTGCCTACTCACCGTAAGATCATCCGTTGCTGATATGTTTGACAGGAACGCTTGATGCCGGCGGCCATTGTGTTTTGGAGATGCCTTCGGGTACTGGAAAGACCATCTCACTGCTGTCTTTGATCGTTGCGTATCAGCAATACTACCCAGAGCACAGGAAACTCATTTACTGCTCACGTGATACAACCCAATCCTGAAGATGAAGGAGACATACTAATGAGTGCTCAGGTACTATGTCCGAAATTGAAAAAGCGTTGGCAGAATTGAAAGCTCTTATGAAATATAGGGCGGAACAACTCGGGCACCAGGAAGATTTCCGTGGATTGGGATTGACTAGTCGTAAAAATTTATGCCTTCATCCTTCTGTGAAGCGGGAGAAGAGTGGTGCTGTTGTGGATGCTCGCTGTCGAAGCTTGACTGCTGGATTTGTGAAAGAGAAGAAGGAGAGGGGTGAAGATGTACCGGTGTGCATTTATCATGATGTAGGTTTCTTCGTTATTTTGATCAGCATTGTACTGACGCGTCTATAATAGAACCTGGACCTCCTCGAACCACATAATCTTATACCAAATGGAGTATGGACGTTAGATGGAATAATGAGATATGGCGAGGAACACAAGCAATGCCCATACTTTACTTCCAGGCGAATGGTGAGTGTTGATGTCTTTGCAGCTTCGGTAACTAATGGAACTAGATGTCCTTCTGTAACGTGATCATTTACTCGTACCATTACTTACTCGACCCCAAGATTGCCGAGAGAGTTTCTAAAGAGCTGTCAAAAGATTGCATAGTTGTATTCGACGAAGCACACAATATTGATAACGTGTGCATCGAGTCCTTAAGTACTGATATCACAGATGACTCGCTTCGAAGGGCCACTCGTGGAGCAATGAATCTCGAAAGCAGGATTTCAGACTTGAGGGACAGCGATTCAGAAAAACTCAAGGATGAATACGCCAAGTTGGTCGAGGGACTGCGCGGTGCTGACGAAGCTCGAGCAGAAGATGCCTTCATGTCAAATCCTGGTTCGTTTATATACTATCTCGCACCAAAAATGCATAGTTACTCACATCTTTTTAGCTTTACCAGATGATCTCCTCAAAGAAGCTGTCCCGGGAAACATTCGGAGAGCTGAGCATTTTGTCGTTTTTTTGAAACGCTTCATCGAATACCTCAAGGTAAGTAAAGCTATAGCCGTATCGAAAAGCTAGCGGCTAATTTTGAGAAGACACGAATGAAAGTCCGGCAAGTTATTTCGGAGACACCGGCATCTTTCTTGGCTCATCTCAAAGAGTACACGTACATCGAGAAGAAGCCACTTAGATTTTGCGCAGAACGTCTAACATCTCTTGTGCGGACTTTGGAACTTACCAACATTGAGGACTATCAGCCACTTCAGGAAGTTGCAACTTTTGCCACCCTCGTAGCGACATATGAAAAGGGATTTCTTCTTATACTCGAGCCTTATGAGTCTGATACCGCCGAAGTTCCCAATCCTGTTTTTCACTTCACCTGTCTTGATGCCGCAATAGCAATTAAGCCCGTCTTTGAGCGTTTCAGCTCCGTAATTATCACGTCAGGTACTATTTCCCCACTCGAGATGTATCCTAAAATGCTCAATTTCGAGTGTGTTGTTCAGGAGTCTTACCCCATGACTCTCGCTCGACGCTCTTTCTTGCCTATGATTGTCACAAGAGGATCTGACCAGGTTGCAATTTCTTCGGGATTCCAAGTTCGAAATGAGCCTGCTGTTGTCCGTAATTACGGTAATTTACTAACAGAGATGTCTAAGCTCACTCCGGATGGCATGGTCGTTTTCTTTCCATCCTACTTATACATGGAGTCGATTATTAGTATGTGGCAAGGAATGGGTATTTTAGATGAGGTTTGGAAATACAAGCTTATTCTCGTGGAAACTCCTGATGCACAAGAAACATCTCTAGCACTAGAGACCTATCGCACTGCGTGCTGTAACGGACGGGGAGCCATCCTTCTTTGTGTCGCTCGTGGAAAAGTTAGTGAGGGTATCGATTTCGACCATCAATACGGACGCACTGTGCTATGTATTGGAGTACCATTCCAGTATACCGAATCTCGAATTTTGAAAGCGCGGTTAGAGTTCCTCCGCGAAACATACAGGATTAGAGAGAATGACTTCCTATCCTTCGATGCCATGAGGCATGCAGCCCAATGTTTAGGACGTGTCCTCAGAGGAAAAGATGATTACGGAATCATGGTGTTGGCCGACCGTCGATTCTTGAAGAAGCGAACTCAATTGCCAAAATGGATCAACCAGGCGATTCTCGATAGTGAAGTCAATTTGAGTACGGATATGGCCGTAGGAAGTGCGAAGAAATTTTTACGGAATATGGCACAGCCATTCAAGGCCAAGGATCAGGAGGGAATCAGTACGTGGAGCTTGCAGGATCTGGAAAAATTCAAGGAGAAGCAGTATGAAGAGACACTTCAAGCATTGAGAGGTGGTGGGAAGGGCGACCCAATGGATGGCATCAAGAATGGCAACGAGCAAACAGTTAAAGAAGATGAGTATGGCATGGATGACGATGAAATGGAGGCGTCGATGATGCAGTTAGATGCGTAGGTAGACTTTTATGGATAATCATCTATTGACGTCTAGGAAAGGCCATACATCACAATTGTAAGATAGCAATGACGGCTTTGTGGCCCAAGAAAGGAAAATAAATTGGTTCATTTGGTATCTAATTCTGGAGTAGGGCTCTAATAATAAAAAGGTATAACCACGGCCATTACTTCTAATTCATGCTCTTCGCCACAGTCCAAAAGCTGTCCATTTTGGACCTTGTCAAAGCATCTCGAGCTGCACTATCTGTCTCGCACACCTTACTTTGCCACTTCCTGAATGCTCTAGACTTCTGCTCTCCTTCCCAGACCAATTGGCATTTGTTCAGCGTCATGTCCTTCAACTCTCCTTTCTCATCTTCTGCCTTCAACCAATCTTGCAATGCATCTGCTTTTGTACCCTCCTTGATTCGTGTGGGCGAGTTTTCAGTCCAGTCTATTCGTTGCATCATAAGCTTTTTATATTGCCTGATGCTATGCTCGCCACCCTCGACAACCACCAAATTGAATCTTGGATGTAAAATACAGATGCCTGTGAGAGCATGCTGTTCTGCGTTTTTGGCGATTTTGAATCTGTGACTACCGTTCGCAAGGCTCCCAATCTTAAATACTAAAGCATGAATGCCCTTTGCGGCATCCTTCTCCTGATTTGCAGCCAATTTCTCATGTCTCTGTTCTTTCGTCAACTTTCGATCTTGGTTCGTCTCGACATGTTTCTGGTGTCGATCTGCGATTTCTCGGTTGACACGAGCTTCGACTGCGGTTGGATCCTTAACAGCTTCTTCTCCTAATACCCGCATAAGATTTCCCTTCTTGACCTTGGGAGGCGGCGCGGGCTCCAATCCAAGTCTAATCTTTGCTTGCTGTTCCTTCAATTCAGCCATTCGACGCTGTCTCCGTAGTTTAGCTTGTTCTTTCGCGGTTAGGAACATAGGTTTGGGCGCAGGCGCATTCTTTTCTTGTGGTGGTTCAAGTAAAACGGGATGCTGAACATATTCTGTAATAATTGAGTCTGGGGTACCGATTTTGAGAGTCTTTGGAATCGAAATATCGTCGTAATTCTTGCCATCTACCAGGCCTTCGTCCCACCATTCGATCTCTGGCGGTGCTTCGACGAGGAATTTCTTCTCGGTATCGATGTCCTCGTCAATGCCAATCTTTCGCGAAGATTCGGCGATACGCTTTTTCATAGCCTCTAGGGCGGCCTGTCTTCGAAGTGCATTTGCTTGTGCTATATACTTTCCCTTCTGGTTGAAAACTAGTTGTCTCGAGTGTCGATTCTTTGGCGTTGCTGTTTGCCCACCTAGGCTCATATCAAAGTATGGATTGTTGCGGATCTCTTCCGTCGAAGGCCCCGAAATATCGAGCTGTTTCCTAGGCTTCGCCGTCGCCTTTTCTTGTTGAGGGCGAGCATTTCCGATGCTGGTTGCGAACTTGGGCGCAGTTGATTTTGAAGGCTTGTATTGTCCAAGGTCTTGTAGTGCTGGGTGAAGATCGACATTCAAACCTCCTTTCGCAAGCATAGGATGTAAGCCAACATTTAACCCACCCTTTGCCTTGCTACCGCCGACTGCAGCTGCGACTCTGGCTTTCAAAGATGCGAGCTTCTCGGCAGCAGACTCTGGCTTGCCAACACGGCTGGAGGAATCATGTCGAGGTGCCAAAATTGGAGAGGCTTTCCCTCGATCCATGTTGTCAGAAATATATGTTTGTCAATTGTGTATTGGAAAAGAGATATATGGCGCACATACACCAAGTCGGCGATCCTGAAGTATCGTAATCGTTAAGTGCTCACACGCGAATCATGAGGAAGCTCTGCCTGGGCGTACCAAAAACCTAGAACTTTGGTCAACACGTGATCAATAGATGGGGTTATCGTGCTGCCTTATCAGCACCGGGGGCCGGCGAAAAAAAAGTTTCCCCGACGAAAGGAACTTTTTTTTGTATCTACATAGAAGCTTCAACTTGTGAACTCTTCGGAATCGCAAATTTCCAATCTAATCAAGCAACCTATGGCAGTATTCCTGCTTTAGCGTTAACTGCCAATCACAATGAATATCTCACAGCCAGTTCCGTCAGCCATTGAGAGCGTTGACTTTGCATTTCTTTCCACGGCTGAGATCAAATCTCTCTCTGTAAAGAGGATAGAGAATCCTGTTACTTTTGACAGTCTTCTTCACCCAGTTCCAGGAGGCCTTTACGATCCAGCTTTAGGTGCATGGGGTGACAATAAGTAAGCAATGTATCCGTTCAATTGCATAGAATACTAACATTAGAAAGCTGCACAACATGTAATCTCAGTTCCTTTTCCTGCCCGGGTCATGCAGGCCATATCGACCTACCCGCACCCGTTTACCACCCAACTTTTATGGATCAAGTTTTGCGATTATTGCGATCAAAATGCAAGTACTGCCATCAGTTTAGAATGTCGCGCAAGGAGGTCAATCGATATGTTTGCAAGTTGCGCCTGATTCAACACGGTCTGCTGAGCGCCGCCGAGGAGATTGAAAATATCGAAGTTGCTCAGCCAAAGGAAGGAGAAGAGCCTGCTAGTGATTCGGACGAAGAGTCTCCCGTCGACAGTGTCATTCGAAGAAGACTTGCATTTGTCAAAAAGGAGCTCAAGGCCGCTAAGGCATCTGGATGGGAATGGAGAAGGGAAAAGCATGAAGGTGTAGCTGAAGCACGCCGAGTTGTAGTTAAGAGCTTCATGAAAGCAATTACTGCAGGAAGGCTATGTGGAAACTGTCAAGGCATATCTCCAACTTACCGCAAGGACCGATATGTAAAGATCTTCGAAAAGTCTTTGAGTGTCAAAGATAAGGCCAAGATGGCTCAAGGCAGCTATCGAGCTGTGAATGCCGTTCAATTGGTTCATGGCGAGAAGAAAGATCGGGATGGCGACGAAGGCATTGCAGATATCGACTTAGAATCCAACGAGGATGAGGATGAAGGCGAAGGCGAAAGCCTTGATGTGGATGGGGATGTGGTCATGGATGGCTCCGCGACTCCAAGCTCTAAACCTCGAGTCGCACCACTACCACAGCGATATGTTGATGCTATGGAAGTCAAAGCATCGTTGACATTGCTGTTCGAAAAAGAGCAAGAAATCCTGTCCCTCGTTTACAATTCCAGATCATCCGCCAAGAAGCCATCCGCGGTTAAAGCAGATATGTTTTTCCTACAGACACTTCTTGTGCCTCCGAATAGATACCGCCCAGAAGCGAAGACAGGCGATGGCGAAATTGCCGAAGCACAACAAAATTCACTGTACAAGCAGATCTTGAAGAGTGCTGATACTGTGAACCAAATTTACCTCGATATTCAGAATCCCGACAGGCCATCGCAAAGCCAAACTTTGAGAAAGAGAGATTTCTTTGACCTCCAAGAAGCGTGTTGTTCAATGCAGGACGCTGTCAATTCCTTGATTGATAGAGATCGAAATCCTATCCAAGGTGCAGCTGGAAAGAAGAACGAAGATGGTATCAAGCAAAAATTGGAGAAAAAGGAGGGTCTTTTCAGAAAGAACATGATGGGTAAACGTGTCAACTTTGCTGCTCGTTCCGTCATCTCTCCAGATCCAAATATCGAAACAAACGAAATCGGTGTTCCTCCTGTTTTCGCCAAGAAGCTCACATACCCAGAACCTGTCACAAGTCATAACTTCAAGGAAATGCAGCAAGCAGTTATTAATGGTGTTGACAAGTGGCCTGGTGCTGCTGCAATTGAAAATGAGAATGGGCAAGTCATTAATTTACGCTCAAAGACACAGGACGAAAGAATGGCACTAGCCAATCAGTTGCTTGCATCGTCCAGTAACGGAGCTAGCGGTGCTCGCAACAAGAAAGTTTATCGACATCTAACCAACGGAGATGTGGTACTCATGAACCGTCAACCAACTCTGCACAAGCCCTCGATAATGGGTCACAGAGCCAGAGTACTTCCAGGAGAGAAGACAATTCGCATGCACTACGCCAACTGTAACACCTATAACGCTGATTTCGATGGAGACGAAATGAACATGCATTTTCCACAAACAGAAGTTGCTCGCGCAGAAGCGTTACAGATTGCTGACACTGATCACCAATATCTTAGTGCAACCGCTGGTAAACCTCTGAGAGGTCTGATTCAAGATCATATTTCCGTTTCTGTTTGGATGTGTAACAAAGATACATACTTTGATCGAGCTACTTATCAACAACTTATCTACAATTGTATTCGCCCAGAAAGTGGACACATTGTGGGCGACCGCATAGAGACTGTGCCACCTGCAATCATTAAACCTGTCGCACGCTGGACTGGAAAGCAGGTCATCACAACAATATTAAAAAATATCACACCTCTCAACTGCGCCCCAATATCTCTTACAGGAAAAACACAAACTCCAGCTGATCGATGGGGTGCGGACTCAGAGGAAGGCGTTGTACTTTTTAAGGGTGGTGAGTTCATTACTGGAATCTTGGACAAAGCACAGATCGGTCCTGCTGGAGGTGGTCTCATCCACTCTGTTCATGAGGTCTATGGCCCTGCCACAGCTGGAAAGCTTCTGAGTATTCTTGGTCGTTTATTAACGAAGTATCTCCACATGAGGGCTTTCACTTGCGGAATGGATGATCTCAGGCTCACACCCGAAGGCGAGAAAACCCGTATCGAGACTTTGTCAGATGCCGGTAAGATTGGTCTTGAAGTGGCTGCTAAGTACGTGTCTCTCGAAGATCAAAAACCTACCGAAACCGATCAAGAGCTGCTCAATAGATTGGAGGATGTAATGAGAGACGATTCCAAACAAGCAGGTCTAGATGCGTTGATGAACGCTCGCGCCGGCAAGCTTTCTACCTCTATTACTAATGCATGCCTTCCCCAAGGCTTGGTCAAGCAGTTTCCGCACAACCAGATGCAGAATATGACAGTTTCTGGAGCCAAGGGTAGTGCTGTCAACGCCAACCTTATCTCTTGTAATTTGGGACAACAAGTCTTGGAAGGACGTAGAGTACCGTTGATGGTGAGCGGAAAATCTCTTCCTTGTTTCAAGCCATTCGACACGCACATTAGAGCGGGAGGTTATATCGTCAATCGTTTCTTGACTGGAATTCGGCCACAGGAATACTACTTCCACGCAATGGCTGGCAGAGAAGGTCTGATTGATACTGCAGTCAAAACCTCGAGATCTGGATATCTACAAAGATGCTTGATCAAGGGTATGGAGGGTCTTAAGGTCGAGTACGATACGTCCGTGCGAGATTCCGACGGATCTATGATTCAATTCATCTACGGTGAAGATGGACTCGATGTGACCAAGCAAAAGCATTTGACCGATTTCAAGTTCTTGTTGCAGAATCTTATGTCGGAGCTTGCCCAGTTGAACTACGGCGACCCTCGCTATGATACTATTTTCGAAGAGAAGGAAACCATCATTAAACGGATGAAGAAAGCTTTGAAGCATGCGAAAGCAAATGATCTCAATGGTCCAGATCCGGTTCTCTCCGAATATAACCCTGGAAAATATGGATACGCGACATCCGAGAAATATTTCGAGACTTTGACAAACTACATGAAGACCAACCCAGATGGTTTGGTCAAGGACAAGGATCATCCAGACGGTGTTGGACCAAGGAAAGCTTTGGAACCCGTTCTTGTTGCCAAATACTTGAAGTCTGTCGTTGAACCTGGTGAAGCTGTTGGTATTGTTGCCGGCCAATCTGTAGGTGAACCGTCCACACAGATGACACTCAACACTTTCCATTTGGCTGGTCACTCTTCTAAGAACGTCACACTCGGTATTCCACGTCTTCGTGAAATTGTTATGACGGCAAGTAATCATATTTCAACGCCATCAATGACGTTAACGCTCAACGAAGAGCTTACGCCTGATGAATGTGAAAAGTTCGCCAAGTCTATAAGCATTCTTTCTTTGGCTGAGGTATTAGATTGGGCTACAGTCAAGGAGCGAATTGGACGTGGAGTAGCTTTCCAGCAAGCTAAGATCTATGATATTCACATCAAGCTTTTCCCTTCTAAGGAGTACTGTGAAACCTACGCCATTGACATCGATGATGTTCTTTTCACACTTCAACGAAGGTTCACATCGAAACTTCAACATCTTACACGCAAGGCTCTAGGACGAAAAAAGGTCGAAAAGGCTGGTAAAGCAAACACCGCTGCAGTACCGGAAATTGGAAAATCTGTCGGAACTATAGAAGAGGCTAGACCAGATGCAGAGAGAGAAATGGGTGAAGATGACGAAGATGACGATGGTGATGATGATGCAACCAATGACAAGCAGAAAGCAAACCGCTCTGAAGCTGTCAGTTACGCTGCAAACGACGATGAAGATGATGCGGTTCAAGCACAAAATGCTGAGCCCGAAGATGCCGAAGACATGGAAGACGAGGGCATTGGGGGTAGTCCACGTGCACCACAAAGTGATGATGAAGATGAAGGTGATGACGAGAATGGAGAACGTAAAAAGCGCAAGACAACCGCTGCGTCCGAGGAGCTCGAAGCCCAAGTTAAGAAGCGATGCGAAGATATCACTCGTTTCCGCTTCGACCAGGATAAAGCAGAGTGGTGCGATGTTAGCCTTGAATATGATGCCGATGTTCCTAAGGTTCTCATGCTTTCTATTGTTGAAGAAGCTCTTCGATCTTGCCTCATTCAACATATTCCAGGCATTGGATCATGTACCTATGATGGGGATAACGAAGTCAAGGATTTCAAGACAGGAAAGATGGTTAAGATACCAGTGGTTCATACCGAGGGTGTCAACCTTAAGGCAATGCAAAACTATGCCGCATTTATCAACCCCAACAAGATCTCTACCAACGACATCGCTGCAATGCTTGAGAACTATGGTGTGGAGGCTTGTCGATCAACCATCGTCCAGGAGTTGCACAGCGTTTTCGATGGTCACGCTATCGCCGTAGATATGCGCCATTTGAATCTGATTGCAGACTACATGACCAGAGGTGGTGGCTTCAGTCCGTTCAACCGAAATGGAATGAAGGGCAGTGTCAGTCCTTTCATGAAGATGAGTTTCGAAACAACCGTTGGTTTCTTGGCAGATGCAGTCGCAGAATGTGATTGGGATGACTTGGCCAACCCAAGTAGTAGGATTGTGATAGGAAGGATGAGCAAGGTCGGCACTGGAGCTTTTGATGTTCTTACTAAAGTACCAACGGGAAAGAATGAGGATGAGGACATGGAGGAATGAGTACTAATCTAGGGAGTTGGAGGTTGCTAGGGTTTCTTATTTGGCGTTCTATCGAAGGCATAATGTGAAAAGTGTATTGGTATATTATGATTAAATGGAATGGAATTTACTTAAACAAAGCTGATCATGCCTTTCTCGTGAAGTCAAATTGTATTATGTTGAACTATTTTGTAATTCACCTGGTTACATTGTACAACAAACTCTACGGCCTCATAGTATGTGCTATCATGCAATAGAATCGCATGATCGATCCTGGTAGACAAATACCTTATGAAGCGGTAGGAGAAAACCAATGTGAGAAAAAGAAAGTTAGTTATGGAAGTCCAGATGAAATGCTTAAATATCCATATATCATAGGCTATCTCAAGCCAGCAGACCTTCCACAGCAGTTTCAAATTGACCTATCAATTGACCTACCAAGAAGCTCTGTTCGGTTAATACCTACTAGACTCAGCCCTTGACGTAATTATCTGAAACAGGAAAGGCGGGCAGATTCATATTTACTCGTGTGTACAGGGTGATCGTAAGATGGGATAGTACCTATATATTCTAGCAATAGCTCGATGCTATCACTGGTCGGAGTTGATTTTTTTTTTATAGCGTTCTGCTTCTAATATAGCCGCGATAACACTCAAGACTAAGATGAAAACTGATGTGACTTTTCCATCTAATTGCATCGACCTTCTTGATCTTCCCAAAACCATCAAGGTCACGGGAACGCTAGATTGTTATCATGTGGTGTCATATGTCGAAGTTTGAAGTACTTTATGTAATGGAGCTTTAATTTACCTGAGTACTACCTAAGCGAGTGTATTAGTTTATCAGTTGCATCATGTTGAAAGCACATGGCTATCCCCTTTCAATGCACTTTTCAGATACAGATGAATCATTTTTGTAGATGACAGCAGCGTTCATTGGACGAATCTTAGCTATTAATGTATGATTTACGCGCTGAGAATTGGGCAATTCCAAAGCAAAATCCTTAATTCACTAGATCTCCAATAGATCTTCAAATTGCTGCATCTATTGATCAAGAGTAGCGACAGTAGGATCCCAAGCACATACATAATAGTCTCCGGTTTTCAGACCATTCATCTCCCCTGCCGTGAGCTCGAAATCATAAATGTCGGCATTTTCCTTAATTCTGCTGGGGGTAACAGTTTTTGGTAAGGGTACAAAGCCCTTTTGTAAACTCCACCTTAGCAGGATTTGGGCCGAGGTTTTGTTGTATTTCTTAGCGAGTGGTTGAAGCAGTTCTGAGTCATGCCTCTCGCCACGAACAAGAGGGGAGTATGCTTCTAAAATAATGCCTCGTTTCTCACACCATGAAACAATATCAGCTCGAGCAAGCCACTAGTTCAAAGTCAGTCCTATCGTAACTCGGAAGAAATATGATCGATATCTATAACAAGGCAACGAGGGGCAGTTGGAGACGAAATTTTTTTACGGGAAGCACGAGAGAAGTATCTCAAGAGGAGTCATCCCAAAATCAATCCTTGATTGGATGGTCGTGTACCGAATTTGAAAGATAGAGGGGATTGAAATGAGCAGGCTATAAAATAACTTACTGGATGGAGTTCCCATTGACCAACATCAATAACGCCACCTCTACCCTTCCCTCTTTCCTCCTCCAGTTCTTTTATATAAACTTCCATTTCGTCCAGATGATGAACACCATAGTTGCTGACGCCAAGACTGCGAATTTTTCCTTCTTCCTGAGCCTCAACTAGAGCTTTCCAAGCACCTTTACGAGCATCTCGCCCGCCATAAGGAGCATGAATGAGCATAAGATCAATGTAGTCAAGCCCAGTTTCCATAAGAGTTTTGGTAACTTGTGCTTTGGTATTCTCATAACTCAAGGCACGAGGTGGAATTTTACTAGTGAAGAAAATGTCTTCACGTGGAATGCTGGATTTATGAACTGCAACGGCGCAAGGACCTTCATTTCGATATGCTGCTGCTGAATCGACCTGTGCCGTGTTAGAGGAGTACCAACAGCCCTTTTTCTTGGAACTGTTCTTACATGTCGGTAACCCGCATCAAAGGATTTGGTCACTAGATCTTCACATTGAGATGCTGGACTAAATTCGATATTAGTTTGACCCATATTCCTTGATGGTGGTATCTCCGTACGTTTGGTAAACTCCATACCCCAGGATAGGAATATCATATCCCGAGTTCATACGAAGCTTTGAATTGATATCGAATTTTGTCATATTGTTGCTGGAATATAAGTTAGTCTCGAGGTCCAATCAATGATGAGTTATGTAGAAAGAGTGTAGTAGAATCTAGAATGGCAGTGACCGATGAGAAATATCTAGAGTTCAAGGGGAACACAATTCCATGGTACCTGAGTAAATCAAAACATCCTGGATTTGAAAACACATTCGATGCAAGGTAACAAAGAGAGGATGCATTAAGTGAGATACTCATCGCGTAGTACGTACTTTTTTGAAGAAGCTGTAAACGATCTTGAATGAGTAGCTTGAACCAATGGTTTGAATTGATTTCTTATGAGATTGAGATGTGATGTTAAAGAAGATCTCATGATATAAAAAATCTAACTGGAAAACGCAGCAAAGAAGAGGAGGAACAGGCCTACCTAAGTACTCAATTTAGATACCTGATGTATTTCCGCGGTAACCTTGCCCCCTCGATTTCAAATATCTCTGTTTTTGCTTAACCTTAACTCCGAGTCCGACGATGAAGAATGACAGACACGTGACGGATTTATAATTGCTGAGTAGGGCAAGGTTGAACAGGTGCCAACAAGATCTTCAAAGCACTAGATGGAGTAGTAATATGTATACGGTGGTCCTTGTATATGGATGTATTCGATAAATGTCGCTCCGCTTGGCCACTACCGTGGAGGCTTCTTCGTTTTTGCTCTAGAACGGTAGATTTATATCAAAATACATATTAGAGAGAGAAGGAGTTTGATCACACGTGGTGATAACTTCTTCAACCCTGTATCTTTTGACATACCAGATACTGGGTCTTAAAGTTCTTCCAGTTGTAACATCACCTCAACACAATGGTGGTGGTGGTGGTCGAGATCCTTTCTAAGAGCTGCCATGTGCATATACTAGCACGTGATAATACAGATAAGATGAAGACATTCAAGCTTATATAAGCATTGATAAGATGATTCTTTGATCACCCTCGAGCCATCTGTTGATCTTATTATTATTATCATTGAATTTCACACCCGTTGAAACCAAAACGATTCTCCAGTCATATCAAAAGAATTATCAATCCGATCGCACGAGATAATATCGAAATGTATGAATGTCGAGCTACCTCCATACCTACCTCCATACCTTCATGTATATTTCTCAGATTAAAAGTATTAACTAGCTATAGGACAGCATCATTCAACCTTTTATAGACTTGTAGACTAAGTTTTAGTACGACACCGGCTGCACACTAGATACCCCGCCATCATTTAGCCCACGATGAAATCATCATCATATTTTTTTCTCCCAAGTCTATAGAGTAAATTCCTTCCAACCTTGCGACACAATTTCCTACAAATTTTACACCACAAAATTTACTTGAGAGAGACCATAATACTTTGGAAAGTTCTACATATAATACATTATACAAATAAATCTTTCAAGAATAAAACGCATCTGCAGAAACCAAAAGTTATGCGCCTCCTTGAACAACATATCGAGCGTGATGGCTCTGGAACCATCACTCTTATGCCAGAAGAACCAGAAGATATGGTTCGCCCGCTCCCTATTCTCCCCTTTAACTCATTCAATTTAACATGTTTAGTGGCATGCCTATAACCTCATAACCCCCACCGACATCCTTCGCGCCAGCGCTCTCCGCAAGATTAGCAGAGAAACCGCCACCGGAAGCGTAACCACAACCCGCACACACTGTACCTTATCCATCAGCGTCGTATCTTTAGATTTCGATCCTCAAGCCGGTCAATTACATGTCAAAGGTCGCATAAGTGAGGAGAACTTATACGTCAAGGTCGGCGCATATCATACTCTCGATCTGGAACTGAACCGCAAATTCACAATCGCCAAAATCGATGGCTGGGATTCCGTAGCTCTGGATGTTGTGAAAGAAGCCATACGAGAGGACAAGGAGGGCGTAGTGCCTGCGATCGTGATGCAAGAGGGAATGGCGAATATATGTTTAATCACTGAACATCAAACCATTTTAAAGCAGAGAATCGAAACCAGGATACCGAAAAAGAGGGCCGGAATGGCTGGAGATTACGATAGTGGCATGAAGCGCTTTTACCAGACTGTACTCGAAACACTCTTGAGATATGTAGATATTACTCAACAACGCCCATTATTACTCGCAAGTCCCGGATTTGTCGCACAAGGGTTTCAGAAATATATACTGGAGGAAGCAAGTAGGACAGGGAATAAAGCCGTACTAGCCAATAAGAATAATTTCGTCGTGGTACACAGCAGTTCTGGCCATCTTCACAGTCTCAACGAGATCCTCACGAGCCCAGAAGTATTGGCTAAACTTAGCAATACGAAATACGCCCGCGAAACCCGCTTCATGGATGAGTTTATGACGATGCTTCGAAAAGATGATGGTAGAGCATGGTATGGACCGGCTGAAGTGGAGAAAGCAGTTGAGCAGGGTGCGGTAGGAGCAGGTGGTGGGGTTCTATTAATAAGTAACGAATTGTTTCGAAGTCAGGAGATAGGAGTTAGGAAGAGATGGGTCAAAGTGGTAGATAAGGTTAAAAACGATGGGGGAGAAGCGAGGGTGTTAAGTAGTGATCATGAAAGTGGAAAGAGGTTGGAGGGATTAGGCGGTATTGCCGCGATACTGACGTATCCTCTAGAGGACCTGGATGAGGAGAGCGAAGAGGAAATTGAAAACGAGGAGGATTCGACGGCGAAGGGGGTACAGGCTATGGTTATATAGCCCCCTAGACGATACCTGAAGCAATTAATATGTTTGTAGACTCATTATTATATCTCTTGGGTTAGCGAGATCTAAGAATAATGCAAAAAGATCATAAGCACACAAACCACGCGAATGCATTCGAAACGTCTTGATATCAATCATCCTTTCCATTTCATACTCCATACCTACCTACCCACATACCCATCCACTTGATCCATTCAATGTAAAATTAATACCTACCTTCCCACTCAAAGAATCCCTCATCTTACACCTCCTCGCAGCTGCTCAAAATCAAAATCAAAACCATATGAGACATCATGATTCAAACACCAAAATAATCCTCCCACCTCAGCCTCCCCAATCCACTATATATAGATACCGAACGAACGCATACTCCATAATTACTCACAATCCACAATCTCAACTCACCAAAAAGAAAGATTTATCTTCCTATTCACTAACCTTGGTAATCTACGTATCTATTTATCTATATCCCTTCTCTCCCCTAGCACATTATATATATACATACCTCCCTCCTTCATACACCCCCCTCCATTACACACCCATCACCTCTCACCCAAAGTCAATCAGATATTCAAACCCAAACCCCTTCCCTATTAATTTATCTATCCGAATATAGAAGCGCATCCGAGTTTCTTGTTTATTTATCCAGAAAAGAAAAGAAAAGAAAAGATCGAACAACTCATCTCGAGACAAGGTTTGAGAGGATAGATTATCTGCAATAGATTGTCCACGGGGCGTCTTGTTTTTGTTTTAATTTTCTGACCATCTAGTATCTTGATCGTCTGATGCACTGTTTGTATTCGCCGTGTTGTATTTATTCATTCACTGCATATATTAGGTATCCATCAAGATGCTACGAATCATTAGGAATAAACTCAATATCGGTGATATGGAAACTTTTGAGAACTTGAGAAGAAAACCTTAAATTGTGTACGTATAAATGAAATATAAACAAACAAACCAACAGTCTAAGCCCGCACTTTGGTTTAGAAACTTCTTTTGCCCGCCTTCTGCTCCCATACTGTTGTGCGAGAAATACATCAATACCTCTCCTCATCCCAATCCATCAAGGTCTCCTTCGCTAGACAATGACGTACCACTAACTCTCACTATATAAACGAGAAATAGACTACCATCATCCAAACCCTAATATCTATGCGATTTACAAACCCATATCTGCCGCTCCTATCACCCTCTCCAATCTCGGTCTTAACAACACGAAACCTCAATCTTCATCACATAGTCACTTCATCAGCATCCTCGCCAAGTATATCATTAATACCTAATCGCATCGGATCTCCCCGCGTCAGATTTTGATGAATATTCTTCAGCGGCGGCGCTACATAAGGGCCAATCCCAGGCGCATCCAGACTCGCTCGTCGGACGACTCCCTGACGATAAGGCGCATCTGTAAAGTACGGAGAATGCCACACACACGCCATGAAGATTTCCTCGCCCGCTTCGTCTTCGGTAAAACCGTCTGGTAAGTCAGGATGCTCCAGGAGTGCTGTTCTTGTACCTTTGCATTTCTCTCTCTTCCATATTGTATTCGAGTCGTACATCAAAAGATACGCGTCGATATCTCTGGATTCTTGGTGTGGATCTACATCTTTGAGATTCCTTCGACAGATGAAATCAAATATTTCTGTGAGTTGTGGGTCGGGCTGCGGAGGTACTTTCATTTCTGTTGACTGTGGTGGCGTGGGGTCCATCCAGCCTTTATAGTTGACTTGAATGACGCCATACGCGGCAAGAGAGTAGCTAATTTCAATTAGCAAACGTATCAAAGACTGACTGGAAACAATCGGATATCCTACTAGAAGAGTTCATCTTTCGTGTTCGCCACAAGTAGGAATGTTTTCCATTCCCCATTCGTCAAGTTGATTCCACCGTGACGAAGGATATAGCACCTGATCAAATGCGCAGGCAATTGATACTGAAATGTGTGTAAAGCAAGTGCGAACTTGTTTCGTTCTAGATACATTCTGATCTCATCGTACCTGGGACAGCAATCCATTTCGACAGCATCAGCTCTATCGGCACGACCGACGATGGGCTGAAAACCATGTTCCCCGGTAGGAAGTCTTGGTGACAAGACCTTCGGATGGACATTTTTTGATGCTTCCTTAATTATTAAAGTCAATCTTCTCTTTTCGGAGTCAAACCAATGGGTGACTTTAGTCTTTCTTCTAGATAAAACTCCTGGGGCCTTTTTCTCAGGCCCCAGAATACCCGTAGTATGTCTGAGAGCAGCCGCAGTCTCACCTCTTCGTCGAAGAACACCTATTATTTTGGGGCCCGCTTGAGTTGCCTTTGAACCAAATCTGTGTGGTTATAAGTAAGATTAATGGCCATATTCCCAGACTATCCTTGAGCAGATCTTGGACGATTAAACTTACTTCCTCACGTAAATGTCCCAAAATTCTTCACACTCGAGGCTCATAAAATAAGAGACAGGAATCGGATAGTACATTATATTTTCCCAATTCTTTTGATTTTCCGGAGCTAGCACGGGCATATTAGACGTATAAAGCTCATGTCTGTATGTAGGCCAATTATAGCTAACATTGATATCAGATTGAAGCAATGCGGGATAAAATGGGGACATCAGAGTTGCTCACAGGATTATACCTCCGCAGGAGTGTCCCGGAGTGTCTACAGGATTGATAACCGAAAGCGAGATGCCACCAAATACCTTAGAAAGGCGGGTTAACAAGGACTAATATGAAAATCCTGAAAAGGATCGCGACTCACAGACATACCTGATTTGTTGCGGAGAATCCCCTATGTCATAGTTAGCTTCTCCAACAAAAACGAATGCTTTTTGACTTACAATTCTGGTATAGGCTCGTTGTCAAAGTAAGGCTCACCCCAGCCCCAATCCTCAAGTTCTTTGTTCATTCTGACCATTTGGTGACCCATAGCATGCTGATTTTATCAATGGCGAGCCAATACGAGATTCGAATGCAACTTACCGCAGTCTCGTGAAGAATATCTTCCGCAAAGCGAAAATCGTCCAAGGCTCTGTCCTCTGGCAAGAGAAGAGGGTTCATCAACGGCTCGATCAATTCATAGGCGATGGTGACAAGTGTAGCTCGAAGTTCGGGCGGACTGCTCGATGTACCTCGACGTGGTGACCACCTGGTCAAACCGGCTTGAAAATTACCTAGTTCAGCCATTCCATCAGGAGAGCTCTTACACGAGATGCAAGTTTCAGTAATTGTCTCATGAGGAAGTAATTTTTGTAGGGAAAACAAGAGTCAAAAACGTGCCTGTAAAGAGAGATATGCAGAAAGGAAATTTTTTTTTTTTTTTTTGGAGATCAGGATTGGAGAAGTAGAGTTCACTGAGCTGAATACATACTTTGGCTCCTACCAATGCATAATTAACCTGTTTTCTCATATTTCCCAATAGTTCTAGAGCAAAAGATGCAAGTTCCCTGTCTTTTCTGTTCTCCATGGAAATGAATCGCATTAAATGAATGCCAATGTCGGGTGGAAGCTCCGTTTCTGGAATCTCTACCAGTGGGCCCTTCATTAAGGCATTGAACCTTTGCCGTTAGCGAAATAAAGATGAATCGTCACGATCGGGAAGCATACCAGTCCCACGTGTGTATGTTAGCGATAACGCTCGACACGATCTTTATGGCCGGTAACATTGCATTCCACACGCTGGATGCCGGTGTTTTAGTAACGATGAGTTCACAGATAGAGCATACTCACGCATCGTTCTTGGCCTGATTTGTTTAGTAAGTCTTGATTGAATATTTCGATATGGCGGATTACTTGCCTCCCAATATTCATTACCATCCCCAAATGGATATCTAGCCAGATTTCGCGGAAATTCATACAGCCAGTTGCTTCTTTCCAACAATGGATGAATAGGGACTTTTCCAAGATCACTTCCATAGTTTATCCTTTGACTTGTAGTTTCATGAGAATCTGGCAAAGCTAGAACTGATTTCAACTCTGCTGCGGTGAAACCTTTGAACAGCGTTAATCGTCAAGTATTGTATCATTGAGGAAAGCCTACCAGAGAACCTAATCCTTTGATACAATTCGAGACCTTCGTCAAGATTTAATTTATCTTGGGATTTTAAGAATTGTGCCGGAGTTACTGGCGTGAGGCCGCTTTTCAATTGGGGCAGGTAGCTTTTTAGCACAGAATGAATGCCTCCTTTGGGCTGCCCGTACTTTCTAGCAAAGGGTGTAGGTCCTGCAAACCTTACGTGAGTCCCTTTTGGTGTTAATGGATCCATATTTTGTACCGCTGTTACGTGCAATTACTGAGATTGACTGATAGTCCATAGTAGATCACTGGCAAATACAAATAATAGAAGGTAGAACATCGTTTTTTTCTTCATGTCTGCACTGCACAACAACGGAAAGACAAAGGACGATGGGCCCCTTATGATTGTGAACAAAGAGATGTGACTCCAACACATACATTCCGTATAAAGCTAGCTTTTCGTCTTGAGCTGGGACATATTCATCACACTCATCAACTTGTGGAATATCAGTGATCTGAAAAGTCGTTTGGAGTAATCTAATCTCGATTTTTCGAAACGATGTCATATTTTGAAGATGGGAAGTGAAGCTTAGTATGGTATCGTCATTGGCTATCTATAACAATAAGCTCTAGACGCGACAGACATCCATTGAAGATTAAGGGTGAACTATCTCCCATACCCTACACACTTTGCAACTGCCTTTAGAGTCAAACTCATCCAGCCATCAAGGAATCACGTGCAGATGTAATTGTAAGCGGGGGTCCTCGAATGTTTTTGAGATGTATTGTTTGTATTCATTATCTCGGAGGGCCTTCAGTCGCTGAGGGTTTTCAGTCGCGCAGAATCAGAAAATATTCAGATTTAGAGATGAAAAGTTGGTGAATTAGCGTTGAGGGAAACTGATAGAGGTCGAGGAAGTTGAGGATAGTTGAATATTAGAGTCTAGACTCGGTGTGGAATAGTTCCATGCACCAGGAATGATCTCGAACTTTTTTAGGTTATGAAATTGCAACATAGTTACCTGGTCAGCTTGACTTGAGGTTACCTAAGATGCATGCATTGCATACACTAAAATAATAACATCTGGATAAATTTGAAATGGAGTAAATAAAGGAGAGGAAAATAGTAGAGGAGATGACAAGAGGGATTGGATTAATTTGAACAATACTTGCCAAGTCAAGATGTTTGTTGCTAAGTCTTGGATTTGGAGCAGGTAACTACTACTAGAAGTAGGGAGGTAGGTAGAACTTTCAACATATTTCGAATACTCATGGTCTTTTGAAATGTGTCAGTATCTTCAAAAGACAGAAGGTGAGCGTGGACACTGTGGAGCCGATCAAGTTGTTATGCAGCAAAAGCACAGATAGATTTGAACTCGTCTCGAGCGAGCGAGCAAGCTAGTTTCAGTATCAACAGTGGAGTACTCACTGACCACTGTTCATTCTCATTCAAGGACTCAAGGTTCCCCCCCCCCCCCCCCCCCCCCCAGTGCTCACACTTTGAACTTATCATGTACGGTACACAGCTCGGCACGATAAAACAGATGTCATCGAGGGGGAGGGTCTCGGAGGTGTGAGCTGTGTGAGACCTTACCTACAAGTGCATGATGATTGATCAATGATCAATGACGATGGTCCAATAATCATTCTGATCTTCTTCTATCGTCGATTGTAAGTGGAGAAGGAATGATGAATCTTTTCTTGAGGTGAATCTCATGATGAAGCTGTACGTGAGTTTTGAATACTAACCTCCTAGGTACATACATACGTAAATGAAAATAGTAATTGTCGCTCCGCTGGGCCACTGCCGTGGGGGCTTCTTCGCTTCGCTCTAATAGAAGAGCATTATATGGTTTGTTACTCCTCATTCCACTGCAAGTCATCATATATCATCGAGGAATTGATGAATTGAGAAACATCGAGCGCAGCGAGGACGGGGGTTTACCCACATTAAGAGAATGTATAATAATGATAATAAAACAGATAAAGAATTGAGAATTGAGAATTGAGAATTGAGAATTGAGAATTGTCATACACAATAACAAAATGCGAATTGGCAATGAAGTATGGATACTATGATAGGTGCCCGGTATGTGAAGTATTGAACTATATTGTTGATGGGTGAATGGTGTGTGTGTACGGCAGGTATGATATGTGAGGTATGATATGTGAGGTATGAGTTATCTTTTGAATAATCAATGCAGAGAGCAAAAGAAGGCTTCAAGGTTGTAACTTGTCACATCAATTGATCTATACCATTAATGGATTAAATCTCCACATTTTATCGTTCATTGGACCAACCGTTCCTTCATCCCCGCCCAACCTTAGCTTTGCTTGCTTCTGTTAGTCCTCTTTACTTTCCTAGTTTCATCGTGATGGAGGTCTGACCTTTACATATATTGGCTGATCGTCAATTAGCTGCAGTTTCTTGAGACGCGAAAAGACGCCACCACGCAATATCATTGGGGCATTTGATATCAGATGTGACTCTATGGAAGAGATGGCTTATTGAGAATGCAACTTATGCAAGAGACCGTTTATCCAAGCTCCAAGCTCTGAGTGAGGACGATATTGGATTGGATTGGATGAGAGATGAAGATGAAGATGAAGATGAAGATGGATGATGGCAAGAATGGAAATAGAGTTTGAGGTGAGGGGATGAAGTAGGTATCAAGTGAATGAAGGAGTGGAAAGGAGAAAGCCAAGAGGACAAGATGGGAAAGGGGAGCAGATGGAGATAAAGATGCATGTCTCTCTGCTTGTTTGAAAATTAAAATTTGAAATGAAGTTTGAAGTTTGAAGGAAGAGAAAGGATTGGCATTGGTGGACACTGTGAGCTATGCGAATCTAGACAATGCAGGTTGAATGTAAGTACCTAGTATGTAATAAGTCTGACTGACTACTTGGGTATGCATGAAGAAAGAAAAGAAGGAAGGCGTTGATGGGATGGATGAAGGGAAAGAGGGATAGAATGACTGAGTATCTAGTAATAAATATATTTGATGAATAGTTATATGTATGTGTTGTGTTATCTATTATCTACCTATCTAGTATTATCAACGAAAAGAGAAGAAGATTCAATAATTACAACAACAATTCCAATTGTTCCTTCATTAATCATTCTCTGACTTTTTTATTATTATTAACGTGGTTTATTAGTGAATGGGTTATATCAATGAACAGATCATCTCGAAAATTATTCAAATCAAGCTTTTTAAAATATTAATATTTTAATAATTAATTATTATTTTCTTAAATAAAAGATTTTAAAAAATAATTAAAATCTAGGTTTTTTATTAATTTAATTTTTATAAAATAATTTTTTTATATTTTAAAAAGAAAAGGAAATTGTTATGATTTTCATTATAAAAAATCTATTTTTATAATAATAGCTTTATAAATTCAAATTTCTTAAAATTAATAAGATTTTTAATATTCTTATATATTGAAATATTTTATATTAAATTTTCAGAAAATTATATCTATAAATAAAGAAAGTATACAATTACATACAAATAAATTTTGTATATAAAATAAGTAACTCATTCACTAATATAAACCACTTACTGATAAATCATATTATGAATTATTGTTTTACCTTTGGGCGTTTGTATACCGGTAAATCCATGAGCTGCTAATTAAAGTTTTCTTTCTACATTTTGATTAGTTTCTTCTCGGGCTTCTTTTCCTAATGATAATATCCTTTTTGATTGAGATAGTTGGGTGATAGGTAGTAGGTAGTAGGTAGTAGGTAATAGGTAGTAGGTAGTAGGTAGTAGATAGTAGATAGTAGGTAATAGGTAGTAGATAGTAGGTAATAGATAGTAGTAAATAATAGGTAGTAGATAATAAATAGTAAATAATAGGTAGTAGATAATAGGTAGTAGATAGTAAATAGTAGATAATAAATAGTAGATAATAAATAATAGGTAATAAGTAGCAAATAATAAATAGTAGATAATAGATAATAAATAGTAGATAATAGATAATAAATAGTAGATAGTAGGTAGTAGATAGTAGGTAGGTAGGTAGGTTATCCAATGATAAATTTCCCACACGCTTTCTTTTCCTTTTCCTTTGATCTTTCTCCTTCTCCTTCTCTTCTTTTCTTTCCTCACTCCATACTCCATACTCCATACTCCATCTTCTATTCACTATTATTTTTCATCAATTACAATACAAATTCACTCCATCCCATTCCATCCACGCAATCTCAGATCATTCAAAATTGAGTTTGGCAAGGTCAGACCATCCTGCCTAGTCTAAGTCTAGTACATACAAGAAGATAAAAAAAAGTGGTAACTACTCCCACCATAATATTTTACTATTCGTCCCCCCCAGACTATTGACACTGTGGTGCTTATCTATCCGCTTTTGAAACTTGGGGTCTGCGATAAGGCTCTTTACCTCTTTACGCTTCACATAACCCTGTCTTTCACCATCACTATCACTACTATCTACCTCCCACCTACCTCCCACCTACCTAATACCTCCCACCTACCTAATACCTCCCACCTACCTAATACCTCCCATCTACCTAATACCTCCCATCTACTTCCCACCCACTACTTCTAGCTCGACTTCGCAATCTGAAAGGGAAGTTGTCTCATATTTTACTTTGCCATTTGAACCACCAAGGCATTTGGGTATGTGTATATGTTTTACTTATTCATTTGATACGTCCGTCCATTTCCTTTCAAAGAGAAAAGACAGTCAGGTATACCAAGATCAATTCATCAAACTTTGTTTGCATCGCATTCATTTACTCACACATATAAAAATCGCAGATGCTCGACTCGAATTCCTCACATTCCTAACAACAAATCACACTTCAGCCTTATCTATCTTCCCATCCATTGATTTGGCTTGGACTGTGGCATTACAACCATCACACGACTTCCCACACATAACAATAGAAACAACATTCCTCCCTCAACAACACATTTTGGCGAGAGGATCGTGGTGCTGGTTACATACATACCCTTCAGATATCTTCTTACATGTTGAATCTCGACCATAAACAATATTTAACCATTCCAAGGTTGCAAGATTGCTTCAATTCAATAATGGCGACAATTGCTTTACCAAGACCCATTCCCGCAGGTCACTCGAGATCTTCTTCACCACCTCACTCGCACCCTTTAACTCCCACGCTAAGCCTGGATTCCCTCAATTCATCGTCGGCCTTCCCAATCCCCATTCCCAATAAACATCTACCAGTATGCCCGCCAGGTCCCACTCCATCTGAGAAACCAGACACCCCTCCCAACTCCCCGCCAACCAAAGAACTTTCTTTGTCCCCACGATCAATCCTATATCCGCCAGTCAATTATAACTCACGATATATTGATTCTTCCATAATATATGAGATTGACGCCGGTGGGGTCGCTACGGCGTTGGAACATTTAGCAAGCCAACCTCTCCCTGATCCTTCCCAAGTCTTTCCATGGTTTCATGGCCTGCATCCCTCCAATCATATCCAACAAGCTTTCTTTATAGCACGGCGGCGAACCTTGCGCAGAACACCAAAATGCATTCGAGGTATCACAATTGTCAAGGCCGATGGCGATTTGACTTCTTCAAGACTGAAAGGTGCCATTGCTCCTGATGAGTTCTTGAAGTTTGGAATCACGACAGAATTCCAAGAAGTCGACCCACAAGAAGGCTTTTCGGTCCGCAACTTTCAAATACAAGCCGCAAAATCTGCCATGGTATCAGACATTATTGTTTACGGAGAGGATTCTCGTAATGTCGAGAGACTGGCGAGGGAAATTGCTGCTGCACAACAAGCTGTACGGGAGACGCATTTCAATCAAGGACATGAAATATCTCAATACAATACATTTACATGTACCAGTGCGTTTAGTGAATTCGAGGAAAAATATCCACAAATTGTTTCGGTGGATTCTCGGGCTAGGTGGACTGGGGAAGTCATGGATTTCTTTCATCAAGAGAGAGTGGAGATGTGTGCCATGACCAAAGCTTCGGAAATTGATCATAATGTTTGGTTGGGCCCAACCCCAGATGGATACTCGGAAACTCGCCAAGCGTCTTCGGGAGGAGAATTCGATATTCTCATCGAATGCAATGATCTAGGTCACATCAATCCTCGAGAATTAAAAGACATTGCAGAAGGGAGGTCAAGTAAACGACAATTAGGATTTCCATCTTCCGGAATGATTCAACCACCATCCTGGGAACATGAACAAGCCGATGGGATTCTCGAAACTTGTAAATGGATATACAATCTTTCTCACGGGATTTTGCCTGAAGATGAAGATGGTGATATTGATTTGATCACCAAGACAAAGGAAAGAAAGATCTTGATTCATTGTACTGATGGCTACACCGAATCTACTCTCCTCGGTCTTGCCTATTTCACTTATGCTACAGGTCTCTCTATCCCTAAAGCCTGGCTTGAATTGCATATTGCAAAGAAGCGCAACTTCTTTGCATACCCGCAAGATGTCAGTCTCCTTACAACAATTGCACCTCGCCTCCTTTTTGAATCGCCTGTTCATCGAAAATCAAGCTTGTTAGATATTACCGATCTTGCCAAAGAGGAACCGGAGTGGATAAAGTGTATGGATGGAAGTCTACCTTCTCGCGTTACTGACTATATGTACCTCGGGAATCTCGGGCATGCTAATAATCCGGATCTTCTACGACGTCTTGGCATCAAGCAGATTTTGAGTGTGGGCGAAACTGCTACATGGAAGGATGGCGAAATGAATAAATGGGGAAAGGATAATGTGATGGTTATCCAACGGGTGCAGGACAATGGAGTAGACCCGTTGACCGATGAGTTCGGACGATGTTTAGATTTTATCGGTATGATTTGCCCCTATGTGCTACATGAGACCACTCGCTAATCAAACAAACAGAAAGAGGTAAACTAAACAATACAGCAACGTTGGTTCATTGCCGTGTCGGCGTTTCTCGAAGCGCAACTATTTGCATAGCCGAAGTCATGCGTACAATGCATCTTTCATTTCCGCGTGCTTATTGCTTTGTCAGAGCCAGAAGATTAAATGTTATCATCCAGCCACATTTGAGATTTAGTTATGAACTCTTGAAATGGGAAGAGAAACTCAAGATGTCAGGAGGCAAGTTTGGGGGAAAGTGGAAAGGCAGGGAGTTGGAATGGGCGGATATTGCGAGAGAAATTGCAGAGATGAATAGACCGTACAGCGCTGGTAGATGATGTGGGCTCGGAGTGACATCATATGGGATTGTATGGATGGATTTGGAGTTGAATATTGGGTATACTTACTTTCGATGGGAAATTATGATGTTATGATTGGGGTCTCCTTTTCTTCTTTGGGATGGATGATGAATGATGGTTGATGGGTGGGATGGATTGGAGGTCATTGGATACATACCCCTTCTTGGTTGAAACGTTTTGGTAATTTTGGATGCGACTTTTGGTTACGATTGGGTTACGATATGATAGCGACAGATACCACATTCTTTGGCAGCGTATAGGAACGCTTGCAATTATTCTTAGGGATACCTTTAGGGACTTTAGGGAAAAGGAAGTACGTAATCATACGGTGTTCGGTTTTGAATTTGATATGATTTTTGGGTAATGCATCTTGTGAAGTCTTCGTAATTGATGATTGATGGCTGGTGATGAATTAAATGGATGTCACTTGAAGAGTAATGATGTGGGTGCAGTACCACTAGGTTCCCTCAATGCCGGGGGTATAGTAGTGCCTACCTAGACCTGCTACCATAGCTCTTCTTGCAATCGCTTATTATTATGAGTCAAGACACTAGTGTCATATCTTGTGCACTCAATCGAATCGCTAGAGAACCACCCTCTTCCCCCCCCCCCCCTTAATTATTCCATTGCATATATGCAAAAAACATCGTGGCTAGCTTGATATCTCCGAGCTACTGTCCACTGTCGAAAAAGCAAGATATGTCAGTGCTATGCAAAGAATTCCGCTTGGGGAGCACTGTAGTCGAATAATAGTAAGGGGGATTGTGGTGTGGTCACCGAGAATAACGTCAAGGGGGGGGGGGGACCTATCGGGAGGACTTACAGTATTTTCTACATCTAATTGGAGAATCGAAAGGTGCATTGGCAATGAAGTGTAAAAGAAGTGTTGGTGTGCTAAATATGTAGGCTGTATGATCTAGAGTACTGGTATATCTTCTATCTCCTTTGTGTACTGGAAGAAAGAGGAGGAGGAGGTAGTGCTGGAAAGTCTAAGGTAAGGAAAGCTGCTTTCCTTGACAATATTTACCATGTACCATATATCCCACCCATCCAAACTAGATGTCACAATATCATCACATCGTCGAAGCTTCAAGCACCGTTATTGTCCCGTCATGTTCATCGTATTCATCATATCAACTTCTCCTTTACTACCGATCTTTTGAACCGCCACTGCACTGCGCTGCACAGCGTCGAGTTCTCTCGGAACTCTGTGGGCTTCTAGAGATGTTCCTCAATTTCGAGTGATTTGTGTTGCGAGATGCTGGTAGTTGAGCGTTCAATTGCTTCTTTCGAGCCGTTCTGCTTCGTCTTTTTGTATATACTAACTGCACTTCTCCCCCACTCTTGAGGCTCGAGATACATGGGTTTCAAACACTTGTTTTCGACAACCTTTGAGGTAATTAACAGTAATCATCTTCCACGTAGTCACGAATTAGAGAAATTTTCATGTTCAGGAAGACAAGAAATCAAATATCAGGAATATGTGATCACAAGCTCTCGATCTAAGTGCCTAGTTAGTTATTGAATCCCCATCCGCGACTCCACGTCTTGGCAACTCATAAAGGGGCGGCAAGATGAGCGGGTCATTGTCATCATCATCATCACCATAGGTAGAGTGAGTCCTCATGGGAAGGATCGACGGATGACACGGGGTGATAGGTGGTACCATACCTTGAATCTCTAATTTTACTTTTCGCGACATTTATGGTTAAATTCTTTCTTTTCTTCAGTATCTCGATTTATCAATTGTTGAATTGTTCTGATCCGAGAAAGCTTGTGTCACGTTTCGTTTGGTGCAGAGATATTGATTCAATACTTGACATCTTCAGTGCTGAAATAGAACCCGACATCATGACAGATAGATTCACGCAAAATTGCTATGCGTGGTTTGATGGCGGGGTGGAGACCATCGAGCCGCGGAATTATTTTCCTTGTGGCACGGTGAATAGTACTTCGGTACGATATGTTTCCCTCGAGGGATGGATCGATATCTGCATGATGTTGTTTGTACTGATGAGATGTAGGATTTCCTCACTTGCTGCATGGAGTTTGATACGTGCGTGGGGAACAATATCTGTCAAGCATCGCCGGGCGTGGCGGAGCCGGAATGTACGTAAGGATTTTGGGATTTCGCGCATGTTGCGTGAATGGGAAGGTTACTTACTCGGTGCTAATGGACTTTCAAGATTATCTCGGCTATTGTAATGATCCTACCTATACCGCATCTGTATGTCCGAAAGAATGCGGTACGTTAATCTCCACCCCTCCTAGATATCTCGCACGTGTCTACGCGCATCAATCAAGACTAAGATTACAACTAACGAACCCTTCTACACAAAAGTCGACCTCGAAACTAATGGTGGCGGCGCTATCGGTATTGTTTACAACTCCACGACTAGCGAATGGAATTGCTGCAGTGATGCCGCGTGCAAGAGTCTCAGCAGTGAAGTTTTTGATGCGCCGGCTCCTTCCTCTTTATCGGTAGTCGCTTCGCCTACTTCCAGACCCTATTCTACCTTTACTACTTCCTCCGCTTCTGTGTCTGGTACTTCTGCTTCAGTAGCGATAACTTCTTCTTCTTCTTCTTCTTCTGCATCATCGTCGACGATCGAGTCCTCAAGCATAAATGCCATATCCCCATCATCATCCCCATCATCATCTCCATCATCATCATCAACGTCTGCATCAAAGCTCTCCCCCGGCGCTATAGCAGGAATCGCCATCGGCGCCGCGATCTTCGTTGCGCTCCTCGCTCTGCTCACATATTTCCTCCTGCGCAAACGCAATAATAGGAATAAATACAGCCAGAACGTGGGAGAAGCATATGCTAAACCGGAGTTGGCAGGCGAGACGGGGAATGGAAGAGAGAGGAGTGAGGTTGATGGGGCGGGACGGAGGGTGGAGATTGGTGGGAGTGAGGTGTCGGAGATGGGTGAGGGGAGGGGTCAGGCGTGGGAGTTGCAGGGGGGTGAGAGGGGGAGGGTGGAGTTGGGGTGAGATTTGAGGGGTCTGGGGTCTGGGGCGTGCGAGCGAGAGAAGAAGAAACTATGAAGGGATTGCGAAGTTATTGATGGGAGGCTGTTAATTCGGGTAATGGGTGTTGTAGAATTTCCTTCCCTCCTACGCTGGTGTGATGATTGATATATGTTATCTTGATGTGCACTAATTCTCTGTTCTTGGGTAAAATCGAACGTGGTGGTGCTTTTTTGCGATGAAATTGTGATGTAATGAGATGTAATGAGATGAAATGGTAGCGACACTTTGCATAGTTCAGTTCAGTCAGTTCAGTTCAGTTGAGCATATAGATAAATGCACAGGATAAAATATAAGACAAGCGAGTTGTTCACTAGACCTTTCATAGCATACAGTCTAGAGTTCGTTCCTGGTAGATAAAGTGGTAAGATTACATAAATAGGAAGGAAAGTTTGGGAATTGATCTGCTATCCCGATATCTCATCCTCGTCCCTTCCGTCTAGATTGGGTTTCTTGTCTCGGCTGGAATATTTCGTTAATGATGTAGATTTGATGATTCTGATTACCAAGGTAGATATATATAGCCAGTGTAGGCAATAGTATTTCCCGTAATTCGTATACGGTTTAGTTTAGTAGTGCGTATGTCTTTGTTTCGAAATACGTATGTACGTGATACAGAATTCAATGTCACTCAAGATATTCAATATCATTTAGTTAACCAATGTTGTTAGCAATGCACTGAAATGCTGGAATTCAATATAAAATATCTATTCTTATTTAAATTAAGGCTAGAAATAAGGAATGAAATTTCATTCTCTAATATGGATAGGAATAGATATTTTATAATGAATTCCAGTATTTTGATATACTACTAATATTCTTTAGATATATAAATACATACGAGAATGGTATAACTCCCATTCTAAACATACTAGTTGTTATATCAATATGCTAACACACGCCATAGTTTTACTATAGTATACTAGTGCCTACACTGTATATAGCACGATGTATCTGAAAGTGTGATCTGCAATCCACTAATCTGAAATTTTGTAATACCCGATCCTTTCTAAAAATTGTAGTCATCTCAGATGTTGGAATAGTTTCGATTATCAAGTGATGTGAGATGATGTAATCATGAAATCGAATTATGTATTGATTCGGACTTTCAAAAATAGATTTGGGAAGTAGACTGCAGTCTAGATTCAGACTATATGTAACCACTGCTGCAAACATACACTCGTGATGTGAAGGCGAGTGCTCAGCACTTTACGAGAGATTTTTCGTTGCTGATTTGGTTTTCGAATGTAAACTTCTTATCGACAACCTTCTAATTATTCGTGTCTCCCTTCGATTGAGATGCCCGATCAAATATATCATCCCATACAGACTTTTCACGCTTGGCAACCCAAGGTGCAAATCCTGGCTTATCTGAAATCTCTCCTTTACCTTTCATCACACGGCGGACTTTAAAAGGCTTGAGGTCCTCAACAGCTTGCAGACCCAAATCAGACAGATTTATCTTCTTGTACCTACACGACCACTTCACATTGCTGGAGCTGACAACCTTCACGCCCAAAGAGGGTAAGCCGAGGATCACTTCCTCGCCTACAATCATGCCCCCATGTGGTCTCCATACCACGACAGGGAGAGAATATCTCCACCTCTCTTCGCCATTCACCGTCCTTAAAAGTCTTTTTAATACCCGGTGCCCTCTCTCGTCCAGAGATCGTTCCAGTTTGGGTATGTCTTCTTTATTGAAAAATCGAACGACCAAGTTACCAGCTTTGGAGGACATCTCATTTTGTATCTGAAGCCAGTATCGATTATCGAATAGAAGCCACTGGGGCTTTGTTCCTGGAAGTAGCTCTGGAACAATAGTTTCATCAAGTGATGACCTATATCGAGGTTGTCGGAATATATGCCATTCATTCTTTCCCTCGTATTTCCGATCAACATTGAATGGCTGAAACATGATACCAGCGGTGTTTATGGTTTTTGGCTGCGTTGTGACATCAGGTGATGGGAATATCTCCGGAACTGCGGCGGAAACCTGATTCAGTGATACGATGGAATTTGGCGTAATGGTCATGATTACACGACGGAGTAGCATAGCGGCGAGAATGGGTCTGCTGGCGACATCTTGGGGAGTTATGGAAGGTATCGAGGGAAATTCCATAATAAGAGTTCCTCGTCTAGTATCAAAGCTTAGGACTTTGCATTGCTTTATGAGCCGATCAACCTTTTGTTGACGTAGATTCTCAACGTTTTGAAGTTGAGCAGAAAGATCAAGAACTCTAGATTTAGGCAACACCATAGGCAGATCGCTATGATCATATAGATGCCGTATTGCATTCCGGTCTGTCATGGTGGGATCGCTGTTGGTGTTATCTTCAAACCACTCCACGCCCAAAGCCTCACATGTCGCAATAAGTCTTTCTTTTGGAAATTTAAGAAGAGGACGATAGAGGATTATACCGCCAGACTCGACTTCTAATTGAGGCATGATCTTCAAGACACCGGATGCAGATTGATCGTCATTATCCTTTCCAATGATGTTGGTCCACTTTGTGCCTTGTTTGGATTTAATAGGTAGAGCAAGTGTTATTGGATTTCCACTCTCATGAACTCCATAAATACCTTCACATTCTGGTATGGGAGAAGAGGGTTTAATACCAAGTAAACCAACACCCCGAGCGCCTTTCGCTAGACGCATCAGCACCGTCTCGGCTTGATCATCGGCGTGATGTCCGAGGAGAATTGAACTGATATCAGACTTCTGACAATACTTCCCAATTGCCTGGAAACGGTATTTTCTAGCTAAGCTCTCGAAATTAGGTAGCTGGGAAGGATTCCCAGTAATATCTTTCCATGGGAGAGTCAAAATTCGTGAGGTCATACCTATATTCATTTTTGTATTAGGAGCTTACAGATATACGGATCCAAAAAGAATAACATACCAAGAGATTCTAACACCCCCACAACCTTCTGAGCCTCTTCTAGACTGCCATCTCGTACTCTATGATTGACGATAACAGCTCGAAAGTCGATCTTGCCAAGATGTATTGGATATCCATCAGAAGCAAACGGTATGTAATTCTTTTTCATTTGCATACACAACGCTGCAAGGGCCATAGAATCTACCCCTCCGCTCACTGCAAGTCCTATTTGGCAATTAGCATTAATCAATGGTAAATTATAGCAGCTACCTACCTATGGTCCTATGACCCCGTTGGTCATGACGATAAGGAACTTGACATGGCCTTTTGAAAAGTGCATCGGCAAACTCCTTTATCGAAATAGGAAGCGCGTTTTGCTTCATGGTGTTCATTCCATTATTTGATCAGCATTTCATTCTATCAATTTCCGCAATAATGCTTGAGAATACAATTGCTATGAAGAATGATTGTGTCGCGTGTTATCGCGTCAATTGATGCTATCAGCCCGCAAAAAGAGACGATAAAAATCTACCCGAGCTCCAACCTCAACTTTGTCATCCCAAATTCACCCCAACCATTACCGAGGCCCATTTGAATCATTTTGCTAATATACTAAAAATAGATTTTTGCCTAAGCCAAAAACATATTTAGAATTCAATAATAAATTTATATTAAATTAGATTATTTATTATTATATTATTTTGTAATTCCTGTTTTTCGATATGATATTTTCTATTTTCAAAATATTTATAAACTAATTTTCTTTTCTTTAGTAAATGTTATAATTTCTTTAATTCTTTTTATTCTTTATATTTTATTTCTATTTGTATAAATAATATAAATAAACTTCGAAATCTAATAATTTCTTTTAAAGATTTAATTAAAAGATAATATATTAATAATTATAATGTTAAAAATATTAAATAATTATTTATTATTAAATAATAATTATATATAATAATAGAAAAAATAAAACTATATTTCTATTTTTAATAATTTAAGAATAAATTTATTTTTTTAATTAATATATTAAAATCGATTTTTTTATAAATTAAATTATTAAATCTATATTTAATAAATAAATAAAATAAATAATAAAACAAATTTAGAATAATTGACATACTTCAATAAATATATTAAGAATCAAAGGAAAAGCAAATATCGAATATTAGTACTAAATAAATATAAAAATCATAAATCAAAAGCTTTTTAAATATATTATAAAGAGAATAATATTATATATTTATATTTATTATTATATTTAAATTATTTAATTTAATTATTTGATATAAATTATATTAATAATCTAAAATATTTATATAATAATTAAATTAATAGATTTATTAAGATATATATTAATTATATTTTAAAGATTAAATTCTTTATAATTTTTAAAGTTATATATAAAAAATCAATTATTTTTTAGAATATAAAATCAGGATTTCAAAAAAAAGATTAATATTATTTAATTCTAAAATTATATTTTTGAAATTAAATATTTGAATTTATATATCTATTTCCTTTTTTTAATATAAATTAATAAATCTTTTAAATCCTTTATAATTTAATTAAAGCTTTTTTTTAATTAATATTAATTAAATTTTGAA